>NC_056750.1:63618213-63984463 GCF_019279795.1 Protopterus annectens | reverse complement strand
AGTGGATGCAGATGGCCTTCATTGCAGTTGTATTTTGGATATTAGATATCACTAGTGCCACGGTTTGAACCTCTTCCTGCTGGTTGTGCTTCATAAACATTGATGGCAGTGGTGTGGGATTCATAACCTAATGTTAGAGAGATCTCCCTGTCTGGAGGGATGGTCAGAGGATACATCACATGCACTGGTTAAAAAATGTTCATTTAGTATGATAAAAAAATAACTAGCAGTAACGTCTGTCATGGTTCACATTGATCTGCAGTTTTTAGGGGAATTATGTTAAAATTGTCATTGCAATGTCCTTAAAATTGCCTTTGCAATCTCCTTTATCAAACATTTTTATATGGAGCCTTTCTCCCTGTGCCTCCAGTGAAAAGAGTTTTACTTGCATTCAATCAGACAATCATGGTGTTCAAAGGCAATAAATAAATAGATTTAAATTCTGAACATCAGTAGTGTCCCCACTACCTGTTACTGTTCACTGAAACATATTCACTGCATTTTCTTTTATGCTGCTGCAAAAAAGGGTGATATTTCTTCAAGCAGAATGACCTGCATTTACTATAAACATGGAGGTGTTCCACCAATATCCCATCTGCTTATAACACTGGCAACCAGTTAAGTGCAGTTTCACATGATTTCCTTGAGGGTATACTCCAGCGGATGAACATGGATCATTTTGATTGTGTCCTGTTTTATGGACATTTGAGCAGATTAGGCAAATTAACAATCTCCTTTCAGTGGCTAGATTGTGTAAGGCCTACCTTGTGATAATAGTAATGCATAAAGGCTTTAGAGCTTATGTTGGTTGACATAAAGAATGATATAATAAGGATCAGAGTGGTAAACACACATAACCAGGTGATACCTTGTTATCTTCCATGCCTGATGCAGAAAACAAGAGCCTCATGCCTGGCTCCAGTGATGGTTATTAGACTACTAACACTGTGATCCCCAGACCAGATCTGGATTGATCCTACTTAGAGGCATGTTATGGCCAGCTGAGGACCATTATGCAATTCATGTTGGAGAAAGATTCACCTGATGAGACAGAATGCATGCATCTAACGGGTAGTTAAAGCACTAGCACTCATCCAGATAACTTTAGAAAGCTGACAACTGAAAGCTCACTGTGACTTGTAAGAGAGGTGAGAAGCAATGGATGAAGTTGTATAGCCTAGATCATACAGCTATGAACTGTGTAATTACTAGGCTGTCAGCATAGATATGTATGCAAATGAGGTGAATTTTTTGAATTGGTAAAAAAGAGCAACCATGTCTACAGATCCCCTTCGTGTAGGCTCCTACACCATGTTGATATTTCCACTGGATGTGGATGTCAGCGGTGGGGGGGGTCCCATTAGTTTTAGAAATTTTAATTCCCAGTGCACGTGTTTACGTGGCGCGATGCACATCTGAGCATGTTCACACAAAAAAGACTACCCCAGTCACAGTGATGATGTAGCAGATAATTAAAACCAGATATATTCAATTATTGATTTTGAATTTTGTATAAGCTATGCTGCATGGCGCTGTGCATAGCTTAACGTACTCGTGCAGCACACTAACCATGTGACAGTGCTGACATAGGCAGCAATGAGTGGAAAGCAGATATATTCAATGAATATTTAGGAGTGAATAAGCTATGCTGAGTGACGTGGCTCATTGCACCGCACCATGCACTATTAATTACAAATTACATAGGTGAAATACATAATAAGTAGCCAATCACACATGGTGGGACCTACAGCAGACCTGTATAAAGTACGCATTCACCCTACAATCTGATTTTTTCTCAATACTCTGAAGCATTGGAGTACTGACTTGGAAATTTTAACTGAGATAATGCTAGAGGCTGCTGTAGATATTCTACATCTGTGTGTGCTAGATGCTGAAGTCAGTGGTGCTGCTGCTGCTGACAGTAGGCTTAGTCTGAGGAGGAGAAGAGTGTTCAGGCCCAGGGTAACCTTCCAGGGGCTACATGAGCTGGAGATTGTACAGCACTACACTGAGTTCTGCTGCTCTCACCTCACAGCCAGCACCAACATGGGGAACCCATCCCAGTCGAATCAAAGGTACGTTTAGCCCTTAGAATACTAGCTACAGGTACATATCAAAGACCAACTGGGGACATGATGGGGGTGTCACAGGCATCTGCATCTAGGATACTCCACCAGTTCCAGGATGCTATGCTACCACTTGCCAGTGAGCACATATCTGTTTTCCTCTCCCCTGAGGTGAGGGCCAGCAATATGCAACAGTTCTACCATGTAGCACACTACCCTGAGGTACTGGGTGCCATAGATTGCACCCATGTACACATCAAGGCTCCACCTGGTGTGCAGGGTAGAATCTGTGTTAACCACAAGGGGTACCACTCCATCAACTGCCAGGTCATGTGCAATGCCCAGGGAATTAGCCTGAATGTGTGCTGGCAGCCCTGGCAGTTATCACGACTCCCATATCTGGCACTCATCACAGGTTTGCCAGATGTTTCCTAGGGCGGACATCCCACATGTCCATTTACTGGGGGATGCTGGCTATGCCCTGGAACCGTGGATGATGATACCCATCAGAAGTGCACACCCACCCACAGACGAATGACATAATGAGGCACATGCACAAACTAGGAACATGATAGAGCATGTGTTTGGACTGCTGAAGTCACGGTTCTGGTGTCTCGATATATCTGGAAGAGCCCTGCATACTCTCCATCCACATGTGCACATATATTCACAGTGCGTGCTATGCTACACAGTGTGATCCTGCGGAAACAGATGCAGCAGGATCAGCAAAGGGATGAGATACACAGCCCCTCACCAGTGCCTAGGTCACCACAGCCACAGTCACAGGAGGACTTGGAGGAGAAACCCACTGCTGATGTCCCTGTAGGCAGACATAGGCATGCTCAGTATGCCCTGGCTTTGGTTAAGACACAACACATAGCACATTCACTGACAACCTAGGGCCCTAGGGACTGGCACCTCACTCCTACTCACATACAGACATTAAAAATGATGGCAGGCATCCCACGCATCCTGTACCTACTCATGTATTGGCCGTGTACTGCTTGCATCAGACAGAGTTGGCCCTGATCCATGGTTGTATCAGCTGTTGCATTTGCAAGGTAATTCCTTAGCCTCCAAAATATTTGTAAGGATTATTATGATATGGCATTGTATGTATGGATCTGGTACATTATGCAAGTAAATATAGTGGGCTACTTGCACAGAAATTCCATCCACAGGAGACTACAGATACCCATTCCACTACCTTGTCTCCAGGATTATTCACTAGGCCCTATGCATGGAATACTCATGCAGACCCTATGCAACAGAGTACTGGTACATCTGTCAAGGGAGATATTAGACAGTGGGGTGACATGACAGTCAGACTACTGTGTATCCCAGCAGAATAAGTGGTGGTGTTCCACCACCCCCAAAACAGTGGTGATCCCTTGTAACTGCTGTAACACAAACTCAGTAATAGTATATCAGCATGCCAGGCAGTCTCAGGACAGTAACACAGAAAATGACCATCTTACTTAGAGCAGGAATAACAATACTCGTATGTATGCAGTTGATTGTGTGATGAATGAGTGGGGTTCATCAAGCAGCTTGTGTGGCACAAATGACTAGGGCAATTAGCTTGTCTGGTGGTGTTCAGGGTTTTACTCAAGATGGAACCACTTATTTCGGATGTCAGGTAGTATTACTTTTGTTTTACAAACCGTCAGTCTTGTGTGTGGTGCAGTGTTATTAACCTTTGTGATATATTAGTTACATCACACAACTGAAGAAAGTCACAGCCAAGTTCAGTGACATGCAGCAGTGCAGAAACAGGGGCAGATGTCATCTTAGACTAGAGTACAGGTAGGTATGGGCTGGAGTCAGTTTATAACTAGCAAAACTCCACTGGGCGTGCTCATACACAGTTAAGCAGAGCACAATTCTGTTGCTCCCCACTCAAATTGACTTGTTATATATAGATACTGTATGTCTACAGCTACATACATATATGTAAACATATCTGTCTGTCAGTATAACACTGTCTCTCTCTCTCTCTCTATATATATATATATATATATATATATATATATATATATATATATATATATATGTGCAACAGGCAAACCCTACCAAGCAAGTTACGAAGAGAAACAATATCCCAAACGAAAACGGTGGTGGATACTAACTGCAAATTCAACCAAGCAATAACAAAGCAAAAATGAGCAATTCAATGATAAAAATTCCTTTGATGAACATAAAAACTCATTTAATCGTTAACAAATTTTAAAAACTTCCATCACTTGCATTTATACAATAAAACACATCACATCCTACACAAACACATCACTTCCTGTTTGAAAACACTTAAAATCAAACTAAAAATCCATACCCTAGGGATATTGTCTCAATCATGTTACGTAGTTAAATCACTCACAGAATGCCATAAACAATACAGCACATCACCCTTGCAGTAGTACCCGTGTCCTAGCATTTCAGAGCAAAGTTACCCAAATTCAAAATCGTTCACATTCCTGTTCATAGGTATGCAACTAACATAGGTATGCAACTAACATTCCAAAGGTTGAAATTCTAAACTTCAAGTACCTGAGATACATACAGATACAGACAAGTTTATGTACCTAACATGAGCTGTCATCAGCTCTGACTCACGTGGGGGCATCGCAGTCATGATCTGTTCTTTAAGGACCAGTTCATCAGTTTTATACATTATATTCTACATACACATGTACTCTATGAACAGGAATGTGAACGATTTTGAATTTGGGTAACTTTGCTCTGAAATGCATTCTGTGTTTGATTTAAGTGTTTTCAAACAGGAAGTGATGTGTTTGTGTAGGATGTGATGTGTTTTATTGTATAAATGCAAGTGATGGAAGTTTTTAAAATTTGTTAACATTAAAGGAGTTTTTATGTTCATCAAAATATCATTATCCACCATTTGGGATATATATATATATATATATATATATATATATATATATATATATATATATATAGGAATACATTCGTTTGAGCATCCACACTAACCTCGAATGGGTGTAATGCAGAGTTGGAATGTCGAATTTCACAGTGGCGAACAGTTGGAATGTCGTACAAAACACCAAATGTGACATTTCCGACTGCTCTACCACCTAAAGAAGAGCTACCATGGCTCAAAAAGGGGGGGGGGTATTTTGTGTTTCGCATATATTATATTCGGAAAAAGGAGGATTTGCTGCACTGCTTTCAAACATTTCCTGGTCAGCCATCCACTGGCTGATCAAATGAATGTATACCCTCTCTCTCTCTCTCTCTCTCTCTCTATATATATATATATATATATATATATATATATATGCAGACACACATATTTGTATGTATATATAAATCTATATAGATCCACATATATATGTATATATATATATATATATATATATATATATATATATATATATATATATATATATAGGAATACATTCATTTAAACATCCACACTAACCTCGAAGGTGTGTAACGCCGAGTTGGAATGTTGAATTTCACAGTGGCGAATGGTCGGAATGTTGTACAAAACACAGAATGCAACATTTCCAACCATTCTACCACCTAAACAAGGGCTACCATGGGTCAAAAGGGGGGGATATTTTGCATTTCTCTTATATTGTATTCTGAAAAAGGAAGATTTGCTGCACTGCTTTCGAACATTTCCCAGTCGGCCATCCATGGGCTGATCAAATGAACATATATCATATATATCATATATATATATATATATATATATATATATATATATATATATATATATATATATATATACAGACACACATATTTGTATGTATATATAAATCTATAAACACCCACATATATGTGTGTATATATATATATATATATATATATATATATATATATATATATATATAGGGTCTATATTGCAAGCTCGAAAGCCCTAATAACTGAATACAAAAATGCCAACACAAATTCCACAAACTGCGAACACACCAAACGCCGTAAACCATGAAATTCAAAAGCTTGAACCGTCATACTTGTCTCACCCCACCACCCGCTACATACTACCTACCCAAACAAACTAAACAAACACATACATACACTAACCAAAACCCTACTTCTAACCCTAAACTAAACCCTACTTCTAACCCTACATTACATCTTGCATATACCACCATCTATGCACTTAGCTTAACCTGCACCCTAACCCTAAGGTCCGTAACTATCGCACACATACCTTAACAAGCTATACCCAAACAAAATAAATAATCCACACACATACACATAACAAAACCCTACATCTAACCCTACACTAAATCTCACATACATTACCATCTATGCACTTACCTTAACACACACTCTAACCCTAAGGTCCGTTATCTATTGCACACTTACCTTACGGAGCTATACCACGGAAGGGCCAACCATGACGATTCGATGTTTTGGATTTCATGCTTCAGGACAATCGATGTTTACGTGGTTTGACGGAGACGTTGGTGTTTACGTATTCGGGTAAGTGCGTCTTCAAGGATGTAATAGGGAACCATATATATATATATATATATATATATATATATATATATATATATATATATATATACACATACATACACAGAGCAGATATAAAAAGTTTACACACCCCTGTTAAAATGGCAGGTTTTTGTGATATAAAAAAATGAGACCACAATAAATAATTTCAAAACTTTTCCTACCTTTAATGTAACCTATTTATTTATTTATTTTAAATTTGTTTACTGGGATAGTCCAACTGGATACATGTCCATTTTCAGTGGAGGCCCGGGGAGAAAAGCTCCACATAGACAAAAACATATACTGATTACACAAGAAGTTACGAAAAACAACTAGAGTATTTGAAAAAAACAAAAATGATTATATAAATTATATACATTTGTTATGTAGTATTCCCTAATAGGGACTTCACAAATTCTCATGGGCAGATACATTTACAAGTTAGATAGGCTACAGAGCTTGGTGGTGTTGTCACATGTAATGGATCAGTTTATAGCTAGTCAGGGTTGGCACATGGGCATAGCCAATTTACTTTGAGATGCTGTTTGAGGTTTTTTTAAGAGACTTTTGGAGGACTGTAGAGTTATATAGTTTGGCAATGAATTCCAGGTTTTCCAACAAAGTCGGCGAACAGGGATTCACCAGCTGAGTTATTTGCTTTGTGGGTTTGGACCAGTAATTTATCAGCTGAGGGATCTCAGGTTGCTATATGGCTTAATAATATTTTTTAGTGTGGGGATTTCCTTAGGGTGGTACAGAACTTTGTGCGCTATTAAGAGTTGATTGAATTGTATTAAGCTGGGCAGTTCTAGCCACTCTAGTTGTTTCAGGTTCTGGCAGTGGTGGGTTCTATGGGTGGAGCCAGTGGCAAATCTGGCAATATGGTTGTAACTATAGGATAGCTTACTGAGTTCAGTTTTGTTGAGGTTTGAGAGTACAGGTGAGGCATATAAAAGAGTAGACAGTAGGTGTGATCGGGCGATTGTTGCCCTAGCCAGTGAGGTGAAAAATGTCTTGTTTCTATACAGTGATCTAAGCTTCTTATTAAGGGTCTGTATGGTTTTGTTGACCTGCAGGTCAAATTTGAGGTTATTGTCTATGATAACCCCTAGAAGTTTAGTGTGTTGATCTGGGGAGATAATGGTGCCATTGTTAGATGTGACAGAGGAAGACAGTTTGGCAGATCTGCTAGTGGGTGTGAAGAGTAGAAGTTTAGTTTTATTGGTGTTCAGTAGTAGGAGTTGGTTGGAGGGCCAGTTTTTAATGGTGTTAAATGTATTTTGGGTTAATATTTGCAGTTCAGATGGGAAGGTGGCTGAGCAGATCAGAGTGGAATCATCTGCATACTGAATACAGGTGGCTTTAGGGATAGCAGTGTGAAGGTTGTTGATAAAAATGGAAAAGAGTAGAGGGCCAAGTATGGAGCCTTGAGGGACACCAAGTGTGAGAGGTAGCTGATTGGAGAGTTTTCCCTGCTGTAGTACTGCCTGTTGTCAACCAGTCAGGTAGGACTGGAACCACTGGATAGCGTGGTTATTGAGGGAGATAGATTTTAAAGAGAGTATGAGAAGTTCATGGTTGACCATGTCAAAGGCCTTTGATAGGTCAAGAAATAGGGCAGAGGTTAGCCTATTGTCATTTCTGTTTTAATTTATTGTCTTAGTAAAGGAAAGAAGGGCTGAGGTGGTGCTGTGGTATGGTCTGAAGCCATGCTGGGAGCTGGATAGTAATTTATACTGTATGAGGTATTGCATTACTTGCTTGTGTACACATTTCTCCATTATTTTGGCTAGTGGGGAAAGAATGGCAATGGGTCTATAGTTGGATATGTCTGTGCAGCTATCACATTTGTGGAGTGGGATGATGTGGGATATTTTCCAGAGGAAGGGGATAGCATTTTTGGATAAGGTTCTGTTAATAAGGATAGATATGGGATATGCAGTGGCATCTGCAGCTATCTGTAGGTACTCTGCAGGGAGGAGGTCAGCAGCGGGGGTGGTAGGATTTAGTTTTTTTAGAAGAGTTTTGATGAAACTAGTGGATATTGGTTGGAAGCTAAATGCGGGGTGATTAATGGATAGATTAGACATGTGATTTCAGTTTGTGGATGTTAGTTGACTTGCAAGGGATTGGATTGTTTCAGTGAAAAAATTGTTGTAAGCGCTAGCTATGGTCTCTGGAGAACTATGCGTAAGGTTGGCTGGGGTGGGGTGGTAGAATGACCTGAATGAAGTAGCCGATTTAGGCCTGCCCAGAACTTTTGGGGGTTGTTTTGGTGGTTTTGTAGGTGATTTTGGTAGAAGTTTTTTATCCAGTAAAATCAATTTTTTTTGTGTCATTCCTGAGTTGTCGATATTTTAGATGGTCAAGTGGGGCTTTGGTTGCTCTTCACCTGGCCCAGGCTCTGTTTCTAGTTTTGATTTTAGATTTGGTATCCTTTTTGAGCCATGGTGTTGTATTTGATCTATTTTTTTGTACGTGCCAGAGCATGGGAATCAAGGATACTTAGGAATGCAGTGTTAAAGTGGGCTATAGCCTCTTTTAATGGTAAATTTTAATTTTGACCAGTCAACTGCTTGTAGTTCATTTAGGAATGTTGCAGTGACAAGTTTTTTTCTGTTTATGACTGTTTTATATTTGGTCTGGTGAGGATTCCCTACCTTATGTTTTATGATATAGGTTAGAAAATGGTCACTAAGGTCATCAGGGAGAGTGACAGCTGTATACATTTGGGGTTGGTGATTAACTAGTATCCAGTCTAGGATACTTTCCCTGCTGGTTGGTTTATTTATCCTGGTGATTGAGGTTATGGTCTGTTTAAACCCAGATAAATTAATAGGAGTGGGGTGGTTCGGAGGAGCAGGAGTGCCAGTCAGTGTTAAAGTCTCCAAGTACTATGGTTTCTTGGGGATAGGTATAGGATAGCCAGTACAGCATGTCTTCTAGGGTATTTATGTTGTTGCCTGGTGGAATGTAACCACAGACAATGTATAAACATTTATGCTGGTTAATCTGTAATTTGGCTATGAGGAGTTCTGCATTATTGAAATGTGGTGGTTGAATGGTGTCTCTAATAACAGATAGAGTATTTTTGTAAAGGACTGCTATCCTACCTCCTTTCCTTGTAGCATGGTCTAATTGGTGAATGTTATATCCTGGGGGTACTATCTCATTGTCAGTAGTACTGGGTTTTAGCCAGGTTTCCGTAAGACACATTATATCTGGGGAGTGGGTTGCTAGGAGGGCGTGTAGGTTGGGAATCTTATTGTTAACACTTCTAATATTTAGGTGAAATGCTAGGATTGAAGTAGTGGGAGTGAATGGGGGTAGTCCGACTGTAGGAGTTGTAGTGGGGGAGTCGAGGTTGTTGGGTGAGGGTGGGCCAGGGTTGGGATGGATGTCATTGTGTGATGTTAGGTCATAGTGACAGGATATTCTAAGCTTTAAGAGTTTGTTTATGAGTTTTATATAGTCTTTGTCTTTAGCATTATGTTTATTGGATTTACAGGGGTGATATTTTATTGAGGGTGATATGTTAGGTCTACTGGGGATGGCAAAGTGTTTGGTGTTATGTGTGAAGTCATGGGTGTCTGTTTCACCATTTTGGTAGTGAATACCATGGTCAAATGTTTGTTCATAGGCAGTAAGATGGTAAAATAGAAGTAATATAGGCATTAGGATGATCAGTATTCTTTCACTTGGTTGCATTTTGTTGGGGGGGGGGCAGTTTAGATGGAAAGCTGTACACACAGGATGTGGAATAGTGGTAGAGAAGGAAATGGGTACGGGGTGGGGCAATTTAAGGATTGGTGTATATCATGACGGGAGTGGCTAAGTCCAGTTGAAATGTAGCACTAGTGGGGGCTGGTGGGAATAGGGGGAAGGGAGCCGAGTAGAGCAGGGCTAACACTAACTCCAATGATATCCCTGGACTTACTTGTTTCTTTGTACTCCCAAATGTTTTGTTTTGGCTGTAGTTTACTGGTTTAATTTTACACCAAATGTATCTTTTTGGCTGTATTTTACTGATATAATTTACACAAAATTTATGGGCTATTTTTAAGCTATAGATTATACCCTTGCAGAATTAATTAAGAGCTGCAGGGTATACTTTATGGGCTATGTGAAGAGGAGCAGGGTGAAATACTAGTGTGCAGGGTATATTTGTAGGTTAATGAAGTAAGATACTTTGGGAAAAAACTAGCTAGGTTACACAATATGGAGGGAGCCAAATTACAGTGGGGGGCAGCCTAGAGATGCCTTTAGACCCAGGTCAGCATGAAACAGTACATAGGTACAGTGATTTGGTACTAGTACATTTTATGGTATTAACCTTTTCCAAATTGCAGGTTGGACTTCAAAGGACTTGTATAAGGGTAAAGTTTCTCAGGGTGGCGTCCTTTCAGGCAGGAGTTATAACCTGTACAATTCAATTGAAAAACAAATCTGTTAGGGGAAAAAATATAAAACGTACAATACACTGGTTGCATAAGTGTGCACACTCTTAAACTAATGCTTTGTTGTTTGTGCACACCCTTAAACCAATACTTTGTTGAAGCACCTTTTGATTTAACTATAGCATTCAGTCTTCTTGGGTACACACCTGCCATCAATTAAAGAGATTCTGATTAACCCCAAATAAAGTTCAGCTGTCCTAGTAGGATTTTCCTGACAATACTCGGTGGCTTGCTACAGCAAAAGCTATGGTTCACAGAAAACTTACAAAGCATCAAAGGGATCTTAAGGTATCAATCAGGAGAAGGGTACAAAAAATTTCCACAGCAGTGGATACAGGTTCATAGGTTGGTACTAGGCTATTGGCCTTAGGGCATATACAAGCCTAGCCATAACAATTCCCTGGCTATTTCTTCCCACAGTATTTACTTCCCTGGACCCTGTCTAAGAGGGCGACTGACATGATCCCCAGGGTGAATTTCCTATCTCCCATCCAATCATCAAGGTTCCTTTTGAAGACAGCCATAGAGGTGCTCTGCTTGACATGTATGGGCAGTCTATTCCAGAGTCTGGGGAGTCTCTGGGTCAGGAACCTATCCCTCCAGCATATTTTGTTCATTGTGATGACAAAGTTTAGATCCCTGTAGCATGTGTCTCTGAGGGATTGGTATTTCTTTAAGTGGAGCATGTCCAACAACTCTGGGTTTGACATGGCCGTGTATATTAAGCAGAGATTGTATCTGAGTAGATGATATGCGACAGACTATAGGTGGAGTTTTTTTAGATGGTCAGCATAGGGCATCTGCTTTAGGCCTGTGATTCTTTTAGTGAGGTATTTCTGTGGCCTTTCCAGTTGTTGCAGATGTCTTGAGAGGTACATACCAAATGGGGCATTGTATTCTATAAAGGGTCTAATGAGAGATGAGTACAGTGGGACAATGATCTCCTTTTTTCTGGATGAAAAGCCCTTAGTGATGAGGTGTGCCACATAGAAGGATTTCCTGACTGTTGTGGTGATGTATTTATGGAAAGGTGAGACCACTGTCCACCTGTGTCCCTAAGTCTTTTATCACACTTTCGGTGTTTAGTGTACTGCCACCTATGTGGTAATTCACGGGTACATGTTTTTTCCCAAAGGGGATAACTATACATTTCTTGCCATTGAGCTTGAGCCCATGGCTCTGGCACCAAGCATCTGTTTCTGTAAGGCCCTTTTGTAGAATATCCACATAATTTGGGGATTCAATAATGGCTCCCAGTTTGCAGTCATCTATGAACTTTGATAGCCAGAGTCCCTTAGTGTTGGCCTGTACTTCAGAGAAGTAGATGCCAAGCAACTGCGGTCCCAGGACTGAACCCTAAGGTACTCCACTTGTCACTTGTCTGGAGCTGGATTTGGAGTTGGATACTTTTACAGTGTGGGTTCTGTCAGTAAGCCAGTTGGCAACCCATCAAGTGACATAGGGATTAATGCCCAGCTTAGTAAGTTTATCTATGATTTCAGAGTGGGGGATGGTGTTAAAGGCCTTGGTGAGGTCCAGATAGGCTGTGTGGACCATCTTACCCTTGTCCATGGCTCTAGAGACTGATTTGAAGAAGTCAATCAGGTTCAGGAGACAAGATCGGCCCTTAACGGACCCAAACTGCATGGGGTCCAGTGTTTGAAGGTTGCCAATGTCTTTGTTTAGAAGTTCCATGATAATACGTTCCATGGCCTTGCAGATCAGACTCTTCAGACTGATGGGGCGGTAGTTCCTGGGATCCAAGGTGGATCCCTCCTTTTGGAGTGGGATAACTGTAGCTGTGCACCACTCAGTGAGCACGAAGCCTGAGGTGAGGCTATGATTAAACATTACACTTAGATGAGGCGCCAGTTCATTTTGTAGTTCATGTAGTACACAGCCTGGGATGTCGTCTGGTCCCATGGATGCTGTATTTTTAGCTTTGGAGAGTGCATTTTTTACCTGTGTGGCTATTATTACCGGACTTTGGCAATCATCTGGTATTGAGATGGGCCCTTTATGGGGTGAGAGGAGGGTGAAGTTTGCACTGAATCGATCTGCCAGGATATTGGCAATATCCTTGGGATCAGTATATTTAATGCTATTCTGTTGTAGCTCAGAGCAGATCTGAGCATTGCCATTTAGATTCTTGACATAGCTATAGAATGCCTTGTGGTTGTCTTTGAAATATTTGGCAATTTTATTTTTGTAACTAGCTTTGGAGGATTTTAGGAGGGATCTCAGTTTTTACTGAGGCTGGTAAGGGAGTTTTTTGCATCTTGGGACTTTCCTCTTTTCTGAAACAGTTTCTTCCTTTTGTTGTAAAGTTTGTTTATGGCAACGGACCGCCAGATTGGCTTCCTTTTTTTGGAGGAGAACGTCTTGGTTCTAATGGGGAGGGCACGATTCATGCACGAGTGGATGTTCTCGTACAGTGTTTCAATGTAGGATTTCACAGTCAAACTTTCAGTTCCCGTCTGCATGGGTATCATGACGTTAGTCACTTCTGACTTGAGTAGCATGAAGTTGGCTTTGGAGAAGTTTCTTATAGAGGTTTCCTTACTGGGGGTGGGGGTGGGATGTGGATGTCAAGGGTGATTAGCTTATGGTCAGACCTGACCAACGAGGGAGTTACCATAGGTGTGGAGCATCAATTTTCCATGTTGGTAATGACCAGGTCTAGGATATTGAAGCCCCTGGTGGGACTAAGGATTAGTTGATCCAGGGGGTTGGGATTTATAAATTCCAAGAACTGTTGGGCAAAGATGTTGGTAAATGAGTAGTTTTCCTAGTTAATGGCAGGGTAGTTGAAAACACCCAGTATTAGGGTGTTTGGTTGTATCTTAATATTTTCCAGTATGTTTAGAAAGGTGTAGTGAAAATCTTGGGGCATGGTGGGGGATCTGTAGCAAACTACAATTTGGATTGCAGTCTTACCTAGTGTTAGTTGTACCTGGAGAATTTCAGATGCATTGTGTTGGTCATCTAGTCTGGTGTTGTGAATATCCTTGATGAATATGGACACTCCTCCACCTTTAGTGTTTTGGTCCTGGTTTGATGGCCGAAAAGTGTGGTAAGAGTTGTAGCCTGGTATTGCAAGATTGCTCTCTGGAGCCTTGAACCAGGTCTCAGTTACTGCACAGATACAGATGTTCTACAATTTATACCATGGAACACAGTGAAGACAGTCATCAAAAAGTGGAGAAAATATGGGGCAAAAGCGACGTTGCAAAGAACTGAACATCCCTCTAAAATTGATGAAAAGACAAGACATAAACTGGTCAGGGAGGCTGCCAAGATACCTACAGCAGCACTGAAGGAGCTGCAGGAATTTCTGGGAAGTACTGGTTGTGTAAAAGTGGTTGAAAATGCCCAAAAGTTACTAATAAGCTGTAGAAAGGCACCGGAAACCAGCTGGTCCACTCAAAAGAAGTTTAATCCAAAATGAACACGAACACAGTGGTTTAAAAGCACAAAGCACATCAAGCATATAAACGTTGTAAAAACAGTTCCCCTTATGTTTTCGTCTTACAGACTTCATCAGATAGGAATGTACTGTCCCAAAGGCCATGTTAAATACATTTTCAAATGGAAATTAACCAATAAGAAACATTGATCAATTAAACAACTAACAAAGAAGGTTCAATTTAAATGAATTAAAATACAGAATGTATGTAGGATTGCCACCCCTCCATTTTTTTTCTGGTCTATCCGGAAATCAAACTGATTCTCCGGTAGTCCGGAAAACACTGTACAAACTCTGGTATTCTGTTTCAAAAAGGAAACAGAATATCGAGTTTAATGGTTGATTTACTATGCTTTTTTTACAGAAATGCATAGTAAATCAGCCGAAAGCAGGCAGCAGGAACGAAAAAAAGGGCGTTCCCACAGAGTGATGTCATCACGATGTCACAAAATGGGCAGAATGTGGGCGGGAGAGGGGTGGGTGGGCGGGGTTACTGGTGCCATGATGGGCATGGCTTTACTCTGGTTTTAGCTACAAAGGAAGGTGGCAACCCTAAATGTATGAGATGAATGAAATAAAACCTGTAACATGAAATCAGTCTTAAAACTTTTGTAATGTAAAATGCATCAAGTAGGGTGTATTGTGTGAATTGTCCACACATAATACTCATGTTATAAAACAATAAATATTTTATAAAATTTTTTTTATAAAAAACATAAAACCATGTAAAATGGTGAAATAAGGTAGCATGAAATAGCACCATCTAGTGGAAAAAGCAAGAATGATTACATAAATAAATAAATAAATAAACTGACTATATAAAATATATAAATATTTATATAAATGTTGGTCTATAATTAATTTAATGTGATAATTGTCATTAATATTGTTGTGGTTTATAATTTAGCAGACCTGAGTTTCAGAACTGGCTTTAAAGATATCATGTCATTTAACCCTGGAGGGTTACTGGCATCCAACACCAATTGCCAGTATAACTCCCTGTATTCAAGCCGGGTCTCCCAGGGTCCTCCCCTGGGGTCAGTGCGTATAACTTCTATCACAAAGAATTTAAACTCAGCATTTGCACATACTTGTGAGTGTTTGAACAGGGCATTGTTATCATTTTTCTTTCTTACATCGTACCCATGCTCATATATTCTTTGTTTTAACTTTCTCTCTGTCTTACCCACATAAAAAGAATCACATAACCCGCATAGGACAATATAAACAACACCTGTGGTACTGCAATTTGCAAACCCTTTAGGCACAATATGTTTGTTTCTACATTTTAAAGATTGGACCTCACTCCGTTCCAGATCTTAAAACATTGAGGGCAGTTTCCACACTTGTGTGTTCCTTTCTTGCTACTCGAACAAGTGCCATAGTTTTGGTTGTGTGAACCTCCTTCTTGTATATTTTTGATGTTACCTTTTTTATAAACATACTTAAGTGGTTTCTCAAATATGCAGTTTAACTCTGATAACCTGGCAAACCTGTTCCATTCATTATTTATTACCCTTTTCACTAAATTAGTGTCACCACTATAAGTAATGACTAGGGCAGATGGAAATTTACCCCGGTCATCATCACCATCAACACTAAATGTGGCCATATCCAAAGAAGGCAGAGTTTTTCCCAAGATGGGAGCAAATCTGTGAGCCCTGGCATCTATGACTTCTGTGTAAACTTCAGATAACAAATCACCAGGATAACCTCTAGCCTTAAACATTTCCATAATGTATTTACACTCGTTCTGAAAATCCTGATTATCAGAGGTCATTCTACTAGCCCTCACCAATTGACCTTTTATTACCCCTCTTTTCTGATGTCGGTGGTGGGCACTAGTGTAATGTAAATAGGATTAGAAAATGTCTTTTTCCTATGTATCCTAGATTTAAAACCATTACCAAACCTCTGTATATTGACATCCAAGTAAACCAACTCAGTATTACTTATTTGATACGTAAAACCTAAAAAATGAGTAGTGTTGGTAATGTATTCCAGAAATTTGTTTTCTGAGTTGTTCCAAAACAGACATATATCATCAAGAAAGCATCCATAAAGGTTCCAGTGACTTTTAAAGTCTGAAGTAAAAATGTATTCATTCTCCCAATATAACTACCCCCTTCAGTTGTTTAAAATAATCACCCTGAAAGAATATAAAGTTATTCTTCAGGACCAAATCTGTCAAAATTATGCAAGTATGAAATACATTGAAGGGAATAGTGTGACTCTCAGCTAAACATTCTTCAAACCATAAGAGACCTACATCATGTGGAATACATGTAAATAAGTCTACAACATCCAATGTGATAAAACTCTGTGTACTGCTTAAGTTGGTATTGTCTATACATCCTAAACGTCCCAGGAGTCTTTTAAAATGTTGGCATTGTTTAAAACCATTGTTTTAAGTTTTAGATCTATATATTTAGCTAAAGGTGCCATCACTGATCCATCGGCCGAGACAATAGGCCTAAGTGGTGGGTCCAAGGTGTTTTTGTGCACCTTGGGTATGCCAAAAATAGAGGGAACTCTGGGTTTATCAACCTTTAAAAAATTATGTCTCCTTGTCTATGAGCCCCTCGAGCAGTAGATCATTTGAGGACATTTGTATTTTCTTGTACGCAATGTTGACTTAATTCAAAGACACTCTAGCATAAGTTTCTTCATCATTGAGTATGTCCAGCATTTTACCTTCATAAACAATGTGATCCATTAAAACAACCCCCCCACCTTTGTCCGGTTTCATAATTCTAAGATTTTTGTTTTCCTTAGATTCCTGCAAAATTTTTCTCTCCTCCATTGTTAAGTTAGGGGTCACTCTATTGTACATAAGCTGTTCCCTTAACTCCTTTTCCACCAATGATTCAAAGTTTTTGAGCTAGGGATGTAGAGGTGGTCTTTTAGTTAAAGGGTTGTGTGTGTTTCTTCCCTCCTGTCCATTGAAAAATAATTCTAAATTTTTCTGTCCGATAAATAATTTCAAATCAACCAACAAATTCACAATGTTGGCTTTGACCCTGGGTATAAAAGTAAAACCTTTTAAAAACAAGTTAAAATGTCCTTTGCTAATAATGGTGTTGGTGTAATTAAAAATGTTAAAACCATCGTAAGTAAAAATACAACCATCTTGTAATATTTCATCCTGAGTGTCTACCTCCAATATGCCCTGTCTGGTGGTGCCCACCCCTTCTGCATCTGATTCCCATACCTGTAATTCACAGGGTCCTTTCTCTTTAGTCTTTCTGACCTCCTCGGGGGTGGAAAATCTAAAGGGTCCTGTATATTTAAACCTTCTTGATTGTTGTCATTATTGGTTTCAATACATGCCGAGCTTTCGTCACCCCCCCTGTTAGAATAGTTATTAAAATTGCTATTTGCCCTGTATACTTTGGGCTTAGGGTAAAGAGTGTGATGGCTATACTCATTGGTGTTCCTCTCAATTGTCTTAATTTTCCTCTCCTGTATCTTTTTACACTTTAATTCAATATTATTCGACATATTAAAATATTTCTCCTTTTCAGTATCTATGCTAAAAATTAAGTCATTCAAAATTTTATTAGTGGTTTCAATCTGATTAAAAATACTTTCCATCACATCCACGTTGTTTCTAATGATGGCTTTCATTATATCAGCACCACATCTATCAAAAGCCTTTAACAAATCCTGATGAAACTGTGATCCTTCTTTCATATTATTAGGGTACTTACATACTCTTAAGCCCTTGGGAACAATATTTAAATGTAGACAATGCTTTAAATAGGCATTATCCCTCTCCCAAGTCTTGTATTTATATAACAAATTGTCCAAGTTAAAAAGCATAATAGCATAAGAGTCATTACTTGTATTAACTTTTGCTTTTTCAGTAAAATCAATTTTTAAGTCCATAATGTCTTTAAAAAGTCTTTTAGTACCTATATGATTGGTATTACCCAGGCGTACTTCTCCTTCAACCCCTGGGTTGTGTTGCCGTGCATTCATGGTTCCTGTTGCACCCGTGCAAGCAGTAGCAAGAGAAAGCCAAGGAAATCCTTCTAAACTCTGTCACTGACGTTGGCTAGGCTGTGGAACCGAATTTTCATTCCTGGTAAACTTATTACAGCCATCCGTTCCTTCATTCGAAGCTGAACGTTTCAAACCTTACTGGTTGTGTACATTTGACAACAATCTCCTGTAGTCTCCATATGTCTGGACTATGGGGTAGGGTTGCAAGATGGAAGCCTTTTCTTACACAGAAAAACCATCCAGGCCCTGCTAAAATTTCCAAAACAATATATCAAGTCTCCCAAAAGCATGTAGGAAAATATGTTATGCTCTGATGAGATCAAGGTTGAACTTTTTGGCCACAATTCCAAAAGGTATGTTTGGCACAAAAACAACACTTTGCATCACAAAAAGAACACTGTCCCAATGGTGAAGCATGGTGGTGGCAGTATCATGCTTTGGGGTTGCTTTTCTTCAGCTAGAACTGGTGCTTTAGTCAAGATGGAGGGAATTACCAGTCACTTTTCACCCAAAACCTTCAGGCATCTGCCAGAAAGCTGAAGATGAAGAGAAATTTCACCTTTCAACATGACAATGACCCCAAGCATACATCCAAATCAACAAAATAATGGCTTCACCAGAAGAAAATCAAAGTTTTGGAATGACCCAGCCAGAGCCCAGACCTAAATCCAATAGAAAATCTGTGGGATGACTTGAAGAGGGCCATGCACAGGAGATGCCCTTGCAATCTGACAGAGTTGGAGCACTTTTGCAAGAAAGGGTGCAAATACTGCCAAGTCAGGATGTGCCATACTGACAGATTCCTACCCAAGTAGACCGAGTGCTGTAATTAAATCCAAAAGTGCTTCAACAAAGTATTAGTTTAAGGGTGTGCACATAATAACAAAGTATTTGTTTAAGGGTGTGCACACTTATGCAATCAGCATATTGTACACTTTTTATTTTTTTATATTTTTCCCCCTAGCAGATTTGTTTTTCAATTGAATTGTACAGGTTATAAGTCACATTAAAGGTGGGAAAAGTTCTGAAAATGATTTATTGTGGTCTCGTTTTTTAATATCTCAAAAACCTAACTTTATATATCTATATATATATATATATATATATATATATATATATATATATATATATATATATATATATATATACATAGACACATGCATAGGTTCATAGGTGTTTACTAGGTTAATGATCACAAGGGCCCTTTTCAGCATAGCCATGCATCCCAAATCTCTGACAAGTTCTGATACCCTTGATAAGTGCAAGCACGGGCCTGTGAGATGAACCATTTACAGTTACCTGTGTCCATTAGAGAAACGGGTGCCAAATCAGGGATAAATTTCCAGTTTCCCATCCAATTGTCTAAATTGCACTTGAATTGGGTTAGGGAGGAACTCTGCTTCACATGGATGGGTAGCCATTGATAGGGGTATTCTCTGGGATACATTCCTATCTTTCCACAGGTCCTATTATATCACAGGCAAGGTTTAAACATTATGAACAGGTAATGTTGGTGCTGTTTGTTTTGTGGACATACAGGAGGTCTATCAGAGTGGGGTCTGACAATGTCCTGCATCCCAGACATAGATCTTCCCTCAAAACCTTGTAAGAGACAGAATACAGGGACAAGACCTTGAGACAGTCTGCATAGGACATGTTACTTATGCCCTGTATTCTTTTAGTGAAGAACCTATGTGGGATGTTCCAATTACTGGATATGCCCAGCTAGGTACATACCAAAGGGGGCATTGCACTCAATGATAGGTCTGATGAATGCCGAATACAGTGGAACAATGACTTCCTTGGATTTGGATGCCGTACCTTTGTTTATAAGTTGCACAACATAGAATGATTTCCTCACCACTGAAGACAAGTGATTGCCAAATGACAGATTACTATCAATGTATGTCCCTAAGTCCCTGATTACTGGGTCAACTCAAAGGGGTGTGCTTTCAGTATGGTAGTTACTAGGGACAGATGACATCCTGAAGTATATTATTATGCATTTCTTGGCATTTAGTTTTAGTCCATGGCTCTGACACCAGTTGTTTGCCTGTGTCAGCCCTTCCTGGAGAACATGTGTGTCAGTGTGAGATTCAGTGATAGCTCCTAATTTGCAATCATCTGCAAATTTAGTCAGCCAGAGACTACTGACTTTGGCCTTGACTTCTAAGAAGTAAATGCCAAAAGGGAGCAGTCCAAGGACTGATCCCTGAGGGACTCCACTTGTGACTGACCTCTTTGTAGAGATGGACTTCCTAATTCTAACTTCCTGGGTCTTGTCTGTGAGCCAGTTGGCTGTCCACTGGGTGACATTCGGGTTTGTACCTATCCTCTTGAGTTTGTCAACAATGCCCGAGTGGGGTATTGTGTCAAATGCTTTGGCCAGGTCAAGATAGGCAGTTTGAATGATTTTGCCCTCATCCATTTGCTTTGGTGACCTTCTCAAAGAAGTCCACGAGGTTGGGTAGGCATGATCTTCCCTTGATGAAACCAAACTGGGCTGGGTCCAGTGTCTGGAGGTTTACTATATCTCTACTGATCATCTCCATGGTAATTAATTCCATGTCTTTATGTATAAGACTAGTGAGACATATGGGTCTGTAGTTTTCAGGGTTTGTAGATGGCCCACCTTTGTGCAGAGGGATGATGGTTGCCTTTTTTATTCATGAGTCATGAAGCCTGTTTGGAGTCTACAGTTAAATAGTAATTCCAGAGACCCTGACAGGTCATGTTTCATTCTATTTAGAAGGCATCCTGGGATATTGTCTGGGCCCATTGATGCAGTGTTCTTGGTCTTAGAGAGAGCATTAAGGACCTGTCCCCTAGTGATAGTAGGGGGAGTTATAGTTGATGGTACTTCCTGATGGAAGGTTGACAGGGAGCTAGGTGTAAAGTTGGAGCTGAATTTATCAGCCAGGAGGTTTGCTATATCTTCTGGCTCAGTATAGATGGCTCCATTTACAATGAGCTCTGCACATAATTGTGTATGGCCTTTGAGGTTGTGGACATAGCTAAATAATGTGTTGTGGGTGTCCTTGGCCTGGGAGGCCAAACTTACCTCAAATTTGGCTTTGGTAGACTTTATTTGTCCTCTGAGTTGTTTGTTTAGGTTAATGTCCTGCTGGGTGCTGCAACTCCTAATTTTTGCCATGATTTTCTTCCTTCTGTTTTACAGCCTATTGATTTTGTGATTCCAACAAGGTGGCTTGTTTTTTGAGTTAGTTCTGTACTTCTTCCTGGTGGGTACAGATGCTTCTATGCTGCTATTAACATGCTTGTGCAGGGATTCTGTGAGCAGTTATGCATAGGCAACAGTGTTCTCAGAGTTTATTGGGGCTTCAAATGTTGCCAGGTTCTCACTTAATAATAGGAGGTTAGTCTTAGAATAGTTTCTGAATATTCCAGGTTTAGCTGGGGGTCCAGGTTTTATTTTTACTTCAAAGGAGACCATTTTTTTGGTCTTACCTTACTAGGGAAGACATTACAGTAGGGAGTGTGCAGCACTCTCCCATATTAGTGAGGACAAGATCCAGTATGGTTGCACCCCTAGTTGGTGTATTGACTATCTGGTCCAGAGAGTTTGTGTATACAAAATCCAGGAATCTCTGTGCATGTACATTTGGTGTCATATCAGATTCCCAGTTAATAGTGGGGTAATTAAAGTCACCCATGAATATGGTATTGAGATGGATGGTTAGTGTTTCTAATAAATTTAAATACTTGATATGGGTTTCCTGGGTCATGGGGGCGGGGTCTATAGCTTGCAAGGAAGCACTATTGGATTTTGCCTATGGTGATTTGAACATGGAGCAGCTAATGTGCAGCTCAAGTGCATTGTCCTGTTTGACCAGCCTTGATGTATATTTATTTTCCATGTAAATAGAGACACCTCCACCTTTAGTCCCTGCCTGTGAAGTAGCTGGCCTAAATGTGTGGAAGGCATTATAACCTTGCACTGTTGCTATGCTGTCCACAGCTTTAAACCATGTCTCACTGACCACACAGATGTCAACATTCTGTAGGGTAAAGAGAGCCTCTAGTGAGTGGAGCTTTTTGTTTAGACTCCTAGCATTGAGCAGTAATACCTTTAGATTGTTTTGGTTTTTATTTGCTATGTTAGAAGTACTTTCATTTTGGCATTGCCTAAAAAAGGCACTAAGGGGGAAGACAATATTTTAGCTAATATTCGAAAGCTTAGAGGGGAGCGGTGCAGACCATCTCTGGCAAAGCAGCGTGGTCTGTTGACCATCTTCATACCTGCTGAGAAATATTGCACCCCCTTAGAATGACACCAGAAACTAAGCCAATTATTAAAGTCAATAATCTTTTGTTCATATTGGGGCATCATCCTTGGAGAAGGTAAAATGCTGCTCAATGCTAGGCTCATACCAGCCTGAGAGACATATTCTGAGAGCTCCATGATGTTTCTCTTCATATAGTCTAGGGAGGTACATCTCAGGTCATTTATTCCCACATGGGCTATGATTGAGTCATATTGGTAAATGTGGTCCAATGATCTTAGTGTGTGCGTAATGTGGCAGATCCTAGCCCCTGATAAGCAACTGACTGTGACCTTCTCTTTACTCAGCTTGGTGAGAGGGACATCAGTGTCTCTCATGATGGAGTCTGCAATGACTAGAATGTTGGATTGTGCGGTGGATTGCCTTATGGGCTAAGAGGTAGAGGCTCCATGAGATGTAGCTCTATGTGTGTCTATCTCTCTGTCTCTCTCTCCATACATCTGCATAAGAAATACACACACACACACACACACACACACACACACACACACACACACACACACACACACACACACACACACACACACACACACACACACACACACACATCCATGTATATTTATTTCCCTGTTATTTCCCCATCTTGGCAGATGCAGACCTTTGCACAATCACACACACACACACACACACACATATATATATATATATATATTTTTATATGTCTGTGTATGTCTGTATTGTCATACATACTCTGATACTGGTGATTAAAGCTGCAGTATGACACATATATAATGTCACTCAAAGGACCAAATGTAAGGGCTCAACAGTAGATAATGCACTTCCTTACAGCTCCCTGTGCCTGCTTGATGTCACAACACATACACCAAAAGGCAAACAGATGGTGTTATGTATCATGTTGTGTATGCAAGCATTGAAAGGGCACATTGGTTTTGCCCACATGCTTGCCCATCAAAATGTAAACAGCCACATATGGCCACAATGGCTACTGTAGACACATAGATAAGATAAAAAACAGTTATCTGACTACAAGACTACTATATACAGAGAACAGTTGAGAAGCAATGTGACTCTGCAACCCATACTTGCTGTTCAACACAAGCCTAGTTTATGTACTCCACTAGTATTTGCATGCAGTCATATATGCAACAAGCTTAAGCTGTGGTGCTTGCTGTAAATATGGTGATCTGTAGTAGGTAAGCCTAGATAGTTAAGGGTTCTAATCTCACTCCAGCACACTTGGTGTGTGTGTGCATTGCCCTGCATAGCAAATAGGAATCCCACATTGACTCCCAAATTTCAGTGGGCCTGCACTTTTTGGCCCTTGCAGGGGCTGTTGGACTCCAAACTCCTCTTCCACAAGGCCTGCTGATATCATGTACCTTAACACTACCAATTGCCATGGTCATGTCAGACTTAAGCTGTAGTCCATACTGTAAATACTGTGATGTGTCGTGCCTAATACTAGATAGGTGTTCTAATCTCACTCCAACCCACTAGGTATGCTTGTGTGTGCATGTAACCCCCTGTATAACAAAGAGGAATCTCCCAAATGTCAGTGAGCCTGCACACTTTTTTCCCTTCAGGTGCTGTCAGCCTCCAAACTCCTCTCTTCTACAAGGCCTGCTGATGTCTTGTATCTTAACAGTTCTAATTGCCAAGGTAATATCAGAGGTAAGCTTTGGCACATGCTGTAAATACCGTGGTCTGTCATGTGTAACACTAAATAGGGATGGAGTTCTAATCTCACTCTAGTCATCTTGGTGTGTGTGCATCTCTCTGCATAACAAATAGAAATCCCACATTGACTCTAAAATTTTAGTGGGACTTTTACTTTTTGGCTCTTGTTGGTGCTACTGGCCTCCAAACCCCTCTCTTCCACAAGGCATGCTGATGTCATATACCTTAACACTACCAATTGCCATGGTAATGTCAGACTTAAGTTGTGGCATGTGCTATAAATATTGTGATCTGTAGTGTGTAACACTAGATAAGTAGGGGTTTTAATCTCACTCAGGCCCAGTTAGTGTGTTTGTTTGTGTGTGTGTGTGTGTGTGTGTGTGTGTGTGTGTGTGTGTGTGTGTGCATCCCTCTGCACTATAATTAACTGTCACAGATGATATGTGCCTTCAAAGTCCTGACCAGAATAAGGCCTACTGATGTCATCTACAATAGCATTACCTAAAGAGATGTTAATAGCACTCTTATGGCGTGAAGTGTGCATTACTGTGATCTCTAGTGTGTACCATTAGATAGGTGTTCTAATCTAATTGCAGCCAACATGGACTGTGTATTCTGTGCAGTGTTCTGTATATAGGAATTGATAGTGGTACTATTCTCACTGTAGCCAGGTGTGTGTGTGTGTGTGTGTGTGTGTGTGTGTGCAGATGTGAGAACATTTTGCATCAGCATATGGGATCATAGGATCATTGGACATTAGTAGCCTAATGGGCCTAGGTCCCATAAAATCCTAGTCACGTTCTTACCCTTATTTACACAATCAGCACATATTGCCCTTGTCCACAAGGGATACACATAGAAGCCCTGTGGTGTCATGACAGTTATCCAGACAATCATACAGACTGTATCTGAGGAGGGCCAATGAGGTGCATTGCTTGCCATTAGGTGGGGGTCTGTTTCAATGGTTTGTGAAAGTGTGGTACACATATCTCCCCCACCAGCATGTATTATTAACATCACATACCATTTAATGTCCTTACAGTGGGTAATACATGTACCATTTCAGTTACAGATTTGCAGCATTTCTAAAACAGCAGGGTTCCACTTCTGGGTGGTCTATATGACACAATCTACAATGAATGTTATTGCACATGATCCCTGTAGGTCAAATACTGGGGACTTGAAGTTCACTTTTGAGGAAACTTTGTGTTGTGTGCAATTGTCACTGGTGCTTGCAAAGGTACATCAGAAAATGGCCATTGCAGTGAAATATTGGCACGCTGAGGGAAGATCACACACAGTTTATAAATACAGCATTATCAAGTAACAGTGCCCTCACTAATGAAATGAGCATAGGTTCATAAATTAGTACTAGGCTAACTGCCCTTGTTGGCCATTTTAAGCCTAGCCAGTTACCCCATGTGAGAATCAAACCCTGCACCTTTTGTTTGTAAGGTAAATATCTTAACGATTATGCCAGCCTCATTTTATTGAATGATATACTACCCATCTTACCCCTGTGAAGACATGGTTATCTATGGTAAAGTATATGTAAACCGGTGTGGCCAGGCCTGTGTGCCCATGTATATCACCCCTGAGTATTTACATCAGGTATTGCTAAAGATGTGCTACTTGCCAGGAACAGTGCTGTTACCAATGGAAATGATACTACATACACATTTGCATGGGGTTATGACCATGAGTACAAGCACATGTTCATGAAGACCCTCTTGTAGGAGAGTGAAATAACTGGGAAATTGTATGACTGCTCCCAGTTTGCTGTGTCATGAGGTGCTTCTTGTCCTCCTGTCAGCCACAGCTGAGTCTATGCAGTTGTACAGATGGTTGCATAAAGCAATGTTGTAGAGGTCACCATACTTGCCTGTCCCGTCTGAGGGTGGTGGTGTAGTCACAGCATTTATACCATCCCATAGGAGGTTATCCTTTGCTTTGTTGAAGTTTACACCTGTGTTTGCAGAAGGAGGGTTCAGATGTGGGTCTTACATGTAAGGAGATTGAGTTGTGGTCATATCTTAAGTGACTTTGAGCACGAGTAACCAACACAGTTACTGTTTAGTGAAAGCCACCCCACACCATGGCATTGTGATGTAGCTTTATAGACACAGGTAGATTACAGTAAGCACTCGTGAGTCATGAAGTTGCCCCATAGCTGGCAATGGTTTTATTAGGTGGCCTACCAGCACTGAATAGCACCTACAGTGTCTCCAGGGAATCAGACTGTTTAATCAATCTGGATGTATATCTGTCTTTAATAACAATGGATACACAAGCTACATTAATTGGCACACTTTTAGTGTGGGTTCTAAACATGTGGAAGGATGTGCAGCTTGGAATGGCTGTGGTGCTGTCCATAGCTCTGAACCAGGTGTGTGTGTGTGTGTGTGTGTGTGTGTGTGTGTGTGTGTGTGTGTGTGTGTGTGATTGTGCAAAGGTCTGCATCTGCCAAGATGAGGACACTTTCCAATCAGTGTAGTTTAGTGGTGGCATTCCTAGCATGTACCAGCATAACTGTGATGTTGTTCGAGGATGGCATCTCCTCTATGGAAGATTTTCCCATGACATACCACCCATAAGATGCACTATGGTGGTGTCAGCATCCTTGTCTGCCACACAAACTCCCAGGGGTGACACATGAACACCATCTGTGGCAAAGCATCAAGATCTGTTGAGCAAGTCATCCCAGGCTGACATTTACTGGGTCCCCTTAAAATGACACCACACGATAAGTCAATTATTGATCTCAATCATTTTTTGTGTGTATTAAGCTGTCATCCTAGGTGAAAGTGTAATGCAGATAAAGACTAGGAGCATACCCATCAGAAACAGACTCTGTAAGCTCAGTCATGTGTCTGCATACAGTCCATTGTGGTATGTCTCACATTGTACACACCAGGAACTATGACATCATCATAATGTCATCTGATGTTGACAGACCTGCATACATGTGTATTATGGCATATCCTGGCACCTCACATACAGCTAACTCTGAGCTTTCCCATGTGCAGCCTGATGATGGGGACATCAACATGTCACATGATGTAATCACCTATGAATAATAGGGTTGAGTTTGTGTTTTGCCTCAAGTGTTTGACTGGTGAGACAGTGGTGCATGCACTATTATGTGTACTGTGTTCTTCAGAAGTATGTGTATGCGTACTGGACTTGCAAGTGGGTTTCTGAGGTGTCTGTCCTTTTTGTATGTGTCTGGTATGGAGCTCCACACAAGCAGTTGTGTGGGATGTGGGTGCATGTGGAGTACATAGTGAGATGTGCATGTTGTCAAATTGATCATTGCCATATGTATTGACAGGTGCATGAGGTAGCATAGAATGAAGGTTTGTTATGTAGTCACATCTGTCACAAGTTTTGTTTCTGTGGCATAGCAGTATGGGGTCTGGGACACTGTCCGCATCTCCACAACGGTCACTGATACTGCCATTAGTAATAGAGTCTGCCTTGTGTGTACGTCACAGCAGGCCATCGTTAGGCAGTAGCCTGACAGATGCTGCAGTGTAACATGTTATCACCTTTATGTAGTTCTCCTAAGGTAATACACCACCTAACAGTGTGGCATAACGTGGTTGAGTGAGTACAATGTTTTGCCAAGCATGTGCACCTTGGATTAACATACTCCCATGATTAGGTATGGTCGCAATAGCATATCTACAAATGTGACAGTGTACAGCTCCAGCAAAGATAGGGTTATGCTGCTACACCCTTGGGTTGACAGCCTCAAACACATTGTCTGTAGGCACATTTTGTATTGAGGATGTGGATGTCTGTGCATGCACAGAGAATTTGTTCAACTCTGTGGTCATTACTCTGGCCTTGCTAGTCTACACTGCCTGCCAGGTAGCAAGACAGCACACTGGATGTTGTGTGACATGATGTGGGAACAGAGACATGTTTTTCTGGTTACATAAATGACACTATGACATACATAAGACATGTGTTGGTACACACACTTTGATCAAAGGTGGCCACTCCTCTGGAGTACACCTCAGATCCATGACATGCAGACGTGTTACATGACGCTGATGATGGTCAGGTTGCATGAACTGCTGTGAAATTGTGATCTAGCAGAGATCACTGCCACTGTGGTGCTTGGTTGAGCAACTTTGCAAGTATATATCACCAGACAATTTACATCATAGTGTGATACTGCAGCTGTGCTCCAACTCACCGTCTGCTCATTATCCTACTGAAATCCTAAGAACCCTGGAATACTAGGCATAATACATGCCACACTGTAATGATTTCTCTAATTGTTACTCAAGGCATCTACCTGGAAAAGGGCATGTCAAGGCTACAAAGCCTTGCATGATTTGGGACAACTATGTGGATGAACAAACAGGCTATGGCCTGCTCCTCATGTGGAATTTGGTACAAACATTTTGCTTTTGGTGAGAGACAAATTGTAGGACCATGATATCCCAGGACACAGTGGATGGCCTCAGACCAGCAGTTTTAGTAGCCAGGCACCAGCAATTCAGGGGACTCCCCTCTTGTGAGCGTTCCTCACAAGGTAATTGTGTCATCACAGTACACACTGCTTGAGTGGTGTGCAACTGCAGGATAACTGTGTGACCACTCCCTCCTTACCTTTTCCAGGGTGCACATATGACCCCCTTCCCCCACTGCTTGCCTAGGCTCTCTACGGACATTAACATGTTGGCTGACTACCTTCTTGGAAACCGTAATAAAAGTCAATATGTAGCTGTACACAGGGCAAGTAGTATGCAATGACAAGCGGTGTCCCCAGATGTCTCAGCAGTGTCACATTTACAGCCATGAAAGGACTTATCATGGAAATGATCAGTAACAATGTAGTACACCTGCAGACACTGGCCCAAACCCACTTTGTGTTGTTTAAGGTCAGATCATGCCTATCCAAAGCTTTGGACCAAATTGACTGTTACAGAATAAGATGGATGAGGGGAAAATGACTCACCCCACCTCCCATGGCCCGAGAAGGCATTTCTCAAGATTAAGCCATCAGGCATTGTGGATACACTGTAGAGGTTATTTACAAACTCGTACATCAGCCGTTGGACAGCCAAGTGTTATCATTATCTGAGAAGATAGGATTGTGTAGGCCAGAGCTAGAATGAGGCCAGTCACCAGTGGACTACCCACACACATCATTCCTGGGACTACCCTTCCTAGCCATTCCCTTTTCTGCACTCATGGACACTGCCAGTGACCTCAGACTGACTTCATTTGCAGATGATTGCAAATAAGGGACTGTCAATGTTTCCCACACAGAACCAACAGTTACACAGGATGGGCTGACACACACATTCAGTTGTTGACAGAGCCATTGACAAATATTACATGCAAAGTAATGCACAATGCTATACTTTTGGCAATCATCCACCCCCTGGACAATACTGTATTGTCCACACACCTATAACAGTTGACCCATTAGGCAGATACTTATGGATACAGAGAGCGAGCGAGCTTTTGACTTTCACTGGTCAGTAAGATGTGCAGCTTCATGCAGTGTTACACAACCTATAAAGAAAGGTATGGCATGTAAATCCCAGAATGTCATCGTTACACTGTATATGGCACTCATCACACCTATCATTACGTGCAATGACACCTTTGGTATGTAAGTACACAGGCATATCTGACACCTGTAACAGCCAGAGAGGTCCCACAGTAACCCAATACATAGTGTACATAACCAGTCCAATGCAGACTGTGTCAAGGCTGAAACAGTGTATTCTGTCTCCTACATACTTTGGAGGAGAGGTGTATGGCTGCCATACAAGGAGCTGTCAGATCCCACTGTGTACCACCTGCACATCCAAGAAAGGACTAGCACGAGACATACCTGTTCTACACAGCTGCAACTTGACTATGGTCTAAATGGGCCATGTTGGAGAGACAGGTATGTAACCATGACACTACACACTACATGTAACAGGCTCCCCATCCATGTGAACCACACTTCTGTTGTAATGCACATCATGTGTAAGGAACACAATGGGATGCAGAACAAGGCAATCATAACTGGATGAGTACAGATGTCTTCAATGGACACAGGGTTGTAGATGGTGCATATCCTATGCTACAGCTTGTAGATGTGTCATCTCCCAGAACCCTGCTTACACTTATCAAGGAAACCACACCATGTCAGAGATTACAGATTCAGGAGTAGGCTATATGATACTATTGTCCCTGTTAGCTTGTGATACACAAATGAACCTATGGAGCCATGCACCTCTACTGCTTTACCTTTGTGAAGACATTTTAATTCTGTGCTGACATTCCTTCCTCTGCTCTGATGGTTATTGGTTTATTTTAGCATTGTATCCATAGGTGTGTCCCAAAAAATCGAGAATCTGAAACATAAATAGTTCTATGAGACACCATTAATTTTGTAAGTATACAGCCATTACAACATCACCCAGCTTAATCTACATAACATAATGTAGTGCACTCATTACAACTGTCAGCCAACAACATCTGTCAGTGACCAATACAAGTAGCATGTGAAAGGCAACAGTGGATTAAAGGACTGCACAGCAGCTTAGATAGTTACCCTGTGGCATCAGACACACAGCTTCATTTCCTTGCATCGATGAGAAAGATGACAAGGGATATGGCACAGGTATCATCACTTGCACAGGGTGTTCTATGGTGATGCAGGAGGCCTAGGCTAACCCAATAGGTTGGGAAGCATGTGTGTGAGTCAGGAAGGAAAGCAGGCAAGATGGACCATGGAATGTGCCGTGTGTGTCTGCAGGTGACCTTATTGTGACAGTGGTGTATCAATGTCTGCGTGAACACAGTCAAGCTCAGTGCTAGCCCTATGGGACTGCATGTTGGACAGCTTTGAACCATGCATGGCATAGCTGATTGTACACCATCTCCACTGCTGAACATGGGAACTGGCTCTGCTAGGAGTTGCACTGGCACCTCCATGCCCAAGGTTGGAAGCAACACTACTACCTGAGGGTGATTGCTGTCTGCTGGGACTATTTTTTCCACAGGAATTCTCAAGACCATGAGCCCAGGCCTACCACATCTTGGTGTGGACAGCACACTCTCCTCTGGTGTACTAGATGTACTGCCACTATGGGAGTGCAAATCAGCATGGCCACGTGGACTCTCAGCAGATGTAGCTGCTGACCTATGTCCATGAGTTCAATGCTCAACTCCAACCAGATGTTCCATCACAGACAATGACTATTCCAAGAGAGATATTCTGGGATCTCTCTCAGACCACTGTCTTTCCACTGACTCAATCAACTGATCCAGGGTATCAGCAAAGTGGTGGAGGCAGTCACGAATGTCAAACTGTGCTGCATCCATAAGCCTGAGCATTCATCTGGAGGTACTTTCGGAATGTGCCTGTGCCTCCATGATGGTACTAAATATACACCAAGTGACATGTGACAGGACACCTGCAACAGGTGGTGGAAGGACAGCAGGCCTCCTAGGATCACCCCTATCAGTTCGCTCATATGGAACCTCACCATCTCTTTGGCTATGGCCAGTATCAACACTCAGTGCAGCCATAGTACCCATGTTTTCTGTGATATTCAAACTGTAAATCCAAACAAATCACCATGTAGCCGATGTCCTCCAACCTTAAACAATGATTTATTCAAAATACACACTGGACACTATGTAAAAATAATAAAAGTTAAGCGCTTTCATCGGTAGACTTCTTCAGAACTGTTCCTATTGAAAAAGGAACAGTTCTGAAGAAGTCTACCGACGAAAGCGCTTAACTTTTATTATTTTTACATAGTGTCCAGTGTGTATTTTGAATAAATCATTGTTTAAGGTTGGAGGACATCGGCTATGTGGTGATTTGTTTGGATTTACCCATGTTTTCTGTCCAATGTCCCCATCCTTTGACTGTCCAATATCTGTGGCCTCAGGGGACTGGGTATGCGTAGACATAACTGACTGCGCACGGCAATAATGAGGGCAGAAGAGGGATGTCAACCTCTGTGACAGATTCAGCCCCTGCAACCTCCACCTGTGCCTCACTTTGTCCACCATCACCATCAGAGTCTGAAGAGACACTGACATCAGGTTGTGTAGGGGACAGAGACCAATCCTCTGGTCACGTGTGGTAAAAAAGGGAAAAGTGGTACATTAGTACATTAGTACATGCAACACTATGCTCTACAGTATTATCTTGCAATATATGCTAAGCTGTATACAATGCTGTCAGTATTACAGACTTGTTTAACTCATATACCAGGACCTGAGAACATAATTTTCTAAGACATGTCTGTAGTCACTTGTAAAGAATAAGCTCCTTAATTAAAAATCTCATGAGCAACAGTGATGTACATTGTGACATTTGTCAAAAGTCTGCACAGCTGACACGTAAGGCAATCTGTACTGTCCTACAAATACTGTAAATCTAACAGTGTGGTCACACCTACAAGGTATAGGTATGACTGTAAACCGTGTTCCATTCGTAAAACTCTGTGAGGTTGGCAATGATGCAGACATTACAGCAATGCTGCTAGCAGGTCTGGGATGACACTTAGTGAATACAGTGCACTAAATCTGCATCTGTAACACAATAGCGTTATGCTTACCAAATCTGCATCTGTAACACAATAGTGTTATGCTTACCAAGAGCAGGAGCACAGCTGTGTCTGAATACTGAGGACCCTGTGAATATCTGAGGGAGAGGGAATGTAAGCGGCAACCCATGTTGGACTAGGACAGGCTACTATGTCCAAATATCTCAATTTTTTTTTTTTTAGATTACAGTACATACTACATTAATTGGTATATTGGTCACAATCTGGGCATGGGATTCACACTGCAACTAACCTCCCCCCATAAAAATACCTGCCACCCACATAAAAGTATGTACACCCTGACACACTGAATGCTACAGTATTCCAATGTTTATCCAACTAGGCAAACCTGGATGCTCCTTTTGTGTGAAAACGGTGGCACCCACATCCAGGACATACCATGTGATGGATGCCTGGGAGCTGTCCTGTGTTCCTAAGTTCGCCAGGAAATCCTCTGTGGCTGGCAGTGGCTGTTCTGCTGCAGGCCCTCCACCAGTGACACCCGATCCCTGGCCACATCTGCTGCTCTTCTGTAGGTGGAATTTATCATATCATTGGCATGGTGTCATGCCTGCTCATATGTCCTACTCTGGTGACCAATTGCATGAACATTGCAAACAAGGTCAGCCCACAATGCTGCCTGCTCTTCCCTATTTGTCCTGCCCTGGACAGCAGTTAGTAGTGCTGATGCAGGGCATCCAGGATGGCTTCATTTTCTGCCTGTGTAAAAGGGCCCTGGCACTGGGTATACATATCTCCTGACAGACAAAAAATAGAAACATATGTCAGGATCACATAAGTGGGAGTATAGTATGTAGAGATACAGCAATAACAGATGGCTACCAGTAGTCATTGTTTGGTTACACATCTCATATTCAACACCATGCAAACATAGTAAGGGTGTGGATGTGAGTAAGATAGTAGCAGTAGTGATCTATTCCTATGCATGCCATGACAGATACTGTTGTATGCTCCCACAACCAACACAAAAGTCCATCAAGTTGTAGTCCATATGTATAAACCCCCCTTATAATATCTAAAACAAGCAGTGCCACACAAATAGCAGTGTAGCATTACCACCTCTATCGACATGAAATTCCCAGGAGAGTTGTATACCTATGTAACAGAGAGCATTCTACCCGTACTGTTCACTAGTTCCTCTGTAGGTGTTTCATAGTTTCATAGTTTCATAGTTTCATAGTTTCATAGTATAGTACTAGGCTATCTGCCCTGGGGCATTTGTAAGCCTAGCCATAGTGATGTGGCTTTTGCCACCCCATGAAATGGTACAAAAATGTACAGAATAAATCTAGAATACTGTGCCTCTGTCTAGTAGTGACACAATGAAGGTCCCCTTATATAATAGAATTAGTTTACTGTGCCCCTGTCTAGCAGTGACACAGATGTGACCCCTGGGGTAAACTTACGATCTCCCATCCACTCATCAAGATTTCTCTTTAAGAGAGTCAGTGAGGGGCTCTGCCTAATACGAACTGGGATCCTGTTCCAAAGCATGGGAAGCCTCTGGGTTATGAATCTATCCCTCCAGCATGTCCTATTCATACTTGTGCCGAGGTTTAAGTCTTTATCTCTCGTGGTCCTGATGGATTTGGATTTTTTGAGGTGGAGCATGTCCATCAGATCCTGATTGGACATGGCCTTGTACGTCAGGCAGAGATCACCTCTGAGCAGGTGGTATGCTACTGAATAGAGCTGAAGTTTCTTTAGTCTGGCAGAATAAGACATATGTTGGAGACCCTTGATCCTTTTGGTGAGGTACTTTTGTGGTCTCTCCAGCTGTTGCAAATGCCGGGTGAGGTACATACCAAATGGGGCATTGTACTCAATCATGGGTCTGATGAGGGAGGAATATAGGGGTACAATGACATCCTTGGATCTGGATGTGAATCCCTTCATGATGAGGTGTGCAAGGTAGAATGTTTTTCTAACCACTTTGTCAACGTGGGTGTCAAATGAGAGGTCGCTGTCTACTTGGGTCCCTAGGTCTCTGATTACTTTTTCCGTACTCAGTGGGTTGCTGTCTATGTGATAATTTGTGGGTACTTTGTTTTTTCCAAAAGGGATGACTATACATTTTTTGGCATTTAGTTTAAGGCCGTGACTATGACACCAGTTGTCCGTTTCAGTGAGGCCTTTTTGTAGGATGTGTGTGTCTGCTGGTGTATCGACTATGGTGCCTAGTTTGCAGTCATCTGCAAACTTTGTCAGCCACAGCCCTCCCATGTTTGCTTTAACATCTGAGAAATAAATACCAAACAAGAGGGGTCCCAGGACAGATCCCTGTGGGACACCACTTGTGACTGGCTTTGAGTCTGACATTGCTCCAGCAATTTTAACTTTATGGGTTCTGTCCTTTAGCCAGTTTGCAACCCATCTAGTGACATAATGGTTTACTTTTAAGCTGTTTAGCTTATCTATGATGCCTGAGTGGGGTATTGTGTCGAAGGCCTTAGCCAAGTCCAGGTATGCTGTATGGACTGCTTTGCCCTCATCAATGGCTCTAGTGACTGTTTCAAAAAAGTCAACCAGGTTTAAAAGGCAGGATCTGCCCTTTACAAAGCTGAACTGGGTGGGGTCAAGTGTCTGTAGGTCACCTATGTCTCTGTTTATGAGTTCCATAATGATTCTTTCCATAGCTTTGCAGACCAGGCTAGTTAAGCTTATGGGGCGGTAGTTTCCAGGGTCTGTAGAGGCACCCCCCTTGTGGAGTGGGACCACTGTTGCTGTACGCCAGTGTTCAGGTACATATCCCGAAGTAAGGCTAAGGTTAAATAGCATTTTTATGTGTGGGTTTAGCTCTTCTTGGAGTTCACGTAACACGCACCCAGGGATACCGTCAGGTCCCATTGATGCTGTGTTTTTTGCTTTGTTTAGGGCGGTTCTCACTTGGACATCTGAGATGACAGGGAGATTACATTCAGCTGGGATAAGTATTTCTTCTTTAGGGGGTGAAGGAGGGGAAAAATTTGCACTGAACTTGTCAGCCAGAATGTTAGCAATATCTGTGGGTTCAGTGTATTTTTTGTTGTTGTGAACCAACTCTGAGCATATCTGAGGGTTTCCGCCCAGGTTTCTAACATAGCTGAAGAAGGCTTTGTGGTTATCTTTAGTGTCCTTAGCGATTTTTCTCTCAAAGTTTGCCTTGGATGTTTTTATGAGAGAACGTAGTTTTCTGCTAATGTTGATCAGAGATGTCTTCCCTTCATGGGATTTTGCTCTGACGTGCAGTAGCTTCCTTCTTTTTTATACAATTTGTTTATGGCTGAGGTCCACCAGACAGGACACTTACATTTGGTGGAGAGGGACTTGGATTTGTTTGGGATTGCATGATCCATGCATTCTTGGAGATGTCCATAGAAAGCATTTGTGAAGGATTCGGCATTGTGGGATGTGGTATCCACTGGCACAGTGGGCTTAAAGGATACCATCTCAGTCTTAAGAAGAGTGAAGTCTGCTTTTGAGAAGTTTTTCACTGTGGTCTTATGTGCTGGGGGTGGAGGTGGGATATGTATATCCAGGGTGATTAGTTTGTGGTCAGATCTCACTAGTGAGGGGTATACTTCCGGTGTGGAGCATTTTGTCCCCATGTTTGTGATGATCAGGTCTAGTATATTATCTCCCCTAGTGGGAGAGGTGACTAGTTGTTCCAGTGCATTTGAATTTATGAATTCCAGGAACCTTTGGGCTAGGGTATTAGGGCTAGAATAATGTACCCAATCTATGTTTGGGTAGTTGAAGTCTCCCAGTATGATGGTATTTTGTGATACATTCATATCCTCCAATGTCTTCAGGAAGGCTGAGTGGGGTTCTTGAGATTGGGAGGGTAACCCATCTGCAGATCAATGATCAATGACATGTCAGAAGTACAGTTCCATGCAAGGCTTACTGCTGTTTCCCCATTCCCCCTAAGTACATGGACAAATATGCATCATGTTGGAAACAAAACTCTCATACACAATGTTTTCCATAGCTAACTGTTTGCCTTTTTAACATGGTTCTGTATTAGAGAGTGATTGCCTCACAATCTGTAAGTTAGAACAGAAAGAGCAAATTAGTTTATAGCCTGGACTTACTTTCTAGATGTCAGGACAGTTTTTAATATTAATTTAAGTCTTCTGAAGTATTTCTTACTCATTTTTATTCACATTTGTGCATGTTTTATTGTTGATACTTCATCAGTTCTCAAATATTTATACACTCCAGCCTGCTCAAGTTCCTTTATATCACATTCTTGTCCCGAATTGTTGTTTTCTTGGTGCTGCAGCTTTCCTGCTTTAAATGTTACTTTTGCACATCAAGACCAAATGCCTTTCTTACATCATCTGAGAAAGTTTTGACCACTTCCAGTTGTGCTTTCAGTTCCTCTTCTGATGAATATACAGTTTTAAGTCATCCATAAAAAGTAAATAAGAAATATTTAAGCAAGTGTTTTTTCTAGGAGCTCAATTATAACCAAGACCTAATCTCTTAAGTAGACAGTTTAATAGTTTAAGGACAACTGAGGTGACAGAGAGTCAGCCTGGAATATGCCCCTTTGAATTTGTATTCCTGGGATAATAATTTGTTCTTTGTCATGACTTAATCACAAAGTGCCACTGTTTTATGGTCACTGTAATGTAACTGAATGTAGGATGTATCTTATGCATCTGTAAGCACTCGTTTATTCATGAATGTGGAAATGCTTTTTTGTAATCTATCCATGCCATACTTAGATTCTTCTCCCTTTTTACAGTTCACCATTATGACTTTATTTAGCAACAAATGATCCTTTATTCCACGTGACTTTCTTTTGTTACCCTTTTTTTTCTATTGCCATGATTGAGTTTTCTTCTAAATGACTATAAACTCTGTCTGCATCCATTCTAGTATATAGTTTGTCCATTGTCGGAAGGCAGGTTATTGGTCTATAGTTTTTAGGATGGCTTACATGTTCACTTTTAAGGTTGTAAGTAATTCTTACTCAAGGCTAAATCATCACATAAAGATGTTAATACTTTTAATCAGAAATTAGATATTGCATCTGGGCCTGGGGTTTTTAGTCAGGAGCTTTTCTTAATTTTGTTTCAGTTTCTCTGACCATAACTTCATCCCATTTTTATCAGGAGCAAATGTCATTCGTATGTTTTAACCACTTGCAGTTGTGCTTTCAACTCCTCATCTGGTGAATATACATACCTCTCAACCTCTTAGAGCGAGAATTCTGGACAAAGCCAAAAATAATGGGGGGACAAAGGCCCGAAAATAGGGTCAATTTTTAAATACTGCTTTTGCAAACTTAGAAAGTTGACAGAATAACAGGTTTTGTGTTAGCATGAATTTTCTCTAAGGCATTAAATCTGAAACTTTAAAGTTTGTCATTATTTTTCTTACTTCAACCCTAAATGATTTGTTAATGAGCTGCCAGATAACCTCAATTTTATCAGAAACAGACCAAAAATATGAGGCAAAAATCTGGACAGTTGAGAGGTATGGAACTATGCAGTTTTAAGTCATCCACAAAAAGGAGATGAGAAATGTTTATGCAAGCTTGCTTTCTAGGAGCCAAATTATAATCAAGACCAAATCTGTTAAATAAACAGCTGGACAGATTAAAGGCAGAACAAAACAAGCACAATGAAAAAGAAGCACCCTGGAATAGCCCCCAATATGCAACATGGACAGCAATTTCATCTGAATTGCACATTTGTTTTCTTTCTTTATTCTGTGTTTTACTTGTATTCTGCTTTTAAATGCATGTTAAAAGTAGGAGAAAGACCACAGCTATGTCTCTTTTGAGTCACACTGAATTTTTTTCCCACCCTGCCACCCTGGTGCTGTTGTGTTCCTAAACACAACTGTCTTTCTAGTTGCCTGCCCCTTATGTTAATTTGACCACCTATCTTCTTCCCTCTCCCTTTCATTGGCTGTTGTGAGTAAGCACAACATTATTATTTTGTGAAATCACTCCACTTCAACTACTGAAAATTTATTGACCATCCCACTATATTTCACAGAACCAGAATATAAATTGCCCACCCCTTTCAATCTATCTTGCTCTTTTAAAATTAATGGCTGTCCATTTAGACAGCTAAAGCTTAAATTACCCCCTTTTTCATATCTGCTTAGTACACACTGTAATGCTTAGGATATTAACCCATTTTTTCAACTTACCTATCTGCAACACCTATTGCAAGACCAACAATTATTGGAGAACCCACATTCTGCCTCTCAGTAGTCATCTTGGGATTAGTCCTTCAGTTTCCTCCTGCTGAGGGAAAGAGCACAGGAACATTATTTCCTGGAGACTGATGAGCCTAATACCTGCTTTATAGTTGCCAGCTTGGAATTTGTGCTTATATTCTGCTCCTGGTAAGAGAAGGAGCACAGTACATTGATTCTTGACTGTTTCTAGTTGGGCAGTGAGTGTCTGTGCTTGATGTTCCTAATTGGTTTGGTTGCTATTCAAAAGATCTACCAGGAAAAGGCTACAACAAGTCTACAGAACCTTGCATCATCTGGAACAAGACTGTGGGTCACCAAAGAGACAGTGGTCTGCTTCTCATCTTGGGATTGGTCCTAATGTTTTGCTTCTGGTGAGAGAAGAAACAAAGGAGCACTGTATCCCAGCAGAGTGAATCTGTGCTAAGACCAGCATTAGTAGTAGTCAGGCAGTAGCCATTCATGTGACTCCCCTCTTTTCATCATTCTTGACAAGCTAATTCTTTGTTTTCAGTAAGTACTGCTTGGTTTGTTTCTAACTTCAGAAGATCTGCCGAAATAGTTCATCCTTAAATTTTCAGGGTCTGCTTAACAGTTTCCCCTCAAGTGTTTGGCAGTGCCTTGTTTAGACACACACCTTGAGTGACATTTTTCCTGTAAAAGCACAATAGAAATTTCACCAATACCTAGTTGCACACAGAACAACTAGTTTGCAGTGACCAGCATTGTTCCTAGAGTTGCAAACAGGATACTCCTAACATTGCTTTATATTCTCATTCCAACTGTCTAATCAATAAAAAAGGGTCTGTTACCAATAGATATGTACTTTACCACTATCTCTGTTACTGTCTTGATGGATATGGGCATCCTGAGGAAATGAAGAAATTGTCTCATGTTTACTGACAACAATCGGCTAATTCTCAAACAAACTGATATGGTATGTGAGAGATGTATTTACACAATGTCACTGGAGGCAAAGCTCTGACATGAAAGTACTTTTAATGTCAATAAGGTTGTCAGTAATACACACACTGTACCCATTTACAGACAATTCAAAGCAGATACATAGGCCCACATATGCTGAGGCACTTAAATGCAACCTTTCTAAACCACAAAGACCTCCTAGACAATATACAGATAACAAATATTCTCAGCAGCCCCAAATGCACTCTTTCAAAACAACACCCACATCAACACATAGAGTTACATCTCATGGAGCCTCTAGTTTTAAGCCCATAAGGCAAGCCACCACACAGGCCAACATTCTGGTCATTGGAGACTCCATCATGAGACATACTGATTTCCCCTGTCACCAGGTTAAGTAAGGAGAAAGTCAAGGTCAGTTGCTTATCGGGGCTAGGATCCACTACATTACACACACACTCAGGTCATTGGACCACAAGTACCAGTATGACTCAGCCATAGTCCTTGTGGATGTAAATTACCTGAGATGTACCTCCCTAGATTATATGAAGAGAGACATCATGGAGCTCTTGTAATATGAGTCCCTGGCTGGTATGAGCCTAGCATCAAGCAGCATTTTACCTTCTCCAAGGATGATGCCACAATACAGACAAAAGATGATTGACTTAATAATTGGTTTAGATTTGGGTGTCATTTAAAGGGGTGCAATATTTGTTAGCATGGAAGGAGATATTCAACAGACCATGCTGCTTTCAAAGGGATGGTCTGCACCTCTCCCCTCTAGGCTTTCAAATATTAGCTAAAACATTGTCTTCTCCCCATAGTGCCTTTTTTATGTGATGCCAGAGTGATAGTACTTCTGATACAGCAAATCAAAACCAAGAAAATCTGAAGGTATTACTGCTCAATGTCAGGAGCCTAAATAAAAAAACTCTATATCCTAGAAGCTCTCTTCACCCTACAGAATGCTGACATCTGTGCGGTCACTGAGACATGGTTTAAAGCTATGGACAGCACACTGCCAGTGCAAGGTTATAATGCCTTCCACACATTCAGACCTGCTACTGCCTAGACAGGGACTAAAGGTGGAGGTGCCTCGATTTACATCAAAAATAAATATACTTCAAGGCTGGTCAAACATGACAGTGCACTTCAGCTACTCCATTATCAAGTCACCATAACCAAATTCAGTACCACTTCCTTGCAAGCTATAGGTCTGCCTCTATGACTGAGGAGACCCATAGCATATATTTAAACTTAAAGGAAATACTCACCATCCAACCCAATACCGTATTCATTGGCAACTTTAATTATCTCACTATTAACTAGAAATCCTATATGGCACCAAATGTACAGGCACAAAGATTCCTGGATTTTATAAACACAAACTCCCTGGACCAGATTGTCAATATACCAACCAGGGATCCAACCATACTGGATCGGGTCCTCACTAATATGGGAGAGTGCTACAAAACCCTAGTTTAATGTGTTCCTTGGTAAGGTCAGACAATACAATAGCCTCCTTTGAAGTAGAAATAAAACTGAGACTCCCAGATAAACCTGGAATATTTAGGAACTACTCTAAGGTTAAGTTCTTGGTATTAAGTGATAACCTGGCAAAATTTCAAGCCTCCATAAACCCTGAGAACACTTCTGCGTATGCAGAACTGTTCACCGAAACCCTATACAAGTATGTTAATAGCTGCATAGAGGTAACTGTACCCACCAGGAAGAAGTCATAAGACAAAAATGACTTCTGTAATAGCCCACCCAGTTCCAAAGATCTAATCCCAAGAAGTTCTGGCATGCAATAAATTAAATACTCCACCCCAGTAACCCCTCATCTCCCATTCCCTACCCTACAAATACACCCCTCAAAACCACATCAAACTTCAGCTCCTACTTCATAGACCCCATCAGTGAGTAGATAAGTCCTGTACCCTCTAATTCGAACACTAACACCCCTCCAGATCCCTCCTCTAGCTAAACGTCTACTAACACCTTCTCCCTTAAACCTATACCTACCAGCTATATTAAATCTTTACTTCAGAAACTAAAACCCTACTCTGTATCTGCAGAGAATCTACCTCCCCACTTTCTCCAGCTAGCTGCAGACTCTATAGCCTTTCCAGTTTCTATACTAATTAACCAGTCAATCATGGAATCCAAATTTCCCTCTATCTGGAAAGAATTCTACACCCTACCCATTCACAAAGGAGGTAACTCCATTTAAATCTCCAACTTCAGAGCTGTTGCCATCCTCTCACCCCTCTCAAAAATACTCGAAATATGCATGCATACGCAAGTCATGAAACACCAGTACTTCAGGAACATCTGCTTACTCCTACACAACATGGCTTTTGTCCTAAGCCTAGCACAACTACTGCCCTACTGTCTTTCATCAATACCATTTCTCAGGCCAGGGACAACAACAAACTGGTTTCAATGCTTATTCCTAGATCTTTCTAAAGCATTTGGCACTGTGTCTCACGCCTTTGTTATGGACAAACTCACTAACTCAACTGCTCCTCCTCTGCTACTGCCTGGTTTTCCAGCTACCTCTCTGACCGATTACAGTCAGTAAAATGGCTCTCAACCCTGTCCCCTCCATTCCTTATCAAAATGGGTGTTCCCCAAGGATCTATTCTTGGACCACTACTCTTTAATGTCTTTACTAATCTACTCTATACCTCCTGCCCTCTGTCTACTCTCTTCCAATATGTTGATACCCTCTCTGACTTTCATTCTATGACTCAGAAATCCTTCAACTCTTTCAAGTCCTGGCTTTCCCACAACCAGCTAATTCAGAATGCTAAAAAGACTAAACTCTTACTTTTTCTCCCCAAAAACCTGAATAAGTTCAAATCCACCTTTACTATCCAGTCTCTAGATAATACACCCATCTTAGTCGAACCCTACACAAAATTCTAGGGGTTATAATAGAAAACCAACTGAAATTCGATTTGCATGTCAATAATTGTATTAAAAAAACATCAGAAACGTGGCCTTTTATATAGAAATAAAAAGTTCCTACCCAACAAGGCCAAGGTTTCCCTGTCTCATGCCTATCTCCTAGCTAGCCTACTGTACAGCTCTCAGATCCACTCTAACCTCCAAACCACCCTCCTAAGTAAATTAGAAAATACCTATAACAAAGTGGCTAGATTTGCTGCAAGTCAAAGCTACAGATCTCATCACTGTCTCTCTTTAACACACTTAAACTGGCTGGAGCTACCCCACCGGCTTCCCCTCTCCTAACTTCAGATTACCCACTCTATCCTATATCAACCATCTTTCTGTCCTAGCTTGACTCCTCTTATCTCCTTATGCACCCCTTCCAGGTCGCTCTGAAGCTCAGAGCAAAACCTACTACACATCTATAAACCCAAGAGCAAATTTGGTCAAAATATCTATAGCTACCACCCTTCCATCTCCTGGAACAAACTGCCACTGGAGATCTGATCCCTTAAACGACCAAATGCATTCAAATCAGCTGCCAAAGACCACCTAAAAAGCCACTGTATATGTCACTGTACTCACCCCCTTAAGCTGTCATCCTCTCCTATCTTTAGTACTCTGTCAGCCTTTTACTGGCTCTTGTCACTTTTAGAGCCATCTATCGACCTCCTCTTAACTGGGCTATTGCCTCTTACTCCTTTCTATAATCCCCTAACTTATTTTTACCTGCATATTTTCTCTTATTACAACCACCTGGCTGTATCTACAATCATTCACTTTTTCTTTAATTGTTCATATATTGTAAATGTAATGTAAATTCAATCACCCTACATATATTCTAAGATTGTACTTTTCTCAACTTAGAACTTTATATTTCCTTTTGTATATTTTCAGTTTAAGTACTGTTAAAGTTTTATTGTTTACATACTTTTTTACTGTTTAAATCTTAAATGTAAATTAAAAAGGGCTATCGGCTCAGTCAGACAAACCTGGTCAGCAAATGTAAAATAAATAAATAATAAATAAAAAGAAGTACAAAACTAACTCAAAATACAAGCCACCCTGGTGGAATCACAAAATCAGTAGGCTGTATAACAGGAGGAAGAAAACCATTGCAAAAATTAGGAGGTGCAGCCCCCAGCAGGATAAAAGCACTCTTATTAAATGAAACAAACAACTCAGAGGACAAATAAAGTATATCAAAGCCAAATCTGAGGTAAATTTGGCCTTATTCTTTAGCTATGTTTGTGACCTCACAGGCAATACACAATTGTGTGCAGAGCTCATTGTAAATGGAGCCACCTTTACTGGACCAGAAGATATTGGAAATCTACTGGTAGACAAATTCAACTCCAACTTTACCCATCTCTCCCTCAACCTTCCCTCAGGAAATATCACCAAATATAACTCCCCCTGCTGTAACTAGGGAACAGGTCCTTAATGCTCTTTCTATGGCCAAGGACACTGCCTCAGTGGGTCCAGACAATATCCTAGGATGCCTTCTAAATACCATGTCAGGCCCTCTGGAATTTCTATTTAACTTTAGTGTCTAAACAGACTTCATGCCTCATTAATGGAGAATAGCAACACTCATCCCTGTGCACAAAGGTGGGCCACCTCTGGAAACTACAGACCCATAAGTGTCACTAGTCTTATATGCAAAGCTACAGAATGAATTATCATGGAAATGATCAATAATGAGGTAGTAAATGTTCCTCACTAAAAGAATATAGGGCATTAGTAATATGTCCTATGCAAAAACCAAAAGGCCCTATCCCTGTATTCTGTCTCTTACAGTCTGTTGTGGGAAGATCTATGCCTGGCATACAGGGCATTGTCAGACCCCACTCTGATGCACCTCCTGCATATTCACAAAACAAACTGCACCAGAATTACCCATTCTAGACTTAAGCCTTGCCTGTGATATAAATAGGATCTGCTCTAAATACAAGTATGTAGCTCAGAGGTCTATCCCCTCTCTGGAACAGGCTCCCCATCCATGTGAAGCAGAGTTCTTCTCTAACCCAGTTCAAGTGTAACTTGGACAATTGGATGGCGAACAGGAAATGCATCCCTGGTTTGGCACCTATGTCTCTTATGTACATAGGCAACCTGTAAATGGTTCCTTTCCTAGACCCCTGCTTGTAAATGTTGCAGGAGACTTTGTTTTCTCACAGTACATTGTTAAACTCTGGAATAGTATCTTACACAAAAACTCTCCACAAACTAAGTAGTTTTAAACCACTGCTTAAGCACATCTGAACCAGTCTTGGTCTTATGCATGCTTACCTCCAGTTTAACCAGTCTTGGTCCTGTGCATGCTCTCCCCCAGTTTAACAAGTCTTGGTCCTGTGCATGCTCACCCTAGTTTAACCAGTCTTGGTCCTATGCATGCTCAGCTCTAGTTTAACCAGTCTTGGTCCTGTGCATGCTCATTTCCAGTTTAACCAGTCTTGGTTCTGTGCATGCTCACCTCCAGTTTAACCAGCTCACCTCACAATACTCTCCATATATTCTCCTTAAATAGAATACTCTCAACCTCTCACTGAAATGACAAAACAATGTTTATATATAACTACTGCCTGCTATTGTTTGTTTATAAATGTAAATAGAAATGTAGCTACTTTGTGTTTAACTCAAACTAAGTATGCAATGTAAACAAATGGAGCTATTCTTCCAGGGCTTCCTCTGAAAATGGGTATTATCCAGTCAGACTTTCCCAGTAAACAAAGACAAATACATAAACAATAAATAAATTAAAACAATGTGGTGGAGTGAGTCAGAAACGTATAACATCTGTGACATGAAGTACCAATGACAGTGTGTCTGACCACTAAAAATTCCTGATGTTACAGCAGGGGAGTAGCAGGATTACATCAGGGGTAGCCACAGCTTGAGCAAATATATATATATGCAAGATGCGGTCATTGCTGCCAGTAGCCATGGTGCTGTGCATTATCAGCCTAGGAGGTACAGTGTCATCTGACCGTATTTAACATTTTATGGACTTCATAACACCAACACTGAAGCAATGGTGCTGTGCATTATCATCCTAGGAGATACAATGTCACCTGGCCATGCTTAACATTTCATGGCCTTTATGACACCAACGCTATAGCCATGGTGCTGTGCATTATCAGCCTAGGAGGTACAGTGTCATCTGATGGTATTTAACATTTTATGGCCTTCATAACACCAACACTGAAGCAATGGTGCTGTGAATTACCCTAGGAGGGACACTGTCACCTGGCCATGCTTAACATTTCACGGCCTTCATGGCACCAACACTATAGCCATGGTGCTGTACATTATTGGCATGGGAGGTACAGTGTCATCTGACCGTATTTAACATTTTATGGCCTTAATAACAGCAACAGTGAAGCAATGGTGCTGTGCATTATCATCCTAGGAGGTACACTGTCACCTGGCCATGCTTAATGTTTCATGGCCTTTATGACACCAACACTATAGCCATGGTGCTGTGCATTATTGGCCTAGGAGGTACACTGTCACCTGGCCATGCTTAACATTTCATATGACTTTCAAGACACCAACACTATAGCCATGATGTTGTGCATTATTAGCCTAGGAGGTACAGTGTCACCTGACCGTGCTTAACATTTCATGGCCTTCATGACACCAACAGTATAGACCAAAACCATGTGGACAGCATCACCATATAAGAACTGATTAATATGTGTCACCCTCATCTGCAGGTTTGTGAGAGTCATGAACCACTTAACCCAGTGGATACTAAGGTATGTGCTATGGGGAGGGAGGCTCAGTGGGATATACCAGGCATCTGCTTCAAGGGTACTCCACCATTTCCTTGATACCATGCTACAACATATGGGGAAGCATATGTGGTTTCCTCACATCACATATCAGAAAACAAACACCATGAGAGATGTTTACAATATAGTCCATTTCCCTGAGGTACCAACAGCCATAGACTGTACCCACATTGCAATAAGGGCCTAGACTGGTGAGCTAGGAAGAAGGTATGTGTTATGTAAAGGTTACCACTCCTTCAACTGCCAGGTGGACTGTAATGTACAGGGTATAAGCTACAATGTGTCCGCAGGCCACACAGGCAGCACCCATGACTCCCACATATGGCACATGTGTAACTCTTGTATCAATGGTTTATGGGAGTGTTTTTCCCTAAGGACATCTTACCGGTGATGTCAGATATGCCTTGGAGCCATGATTGATGACATCTGTCAGAAATGCACATACCATGGCTGATACAACTATGCCCTGTAGCAAATCCATGTCATAGTAGAGTGTATGTTTGGGTTGTTAAAGGCATGCTTTTATTGCCTGGATGTGTCTGGTGGTGCTCTGCAGTATGACCCTGGCACTTGTGCAAATATTTTCTTAGAATGTGCAATGTTTGACAACATAATAATGAGAAAACAGTTGCAGCAGGTTTGGCATATGCAGGGAGAACATCTGCTATGGTGTCAGGTAGCAGAGGGTGAGCTGAAAGAGAAGTAAGTGGGGGACCAAGCAGCAAGAGAAGACCATATGAGATGAAGTTGGACACAGAACATCATGGTACTGGCCAACATACATTGACTGGCCCATAGCTTTGGGTCATAGAAAAACATATATGCTACAGTAAAAGTGATGCATACAAAACTGCAACCAGACTTTGCTTATTCATGCAAAGACTTGTTATACTGTGCATCACACATAGGCATCCCAAGTAAAAAAGATCAAAGGGCAGGGCACAGTTATCATCTGCACAGGAGGTGGTGGGAGCACAAATGTGCAATGTCTTCAAAAGGGAAACTGATGCGGAATAAGGTGAAGTCCCAAGACTGGAAAAACTCCCTTATCAGCCTCAGCAAAAAGTTGAGATTCCTCTAAGGCTAGCTATGAAACAGAACTGCAGCAGATAGTAAAGACAACCACAAGGCCTTCTATAGTTCTGTAAAGAATCTCCATGGCAATACCCAGATGCTACTGCACAATGGTACCTCCTATACTGCGCCAACAGATATTGCCAATATACTGGCTGACAGATTCAGTACCAAATTTACCCCTCTCTCCCCTCCCATAGGACCAGTCATGATACCAGTAGATTGCCAGGCACCCGGTATTACTGCTACACAGGTTAAAACAGCACTGTCCAAGGCCAAGAATACAGCTTCTATGGGACCAGACAATATCCCTGTCTATGTTCTACATGAACTACAGAGTGAACTGGCACCTCACCTGTGTGCCCTAATCAATCACAGCCTCACCTCAGGCTTTGTCCCTACCGAATGGCACACTGCTACAGTCATCCCTCTCCACAAACGAGGAGCAACTACAGACCCTGGGAACTATCGCCCCATTAGCCTGACGAGTCTGATATCCAAAGCTATGGAAAGCATCATCATGGACCTAATAAACAAGAATATAGGGAATATCCAAACTCTGGATCTCACACAGTTTGATTTTGTGAAGGGTAGATCATGCCTGCTCAATGTGGTCAACTTCCTTGAGTCAGTCACCAGAACTGTGGATGAAGGCAAGGTGGTTTATACAGCCTACCTAGATGTAGCCAAGTCCTTTTATATCATTCCCCACTCAGGAATCATAGAAAAACTCACTAAGCTTGGCATCAACCCCTGCATCACTAGGTGGGTTACAAACTGGCTCACAGATTGAATCCACAGTGTGAAAGTAGCTGACTCCAAGTCAGACTGTCAATTAGTCACGAGTGGAGTCCCACAGGGTTTGGTCCTGGGTCCTCTCCTGTTTAGTATCTACTTCTCTGAAGTCCAGGCCAACACGAAGGGACTCTGGCTGACAAAGTTCAGAGACGATTGCAAGTTGAGAGCTATTATTAACTCCCCAAGTGATGTTAACATCCTACAGAAAGGCCTTACTGAGACCAATGACTGGTGTCAGAACCATGGCCTTAAGCTCAATGCCAAAAAATGTGTCATCATCCCCTTTGGGAAAAACCCGGTTCCCATGAATTACCACATTGATGGTAGTCCACTGAACACAGAAGGCGTTATAAGAGATCTGGGAACACAGGTTGACAGCGACCTCTCTTTTGACCACCACATTGCCACTGTGGTCAGAAAGTCCTTCTATGTGGCACATCTCATTACTAAGGGTTTTGCATCCAGGAAGAAAGAGGTCATTGTCTCCCTCTACTCTTCCGTCATTAGGCTGATCATTGAGAACAACCCCCCCCCCCGTTTGGCACTAAACACCTGCAACAACTGGAGAGGCCACAAAAGTACCTCACAAAGAGGATCCTAGGCCTTAAACACTTGTCCTATATGGACAGATTCAAAAAACTCCAACTTTTCTTTGTTTCATATCACCTACTTAGAGGCCATCTCTGCTTGATTTACAAAGCCATGCCTGACCCAGCTCTGTTAGAAATGCTTCATCTAAAGAAATCCCAATCTCTCCACACCACATGCTCCAGAGACCTAAACCTCATTACCACAATCAGCAGAACATGCTGGAGGGACAGGTTCATAACCCAGAGACTGCCCATGCTATGGAATAGACTTCCCATACATGTCAAGCAGAGCACCTCACTGGCCCTCTTCAACAGAAATCTTGATGAGTGGATGGGAAATAGAAAATTCACCCCAGGGATCACTCCAGTGGCTCTACTCAACAGAAGCACTGGGAACTAAGGTCAGGTGGCACAATTCCAGGGTAATCCTATGGGCTAGGCTTGTAAAGGCTCAAGGGCCATTAGCCTAGTACACACCTATGAACCTATGAAATGTGTGTGTGTGATGTAACTGAAAATAACTTTGTGCTGGAGTAGAGAGGATTATTGTAAAATGCTCTGGGAGGGGCCACTGTCACTGTACTTTTGTCTGTGTCTGTCTGGGAGTCATGTTGCATATGCGTGTGTGTGTGTGTGTGTGTGTGTGTGTGTGTGTGTGTGTGTGTGTGTGTGTGTGTGTGTGTGTGTGTGTGTGTGTGTGTGTGTGTGTGTGTGTGTGTGTGTGTGTGTGTATTTTTGTGTCTGTCAGCCTGTCTGTCTGTCTGCGTGACTAATGTTTCTGCAGTGGATTTTCTGTGTGGGTACACCACTACACAGCCTCAGCAATTGCTGTAGCATTGTGGGTAGGTCTGTGTTCATGTGTGTGTGTGTGTGTGTGTGTGTGTGTGTGTGTGTGTGTGTGTGTGTGTGTGTGTGCCTATCTGTGATACTAATGTGTCTTCAGTGGATTGTTTAGGGGTATGCCACTACACAGCCTCAATAGAGGCCATGAAATGTTGCAGCACTGTGGGGAGGTGTGTGTGTGTGTGTGTGTGTGTGTGTGTGTGTGTGTGTGTGTGTGTGTGTGTGTGTGTGTGTGTGTGTGTGTGTGTGTGTGCATCTGTCAGTCTAATAGGTCTGCAGTAGATTGTGTCTGGGTACGCCACTATTCAGCCTCAACAGATATTTCAGCACTGCGGGGTGGGTCTTATGTCCAGGTCCAGGGCACCCGTACAAGAGAAGTGGGCATCCTGCGCAAGCCACCATCCACTGGAGCTGCATGTCCTCTGAGTTTCACAGGCAGTAAAAAGACCTTGGCTACAGGTAAATGACTGCATGAGTGTGAGCAGTACCCTTCAGGATGTCCTCTCCTGTCCATTTGTACCTCTACACTAAATGTTGCAGTGAAATTTATTTTGCTGCATGGTCTTAATCTAGACTTCCCACATCCATTATGGTCATCAATACTAGAGCCAGAGGTGGACTGGCTATGTGAAGCATGCCTGTCTTACATCCTTTAAGCATGGGAGGACATGTGTTGCACCAGCAGGCAATGAAACATCCAGAATGTCACACATAGGTAAGTACACTCTCACAGTTTATCACACAAACCCTACAATACATGTGCCATCCCTGCAAAATCTGAGGTGTTGCTAGCCTGTAGCTCTACAATGATCCTGTGCATTATGTTGGTTACATATAATGAGACAGCTATTTTTATGCAGGTTGTTACCCATGGTATCTGTGGCCCCAGTATGTCAACCCACATGGTCATCCCCTTGCCCTGTGGAGTTTGCGTCAGACAATGAGGGTTGTGTTAGTGGGGGAGACATGCTTTCCCAGCTAGGTCAGTTACTGACAACCTTCCATTCAGTGGGACTCTTTGCATCCAGTATGGAATCCACAGTCATAGAGGCCATGTCAGCTGCCTGGGGAGGGGTCTGGTTTGCACATTCCCTGTATCCAACATTTATACCATGCTCTCTGACTTGCCATCTGTTCATCAACACATCGTCAGAGTCAGATGCATTTCCTGTATCAGGCAGTGGAATATCCATGGTGATGCAGCTGGACAGTACATCATGTGAAGCACCAAATCACAATACCCAGTATAAGTATTACCCATCACTTCTACTTTATTCCCAGTGCAGAAATAAAAGATGCATTGAGTAGTGTTACTACTGAAAAAGATAGATCTTACCTTGTGAAGGTTTCTGTGAAGAATGCAATCCTAATGTCCCTGTATAAGGGTAAAAACAAAAAATTGAGTAACATGCGCTACATTACACAGATCAGAAGTATGTCCTTCCCAATTTATTGAAACACATCTGGGGCATCCCCAGTGGTGCCTCTTCAGGTATGCTGTGGCTTAGCATCTAGATTCAGCATATTACTGTGGAAAAGCAATGGGTATGATCTCCCATACATAAACTCCTCCATTTGAGTCAGTGGCATTGCTGCCAACAGACTATCTTCTATTGCCCTTCCCTCCCATGCAAGGTGGGCAGCATGCTTTTTCACATCTCTGATCATGTTACTGACCCTGCATCTGACCAGCTCATAGTTTTGGCCTTGGCCACCAACAGCATTATTGTCTGTAACTGCATCCTGCCATGCACAGTCATGGTAAGATGGAGGACCTGCAATGAGATCTCATCCTCCATATGGCAGAACTTGTTTTTGCATGCATTTCCTTTGCAAGCATGGGGCTTTGCAGAGAAAGAATACACTTTGTGAGTACATCAGTAAGTACTGCCCTTTATATAACAAGATATGCAGTTCATTATTCCGCCTGTATCATTGTCATGCCAATATCTGTCCATAACAGGTTAACAGACTGGTGTTCCTGAATATATGTCATAGCTGCAGGCATTGCCCTTTCTGGCCAACAACTCCACAATACCTTTCTATCCTTCTCTTCCTCCAATTGCACTCAGCAACAAAATACAAACAGGCAGGTAACCTTATCCAGTATATCTACAATACTTCAGCTGTAGGCCAGCTAAACCATCAAGGAACCAATGGGGCTTCACTGACAGCAGAGGCAGTACACTGCTTGCCACTATGCACCATACTCTGACCTGCAGAGTTACATGTCAGCCTGTGCTACTGCAGCTGTGTGATCGTTCCTGTTTCTACAGCTCCCAACACTAAAAAAAGCATACAAGGCTAGGCATTGCGTTTGCTGACATTTGCTGACTGACCTTGTAATTATGAATGTCACATCTGTACTTTCAGTAGTTAGGGTAAGCTGAACAGCAGTCAACAACAGCAGACCCCATTCCTTACACATGCAGAAATTGTTGTTCTACACAAAACAAACTCACAATTATTAGCATAACACCATTAAATGCTGACTTATGGATTTCCTAAATGGTTCTGTTCCCGTTAGACCTCTATAACCTGTCTTACTTTCCCTTTAAACGCCATTGTAGGTTATAAAGGGAAGCAAAAGCATACTTCTCAACTCTACAGATTTTCGCAGAATGTCTAGTTTTGCTTCATGTTTTTGGTCTATTTCTCATACAATTGTGGTTTTCTGGCAAATCATTGAGGACTGAAGCCAGAAAATAATGACAACCATTTGAGTTTCAGACTTCATACCCTTCAGAAAAATTGATGTTAATGAAAAACCTGTTACTGTATAAACTTTCTAAGTTTATAAGAGTAATATTTAAAATGTGTCCCTATTTTTGGGCCCTTGTCCCCCCATCATTTATGACTTTGTCCACATTTCTTGCTCTAAGAGGTTGAGAGGTATGAGCGAGAGTTTCTGAATATACATTATCGCACAACATTTGTACAAGGTACACATTTTGCAGCAAAGGGAATGGTAAAGGTAGATCCTGACTCACACAGGAAGTAATGCTGCTTTCCTCCTTCAAAAGTTGCTTTCACACAGTGGTAGTGAGAGCTTCACATTTTCTTCTGTGGTACAATGAAACTTTAGGCAGCTGTTGAGGTTTATATTGTAATTATTTGGGTCCCTGAATATGATGGTTATGCAGACGAGGGCCTAGCTAATGAACCTTTCTGAACTGCTCAATAAATGCATGTGACTAGAATGATAGTCATGCTAAGAAGCTTTCACTTTATTCTGCACCCACATAAGGACTTGCAGTTTGCATTAAACATTCTTGGTGGGATATTGACACAAGCAGGGACATTGGTTCTCATCATATACATCTGCTGTCAATGGAGGCACTAAAAAGCAACGTCATTCCAAACATTCAACTGCATGCCAACACTGCATACATGGTGTGCTATTTCTCATACCTTTAGGCCACATTTGAACTTCCATTGTATTGACGCAGACTGTCTTGCTCCCTACCAAAGGTCACTCTACTGAGGTGTCTTGTGTCGAGTGCAAATTAGTGAAAAGAGAAATGGGCCTGGATAAGAGATGTCATCCATAATCTCTGGTATGAGACCTAAAGTACAGTAATGGCTTCAAATGGGACTGCCTCTGACAGGGGTCTCCACGGGTACTGTAAGGACTCTAAAATCTTCCAATATTTTCTACACAAGGCCCACTGCAGCTGCCTGTGTGGGGTCTTGTATGAGGGTCCTCTTTATAAGACAGATACTCATCACTGTCTAACCAGGGCAGTGAGTGATAACACTGGTACACATGCATTCTGGTGAGCAGTGCACACACCACTATAGTGACCTATCATGGTATCATCCAGACATTCTTAGCAGATGGGAAGAAGAGGTCACAAACAGAATGCCGAGTAGCCGAGATGCATTGTAAGTATTCTCACCAGTTGTTATAGAGAGTTTTATTTATTTATTTTTTTTACATATTACTTGTGGACCATTAATTTAATGAGGTGGTACCTTTCTCTACAGCTCAAGCTGCTATTATACAGAATAATCTCCAATTCTAGAGGAGGATACAGTACTTTTCCAGGTGCAGGGCTGACAACCATTCAATTTAAATAGTAAAGTATACTCATTTTGGAGTTTTGCTAAACTGCTTAACTTCTCATAACACTGCCTCCATATCTGTTTAGTGTATCCTCTGAACTGTTTCTATTGTTAATAATCTGAATGTGATTTAGAGAGGTTTATCTTTAAAATGTTGAAAGCACATACACGAATGTGCACACCACTGAAATGTTTCCCCAAAAACAGTACCGCCGAATCTTCTGAAAGTTGAAAAAGCATCGGTCGACATTTCCGACCATGCCACACCTACAAACAAGTGCTAACATGGGTCAAAAGGGGGCAAGATTTTGAAGTTTGGAACATCAGCATTCAAGGTTTTGAGAAGATGCAGTTTGGAGTTCACAGAAGTGGTTTCGATGTTCTGACCGTCAACATTTTGAAGGTAAACCATTTAGAGAGCATGACACATTATGTAGTTGAGTAAACTGTGATGTCACCAGGTCAGTTTATGCCTTTGCACATATGCTAGGTGCATTTTAATGGATAGATCCATAAGGTCAGTGGAACATATACTGACAAACTGATACATTGCAGCACTTTATAGCTATACTAGCTGGAATACACCTGACAGTCGTACACAGTATAGGCAGTGCACCCTCTAATGTTTTTATTGCCAGCACTACTTAGCACATAGCAGCATCTCACTTGGTACATGTTAGGCAGCTGTACTGTTCACTTAGGTTTTGCTTATATGTTGCTGCTGTATTTAAACTTCATATCAGTGAAATGTAGGTGTAATTCATACCGTATTTTATGCAATTTCTTCCTGGTTCTCTCCTCTTTTATTGTCACTCTCCTTTATTTTTAATTTCTTTTGCTCTGTTTGATATGTTATTTCTCTCCTTTCATTTTACGTTTCTGTGCAGCAGCTGCTATGGCAGTGTCAGTGACTACCCCCCCACACTGAGATCCAACGGCCAGAACATTTGTTTCAGTGTCAGCTAGGTCAGGGCTCCCTGGTGCCTGAAGGGGGAAGCTGAGATGAAATCTGCCTCTGCCCTTGGCAATGCATCCCCAGCTGGGAGTGCTGAAGTTCCTTCCAGTGGGTCTGCAAGAGGTAATTCTTTTGTTAGCCACAGGCCTATGTGGTTGGGGAGCCAGTGGACCTGCATATGTATGCCCATATTAGCCACATGGAAAGATTCCTCTTGTGGCTGGTAGAGTCACAACCCTGCCTGGCACTGGCAACACCATCACAGCTAGGACCCAGTGGAGGAACACAGATTGGTGTCGACCTCCCATTGAGGAGTACACTGGTAGGGCAGTTTGGGAGATTGGGGATAGAGAGGTTATATCTCCCAAACTGCCCTACACTGGTAGGGCAGTTTGGGAGATATACCCTCTCTGTCCCCAATCTTGGTGTTTCTCCCCCATTCTGTGTACTTGCCCTCCCTGCTTGTTGTCCAGTTCTCCACATTACCATTGTCTTCCCTTTAACTGACGTTTCTAATTCCACAGTCCTCCCCCTCCCTCTGTGTGTCAGCACCTCCAGTCAGTCTTGTCTATGTTATGTGTATGTGCCCTTGTCCTTGCTACTACCCTCAACCTCTTACCATACCTTCATTCTCCCTTATATTCCTGCCCAATTTTCCTTCTTTGAAAAGACAAAGCTAGCACCTGTCCCACAAAAAATTACCATTTCCTTCACCTCATATTTATTCCTTGCCTGTTTCCCCTGGGAGCTTCCCACTGCTTGCTTCCTCCTTTTTTTTCCTGGTGTTCCATAATCCTACTTCCTCCCCTTCATCTGATTAAAAAATAGACAAAGTGTATAGTGTGCACTTTAAGGGTGCTGGCTGCTTTTCTCATATTATCTCTTCTGTGTGACTATGAACAAGCTGAGGCACATACACCCGCTATATTTGGCATGTGTTTGGTACATTATAGAGCCACTATAGTGCCTTTATCTACCTCTCTGCGGGTCCTGTTCTGGCTGCAGCTGGAATTACTAATTATCTGCTATTTGTGCTCTTGAGTTTTCACAATGTCAACTGATAAAGAGATCTGAGTCACATCGCTTCCACATGATAAACATCGGGCATCTCACGGCACTCATGGTGAGCATGCTTCTGAATCCCAGAGAAGCTTCTTATTAGTTTGTCAGTTGACAAAGGGCAACTTCCTCACCTGGGCTTGCTTGTCTTTGGGCAACAGAAGCAGTGCCCCCCACAATTGAATCTTATTAGAAGTGCAGTTGCCAGACTTTTTGAGGTGAATGATAAATTAAAATTAAAGTCTTGTAAGGTTAAATGCTTCTCTTACTTTATTCAAGTACAACCTGGATGCAAGGATGGGAAACTGTAGGTTCACCCATATTTGCCACTCTTGTCCTTTATGGAAAGGGGGAACATGTAAATACCTGCTCAAGGGTTATGGTTATTCATACTTACTATACAAAGGGTTCTCACACAGTACTAAAGGAGCATCTCACCCAGGAAAAATGCAAAATACAGGGGCCTTGGTACTAAACTAAGGTTGAAAACTCATTGGGAATGCATAACACTGCCACCCACAGATCAGTTGCCTTGTAAGTAAAAAACCATGAGTGCATATCCTAAAGAAACAATCTCTTGTTTTTATGTTAGTTTTAAATTCACTTAAGTTCTTCATATATTTTTATAAAAATGGTCATCATTACTTAAAGGAATTACCACTGGATTTAACTGGGTGTTATGGCTTAAATATACAACTGTTTGCCTCTTATTAAGTTTACACACTAATAATTTATGCTGTTGCAAAATGCTTACCTGAGTATCCACAGAGTAGCTGCTATACGTAAAATTGATTCACCAGAATGTTCTGTGAGGATAACACAATTACAGACACTTTGTATATCTCCATGTTGTACAGGCCATCCAACCTACATCACTGCATTTGTTTGCAGATCTTAAAAGACTGAAGTAATAAATTATAAATGAGAGTCTTAGAATTGCCTTATTGGCATCCCTTATTTATTTCTTATTTATCTCCAGTTTGATTACCGGGGAAGTCCACTGGGCCCAGAGAGCCTGTTTTCAGTGGAGGCCCGGGATGAAAAGCTCCATGAAACAGATTACAGTAAAGATAGTAGTCCAATAAAACTAAAAGTACAAGTACAAATACATATCAAATAATACAAAGCGTGAGCAATATTGCCCATAGTGGAAAAATATCGTGCAGATACATTTTAACAAATTCACACAGTCAAAGTCAAAAGCTATTTACAATATTTACAGAGTGTGAGGGATCGTAGGGGAATTAGCTCTAGGTTATAGCCAGCTATAAGGTGCTTAAGAACTCAGGAGGATACCCTCCCAGGAGCTTTTGTTAAAGAGTTCTAGGTAGGGAGAATGCAGTTACATTTCCATTTGGAGGAGAGGCAGGTATAAAGCTGAGTTTTGAAGTTGTTTGTGTTTGACATTGTCCTTATTGTGGAAGGGAGAGAGTTCCATTTCTTACCTAAGGAGAAGGAGAGGAGAAGTTGTCCAGCAGGACGTTTAGGTTTGTGGACAGTAAGTTTTGGTGTTCAGATCTGAGAGTTCTATTTGGGGTGTATGGGGGAAGGATGTTAGTTAGAGCGGGGCATTTGGTTGGATTAAATATTAGTCTATGTGCTGTAGTGAGCTGGAGGAAATCCAGCTAATTTATGAATACTAACCAGTTGAGGGATTGGAGGGTAACACAGTGACGAGTGGAATGTTTGGCTTTGGTGGCAAATTTAGAAATTTTGTTATAACAGCTTTCAAGTTTGGAAGTGATGGAAGAGGATAGGTTAGTTAGTAGTGAGGCCCCATACAGAAGGGAGGGAAGGAGGTAAGAGGAGGCCAGAGTATGTCTGGTAGAAGTAGAGATGAAGTGATTGTTCCTGTATAGCATACCTAGTTTTTGGTGGGTTTTCTATATATTTTGCTGAATATAGATGTCAAACTTGAGATGTTTGTCTATAGTTAAACCGAGTAGTTTGGCAAAGGGAACAACTTTGATTGGAGAGTTGCTTTGGCTAAGGACTTGGAAGGAATTTTTATCAAAAGAGAAAGATTTTGAGGGTGTGAATAGTAGTATTTTAGATTTGTTAGCATTCAGAGAAAGGTGATTTTGGTGCATCCAGATCTCAGTAGTTGAGATGGCAGTCTGAGTTTTAGATAGGAGCTCAGGGAGGTTAGAAGCAGACCAGACATATTGGATGACTTTGGCATTAGGAATAGCAGAGTGAAATCTTGGTGGCTTTGAAATTGCACGCCCCTCTAGTAAATTTGTATTTGGATACTCCTTCAGGGCCCATGTCATTTGCTCACTCAACTGAATGCAGTAAAATCATATTCTGATTTCAGACACTCCTACTGTGTACAAAGAGAGCATCTGGGAAAGAAAAAAAAAGTTTCTAAGTTTGTTTCCTGCCTTTCCTGTAAGTAGTCTAGTCCACATACCGATTTTCTGTATCCAGGACTGTTTGAAGGCTTCTGAGCCCCCAAGCCCTTCTCTGTTGGAGGGAAGCCTTCTAGCTTAATTTTGTTTCTTAGAACTAGCCAGTTTTTTAGTTTCAGCACTCAGATCTGTTTCTTTGAGCTCAGCACTTGTTCAGAACTCATTGTAAGTACTAAATACACTACAAATTACTACAGCACTCAACTTTCCTCACCTGTCTAAAGGAAAGCAGTTTTTAGTACTTAATAAATAAGCACCTATCCAGGCATGTCTAAGGGTCAGCTCCCGGTGTTTTCTCCTGTCTACCTGATGAATCTGGGCATTTTGGGGAAATGCAGCAATTGCCTCATGTACACAGACAACCCTCCCTTCCTACCACCCAACACTACAACCTGTGAGAGATGCACTTATATAGCCACACTGGAAGCAAAGCTCTCTTCACCCAAGACTGGATTAGACAGTCAAGAGGAGAAGGTAAACACTTGCACCACACCACACTCATCATATAGTCCCTCAAAACCTACATCACCAAAATACACACATAGAAACACAAAACACACACCTACATTCATGGAGGCTCTCAATAAAAACCTGCCCAAGCAACAGGGACCTCCAAAGCAGAAATGCAAGCAAATTCCACCCCCCAACACAACCCAAATGACACATAGCCCACAAACTCAGTGTGCCACTCAACCACAGCCCATAAGGCATAACAACATACCCAACACTCTAGTCATAGGTGACTCTATAGTCAGGCACACTGATGTTCCACTCACCAGGCTAAACAAGTAGAAAGTTACTGTCAGCTGCCTGTCAGGTGCCAGGATCTACCACATAATGTACGCACTCAGGTCACTCCACAAGTACAAATATGACTCTGTCATTGTCCATGTTGATGTGAATGACCTGAGACGTACCTCCCTGGACTACATGAAAAGAGAAATGGAAGAGCTCTCTGATCTTGTAGCCCAGGCAGGTATGACCCTAGCCCTGAGTAGCATCCTGCCATCATCCAGAATGATACCACAGTACAAGGACAAAATGATTGACTTCAACAATTGGCTAAGTTTCTGGTGTCATTCTAATGGGATCCAGTATTTGTCTGCCTGGGATGACATGATCAACAGACCATGATGCTTTGCCAGAGATGGCCTGCACCTGTCGCCCTTGGGATTCCGGATACTGGCTAAGGCTCTTGCCACACCTATAGTGCCTTTTTTAGGCAAGGTTCAAATGACAAATTCACCCCCGTAACAGGTACAAGCAAGCAAAATCTGAGGGTAATGCTACTCAATGCTAGAAGTCTAAACCTCAAAATGCACTCACTCAAGGCACTCCTTAAAATGGAGAACATCGACATCTGAGCAGTGACAGAGACCTGGTTCAAAGCTCCAGAGAGCACCCCTGCATTACCAGGCTATAATTTATACCACACCTTTCAGCCACCTAACCCGGACCAAAGCACTAAAGGCAAAGGCGTGTCCATATTCATTAAGGATATCCACACTTCCAGGCTAGTTACACAGCATAATGCATCCAAGATTATCCAAGTGCAACTAACTCTGGGCAAGACCGCAATCCAAATTGTAGCTTGCTACAGACCCCCCACCATTGCCCCAGGATTCCGACTCCTCATTTCTTGATACACTGGAAAATATTAAGGTACAACCCAACACCCTAATAATGGGTGATTTCATCTACCCCACCATTAACTGGGAAAACTACTCATGTACCAACTCTTTTGCTCAACATTTTCTGGAGTGCATAAATTCTAATGCCTTGGATCAACTTATTCACACCCCCACCAGGGGCAGCAATATCCTAGACCTGGTCGTTACCAACATGGGTGACTGGTGTTCCACACCAGAGGTCAATTCCTCATTGGTCAGATCTGACCACAAGCTAATCACCCTAGACATCCACATCCTGCCCCCACCCCCCATTAGGGAAACCACCGTAAAAAAACTTCTCCAAAGCCAACTTTACACTTCTTAAGACAGAAGTGACAAACTTCATAACACCCATGCAGACGGACAATAGATGTACGACTGCTGAATCCTACACAGATGCACTTTATAAGCACTTACACAAGTGCATGGATTGTGCTATCCCTAACAGAACCAAGAAGCTATCGCCCCAAAAAAGGAAGCCAATCTGGTGGTCCGCTGCCATAAACAAACTCTACAACAGAAGAAAGAAACTGTTACAAAAAAGAGTAAAATCCCATGATTGGAGGAACTCCCTGGTCAGCCTCAGTAAGAAGCTGAGATCCCTCATAAAATCCTCCAAAGCTAGTTACGAAAACAAAATTGCCACTGACTTTAAAGACAACCACAAAGCATTTTATAGCTATGTCAAGAATCTCAATGGCAACACTCAGATCTGCTCTGAGTTACAGCACAATGGCACTAAATATACAGAACCAACTGATATTGCCAACATCCTGGAAGATAGGTTCAGTGCTAACTTTACCCCCCTCTCACCCCCTAGAGGGCCCATCTCTATACCGGAAGAATGCAAAGTTCCTGTAATCACGTCTGCACAGGTAAAAAACACACTCTCCAAAGCCAAGAACACAGCATCCATGGGACCTGACAATATCCCAGGCTGTGTTCTACATGAACTACAGAATGAACTGGTGCCCCACCTAAGTACCATGTTCAATCATAGCCTCACCTCAGGCTTTGTGCCCATTGAATGGTGCACCATGATGGTTATCCCACTCCACAAGGGGGGAGCCATGATGGATGCTGGGAACTACTGCTCCATTAGGATGACAAGCCTGGTCTGTAAGGCCATGGAACGTATCATCATGGAACTTATAAACAAAGACACTGGTAATCTCCAATCTCTGGACCTCACCCAGTTCAGGTTTGTAAAAGGCAGATCATGTCTCCTAAACCTGATAGACTTCTTTGAAGCAGTCACCAAAGCCATAGATGAGGGTAAGGTGGTTCACACAGCCTATCTAGAGCTCGCCAAGGCTTTTGACACCATACCCCACTCTGGAATTATAGATAAACTCACTAAACTAGGTATAAATCCTTAAGTCACAAGATGGGTTGCCAACTGGCTCATGGACAGAACCCACACTGTTAAAGTAGCAGACTCCAAATCCAACTTCAGACCAGTGACAAGTGAAGTACTACAGGGTTCAGTCCTGGGTCCTCTCCTGTTTGGTATCTACTTCTCTGAAGTACAGGCTAACACAGAAGGTCTTTGGTTAATGATGTTTGCAGATGACTGCAAACTAGGAGCCATAATTGAAACTCCTAACGATATGGACATCCTACAAAAGGGCCTCACTGAGACAGATGCCTGGTGTCAAAGCCATGGCCTGAAGCTCAATGCCAAAAAGTGCATTGTCATCTCCTTTAGTAAAAGCTCTGTACCCATGAACTACCACATAGGTGGTAGTCTACACACCGAAAGTGTGATAAGAGACCTTGGGACACAGGTGGACAGTAGTCTCTCCTTTGATAATCACATTGCCACAGTGGTCAAGAAATCCTTCTACGTGGCACACCTCATCACAAAAGGTTTCTCATCCAGAAAAAAAGAGGTAATTGTTCCTCTCTACTCATCACTCATTAGACCCATTATAGAGTACAACACTCCTTTTGGTATGTATCTCACAAGCATCTACAGCAACTGGAGGACTGGAAAGGCCACAGAAATACCTCACAAAGAGGGTTACTGGCCTCAAACAGATGCCCTATGCAGACCGTCTCAATAAACTCCAGCTTTACTCTGCCGCATATTGCCTACTCAGAGGCGATCTCTGCCTAGCATACAAAGCTATGTCAAACCCAGAGCTGTTGGACATGCTCCACTTAAAGAAATCCCAATTCCTTTGAGCTACATGCTGTAGGGACCTAAACCTTGTCACCTCAATAAACAGAACATGCTGGAGAGATAGATTCCTGTCCCAGAGACTTGCCATACTCTAGAACAGACTACCTATCTGTGTCAAACAGAGCTCCTCATTAGCACTCTTCAAGAAAAATCTTGATGATTGGATGGGAAATAGGAAATTCATCCCGGGGATCACTTCTGTGGCTCTGCTCGACAGGGGCACAGTAAAATAATTTTCTTGGGTGGCGAAAGCCAGGTTAGCTTTTTGGCTAGGCTTATATAGGCCCTAGGGCCAATAGCCTACTACCTAACTATGAACCTATGAACCTGTGAAAGTTATTGATAAAGATATTAAACAACATTGGTCCGAGGATGGACCCCTGTGGTATGCTGGTAGGGGTGGGTAAGACAGGTGAGGTGCCTTTTTTCCATTTCACAGCCTGAGATCTATCTGACAGATAGCTTGAGAACCAGGAAAGAGTGTTTTGGGATAGATTTAGATTTAGATTTGATAGATGACTTAGAAGGTGTTTATGGGAAACAGTATTGAATGCTTTAGCGATATCTAGGAGAACTGTGGATACCAAGTTCCCAGAATATCAGGCTTGATTGACAGTTTCTAAGAATGAGAGTAGAGCTGTTATGGTGCTATGTTCTGGTCAGAAGCCATATTGGTAGGGGTAAGAAGTTGGTTTTTAGTCAGAAAAGGCATAAGTTGGAGGTGGATGCATTTTTCTAGGATTTTGGAGATTGGAGAGAGAAGAGCTATAGGGCAGAAGTTTGAAATGTTGGTGTTTTTGCCTCCCTTGTGGAGAGGAAGAATAAAGGCAGAATGCCAGAGTTTAGGGACATAGGATTCCTTTATGGATCTATTAATTAGGATACTAATTGGGAGAGCTATATCATCAACAGCAGACTTGAGAAAGGAAGAGGGGATGTTGTTAGGTGCATTGGAGCAGGGTTTAAGTTTGGATAGATGTCTTTTTATGTAGTTAGTAGAGACAGGTTTAAGCTCAAACATAGGTGGAAATTATTTGGGGAATTAGATGAGGTGGAATGTAGGAGAGATGAGTCGTCGTTGGGAAAATTTTCGTTAGGTCGGATATTGACTCTATAAAGAAACAGTTGAATAGTGAGGCTAATTTGAGGTCAGATTTACTTGGATCTGGACAGGGATTATTTTTGGAGCCTGGGTTGAGGATGAGTTTATAGAGTTCCAAAAAAGCCTAGGGTTTTGGGGATGGTTGGACTGGAGCTTAGTGTAGTAGGATTTTTTGCCTTTGAAGATTTTTTTTTTTTTTTGCAAAGTTACAGAGCTGTGTATATTGGAGAAGGGGTTTGGGAAGTTTATTCTTTTGGTAAAGGTTCCAGGATTTGTTAGCCAAGGGGCAGTTATAGTTTTTATTCTTTTTTTTTTCTTGGTGGAGCTAGGGAGCCAAGGGGCAGTTATAGTTTTTATTCTTTTTTTCCTTGGTGGAGCTAGGGAGCCATGGGGCAGTTATAGTTTTTATTCTTTTTTCCCTTGGTGGAGCTAGGGAGCCATGGGGCAGTTAAAGTTTTTATTCTTTTTTTCCTTGGTGGAGCTAGGGAGCCATGGGGCACTTATAGTTTTTATTCTTTTTTCCCTTGGTGGAGCTAGGTAATTTAGAGCATCTAGGAAAGCAGAATTAAAGTGGTCTATGGCTTTATTGAGTGGAAGGGTTTTTAGAATGTTCCAATTCATTTGTTTGAGATAGGGAATGTTTTGGGGTCAAATTTACTAAGGTTGTGGGTCTGAATATATTGATGTTGGAGGGGATGAGAGGTGGTTGCACAGTAAATGAAAGCTGGGAGGTGGTCACTAATAGAGTCAGGGATGGTGCCAGAGTTGGTAATTTTATTTGGATGGATGACTAAGATCCAGTCAAGAGTGGATACTGAGGGATTTGTTTTATTGGGTCTGGTGATGGAGTGGGTTACTTGAGTAAAGTTAAAGAGGTTAATGGACAGGGAGGGTATGGGACTGTTGATTTTATTCCAGTCGATGTTTACATCACCTAGTATGTAAGTTTTAAGGTTAATTTCAGCTGAGGCCCATTGGAGTATGTATTCAAGGGTTGAGATGTTATTTCTGGGTGGGATATAAAGGGCGATGATACAGAGGCTTTTGTGATTATTCATTTTTAATAGACCGACTGTTAGTTCTGCATTGGTGAATGTAGGAATGGGGTTTAGTAGGGGAATTAACATAAGTAGATTGGAATAGATTAATGTAATGCCTCCGCCTTTTTTGCTTTGGGTCATTACATCTAAGAGTGTGAAATCCAGACGGTAGGATTTCAGTGTCAGAGATGTGGGGTTTGAGCCAAGTTTCAGAGATGGCTACAATGTCAGGTTGGTTATGACTTAGCCATGCTTGAAGCTGACGTGCTTTGTTGTTGAGACTCTGGGCATTGAGAATGAAAATTTTAAGAGTACTGTAGGGGGATGAAAGGTTAGAGGAAAGGGAGGGTAATTGTTATTTGTGGGTGGGTTAGGTCCAGGGTTGGGATGAATGTCTCCAGCTAAGACAAGGTTACTGAAGGAAGTTATTTTAGTGTGTTTTGGTTTGTATTTAGGGTATATTCTACCTGGTCTAGTTTTTTAGAGTGTCTTTAAGAGTAGTGGAAATAATTTTAGTATTAAAAACGTGCCGAGGGTTGAGCTGAAACAGAGAGGAGGAGATGGAACAAAATGATTATTTGTGTGAGGTAGGAGATGGTTTTGTGTGGGAGTATGGTAAGGGGTAGAGAGTGGAAGCTGATTGGAGGAATAGGAGCTGGCATGGTATAAAGTTGTTAGGAGTAGTAGGAGGGAGATGGGGGTTCAGAGTGTTAGGAACAGTAAGGAAAGCATGGTTAGAAAAAGGATTTGTAGTTGGAGAGATGAGCTGTAAGGTGAGAAGGGGTAGTGAAAGAGGGATGCATATAATTAGTGATGTATTTAATTACTGTGGGTGAAAGGAGGAGGGCTAAAAAGGGGAAGGCTCCCTTTTTTAATTTCTCCTACCCTTTTGGGTTTCTAATACCATGACAGGAATGAACTCCATTCCTAAGTCAAAGTATGATTAAAGTTCATGAAATTAGTATTATTTCAATATTTGATGTGTCAGAAGTGCTTTTTGCAGCACCCACAATGTGCCCAGTAATGACTCCTTCTGCAATTCGTATGGAGTTACATGTATCACTAACATATCTAAATATCACTGTAGATTCTTTTTTTAAGACCCTTTGCTCCTACTACTACTGGAACTATCTGAGTATCTTTCTTCCACACTGCTCTTATTTATGCCTGCATCTCCTAATATTTTATGACTTTGTGTCTCTCTGTATGCAAAACACTGTAGTCACTGGGTGTTGTGATTTCACTGATCAATGCTACTTTTGTCTTCTTTTCATGGACCACTCTATCCGGTTTTCTAGCATCTATCTTTTGAACAGTTGGTAATGCATGATCCCATGTGATATAAACCATTATTTTCTATGATGCTTTGTGGTTCATGTTTCCAGTGTTTTTCAGCCACTTCAATACCATAATGTTTGCACAATCCCAGTGCAACAGTTTTGCCACATTATTATGCCTTTCAGTATATAGTCCTTCTGCCATTAGTATGTCGCAACCAGCAACGAGGTGTGCAACTGTTTCCAATTCTGTTTTACAAAACCTACATTTGTCTGTTTCTACCTCATGTTCAATGGACTTTGTAAACCAATGTGTACTTAGCCCACTATCTTGTGCAGCCAATATTAACCTTTCATCTCTTGGTTTGAATTCACCTCTCCGTAACCATTCCTGCATTCGTTCCTGATCAACATGAGGTTCTTCCAGAAGTTTTCTATACTTGCAACTATATTTATGCATTTCCCACATTTCTTGCCTTCTCATCTGGTCCTTCACCTTATATTCTTACTTTTGTTTTTTGGCACATTCAGTTGCTGCCTGGTTTTTACCTCCTTGTGGTTTCATTTCCATCCCTGCTTGATGACGATATGCTTCTGCTAGTTTAAGCAAGGAAGTCATCTTAGATGTATTCTCCTCATGTTTCAAAACTTTCACTACATTTAGGTCTTGTAAGGTTGTCAGATATGTGTGCAGTCACACAATTGCAGATCTATACATGTAATCAATTACAAGGAGGCTCAACCCTCCTTCAGAATGGGGAATATATAATCTTGGTATGCACTGATTTTTAGAAATCATTTGGTGAACATGAAGCATCCTTCTTGTTTTCCTATCTAATCTATCCAACATGTTTTGGGGCCAGTCAATCACTCCAAAACTGTAAGTTAGGGCAGGAAGAGCAAATTGGTTTATACCTTGGATTTTTTTCTTAAATGTCAATACTGTTTTCAAGATTAGTTTAAGTCTCCTAAAGTATTCCCAAGTTTTATTCGCATATTCACATTTGTTCATGTTTTGTTGATCCTTCATCATTTTTCAAATATTTATACACTCCGTCTTGCTCAAGTTCTTTTATATCACATTCTTGTCCCAAACTGATGTTTTCTTGGTGCTACAGCTTCCCTGCTTTAAAGGTTGCTTTTGCACATTTATCAAGACCAAATGACATTCTTATATCCTCTAAAAAAGTTTTGACAACTTGCAGTTGTCCTTTCATTTCCTCATCTGATGAGCTATACAGTATTAAATCATTAACAAAGAAAAGATGAGAAATCTTTACACTTTGTTGTTTTCTAGGAGCCAAATTATAACCATGGCCTAAGGTGTTAAGTAGACAGCTTAATGGGTTAAGGGCAAGTTGGAATAGCAGCAGTGATAGAGGGTCAGCCTGGAATATCCCCCTTGGAATTTTTATCCCTGGAACAATAATTTGTCCTTTATCATGGCTTAATTGCAAAGTAGTCTGCCACTGTTTCATGGTCACTGTAATGTAGTCAATTAGTGTAGGGTGTATCTTATATATTTTTAAGCACTTTTTTGTCCATGAATGTGGGATACTATCAAATGCTTTTTTATAGTCAATCCATGCCATACTTAGATTCTTCCCCTTTTACACTTCTCCACTATGATTTTATTTAACAACAAATGATCCTTTGTTCCACATGTCTTTCTTTTATTGACTTTTGTTCTATTGCCATAATTGAGTTTTCTTCTAAATGACTATAAACTCTGTCGGCATCAATTCCAGTGTATAGTTTATACGTCATCGGAAGGCAAGTTACTGGTGTATAATTTTGAGAGTAGCTTTCAGGTTCACTCAAGTAGGAGCATTGTTTTTCCTGTTGTTAGTCAGGATGGTGTCTGTTCGGGGTGCGCATATAAATAGTTCTTACTCATGGCTAAATCTTCGTGCAAAGATGTTAATAGGTTTAAGCTGAAATTAGCTACTGCATCTGGGCCTGGGGTTTTCCAATGAGAGGTTTTTCTTAACTTTGTTTCAATCTCTCTGGCTGTTACTTCATCCCATTTCATATCCTGTACCTTTAAACTTCTTATTCTTTCTTTTACTTCTTCTGTCCATTTAGCATCTTTGTTATGTTCCACAGGATCTTCATAGATACTGTTCCAAAATGTACCTATTTCTTCTTTTTTGGTGGTCTTTCAATTCCTTTTACATTCTTTCCGAATTCTCTATAAAACTTTTTTAGGTCATCAATAAATTGCTTATTTTTTACTTTTCCTTTTTATTTATCTGCATATCTTCTACGTTTTTCCACCTGTGCTGAGATTTTTAGTTTTTAATAGCGATAGTATGTGATAGATCCTGATCTGTTCTGATACTGTGCATTGCTTTATCACGTCTATCATTCTAAGTATTTTTGTTGATCTGTTCCCCCTTCTATACTCATCTAACAGTGGAACTTCTTGTCTTAGTTGCTTTATAGTTTTCTCTAGTCAATGCTTCCATGATGATATTCGATTTCTCCCCCTCCTTTCCCTCACTATCCTGTGTTCTTGTGGTAGAACTTTATCAGTTATTAATTTAGCTGCACAGTAATATATCCTTTTTGCTTTTATTATATTGTATCAATTTCTATGAACAGTCCTAATTACTGTGTTCATTTGTTTTATCAAACTTATGACTTTTTGGGTTTTATTGGCCTTCTGCCATCTATTTCTTTCACTGATCTTAATATGTCTATCTATCTGTATTAAGTCAAGAAACTTCTCTTAGATCATTTTCTTCTAAACTGAGGGCACATTTTTTGTTTACCGTTTTCTGCAGGCATTCTATAGATAGAAAGTTCTATAGCATCTTCTTGTGGCATATTCTCTTCAATTTCATCCTGTGCCATCCATTGCTCTGTCATATGGGAACTCGCTGGCCTATCACTCCTCAACAGTGACTGTGTCAGAGTTTCCACAGATTCCTGTTCCTTTTCTTGCCATCCAGCTTCAAGTGATAATGGCACCTGATCAATTGCTTCCCATTCCATTGGTTTCCCCTTAATTTGGATGTTCATTACTCTCTCCTGTTATGGTGCTTTCTGAATTAGATTTTCTACATTGAATCCTTCACTTCACAGGCACTCCATAACCTCAGTTTCTAATTCTTTAACTTCTCCATTATTAATCTCCTTTTCTACTTTTTCTCTTTGTCTTCTTATTTTTTTATTGTAAAGTTTCCCATGTCTGGAATCCTTTGCCTGTATTTCTCTTCACATATCTTTGGGGCTGCCTTCTTTTTGTTGATTAATTTGGCTTTCACCTTTGCATAAATAATGCACCATATCAAATCTCTCTTTCTTTCCCATGTCCATATTTCTTTTTATACTTTTCAAAAATATGTATGTTTTGTTGTTTATATTTTGCACTTCCTCAAATGCTTCTTTTTCCAAACAGATCAAAGTTTCTTGGTCTATATACAGTTTTTCACAAATATGTTGCATTAATGACCACACATTTTATTTTAAGCTTTTGACAGTTTTTCTTGCTGAAGCATTTTTCTTTCCTCTAATTTCTCTCTTAATTGTTTTGTATATCTTGTGTCAGAAAATTCTGGGCTTTTTGCATAATAGTAACAATACATAATTTATTTCTTATCCTCAATAGTCCACTTTATCTTCTTTATGGCTCTTCTTTGGCCTATTAGTTTTTGTGATTTTTGTGGACTGCTACTTCCTTCTACAACAGGGGGGGCATCCTCCCCCTAGGCCTGGCCTGGCCTCATTGTAGTAATGTTTCTGTATTTTGAGGATTCTACACTGTCATCTTTTCCAGTCCGGGCACCAGTGTGCCTACCAGGATTGGGCACTTTTGTTATCCTGGGTCTTGTCCCCCCAGCTATCTTTTTTAGTTTTTGACCTACTTCTGTCCATGATATATGCTATATAAATACAGTCTATATATCAGTGTCACCTTGGTGAGATTTTGTGAAAACAGGGTCCACCTCGTGAAGGTACACACCAAGACCTGAGGATGAATTAAAAATGTCAGCACTACTACTGTCCTTTACTTGTTGACTTTTCATCTCTACATTCGGACACCCGATTAGAAATCCTTACGGTATACTAAATCTCAACATATGGAACACTATCCTGATATCAATAGTTATTGCTTGAGTTGCATTTTGCATTCTCAAGTATTGGAGAAAAAGACAGAATATCCTACTTAACAATGGTGCTTTTTCAGTCTTATCACGCATTATTGAAATTGTAATTACAGTTCTACTAATGTACCTAAACATTTCATTATCAATGGTCTCAGCTGAATGATATTTACATTTCTTAACACAGATTTAATCCTGAAATGATCTTAACAGTATGGTGTTCAAAAAGTTCTAGATACAACCTACCTAATATGTCTTTTTGGACCATATTTTTCCATGTAGCCAAGTTGAAATGATGGATATGATATTTGTTTCCTCATCAGCTGGACTGAAGTCAGGTTATTGTGCGGCCTATCAGTTGCTATAGCAATACTGTGCTATATGTTTTCATGCATTTTTCATGACTGTCATTGTATTTTCATTGCCTACTATGAAGAAAATAGAAAACTTTCTGAATAAAATCTGTTTGTTGATAAAAGTTGTTTACAGTGGAATAAAATTTCTTTTAATCAAAGTTTGAAACTTAAATAATAAAATCCTGCAGTTGGGAATCTTTTCTGTTTGCTGAGCAGGTTGATCTAACTGTGATTATTGAAACATGGCTTGGCCTTCAGATAGGCCCTCCAATTAAAACAAAACACCAAATTATGAAGGAGACAACAACTTCAAAGGTTCAAAATAAGCACAAGGGTCCCTGGGCATGTTAGGGGTAACAACAACAACTTGCTCTAGAGTTTGGAGATGCAAAAATCATCATGAAGACCTCAGCTGCACTAATAAATCATGGTCTAGTCAGAGGCTGTCTTAGCACCAGCACAACAAATGAGGACTGCAATATTTTTAATTGGTTTCTACTGCTGTGTCTATCTCAACATTCTATTCTTCTGCTATAGTTGAGGTCAGCTATCCAAATGTAGAACTTCATGTACATCTATTCAGCACTTTGATAAAAATACTACTAGATATTCTTTCACAGGGGTATCCAAAAATGTTGCAGTCCTCTCACAAGAAAACAGACACTGTGAGAACCCATCACAGAGTAGAGAGAGAGAGAAAAAGAAATTCTAATGCGGCAAGAAATGTCCCAAAAGGAAGCTCAGATCTGAAGTTCAATTAGTCTAGTTAAATTTTTATATAACTTTTCTAGAAAAAAGCTCAAGTCCTACAACTGTAGCAAACTACTGCTAAAATTGTAACAAGCAACTTGTTGCAGTTACTATGAGCTTTGCAACCAAGCCATAATTTCAGTATCAGCATTCATTTATGAAACTGATATATCCTCGTAATCAATGCTAATATTGCACTTCCATACCATCAGCACCTTCTGATTGTACTCTTTGACGACTTGTCCTTGGCACTTTACCCCTTCACTCTTCCCTCATTATGACTATGGACTGGACAGACAAAAGAAGTCCTCCTTTTGGATATACATCTGAATTTGTTGGAAATATCAAACATCTCAGCAAGCACAGGGATAATAAATCTGCTTAGCAAAGTCCTGCAAACATATGGCAACTGAATATCATGACAAAAGAGTGGCATTCGGTCACTGCCTAAGGACATTGTGTGATAGATAGAGGATTTAGCTCCTGTCTGCCTGGAGTGAGATGTGCAATTGATAAGAGTACTTTACACCTGATGGGATTTACTACTCCACAGGAAGTATGTGTGCACCGTACCGAAAACTTCTCATCTGCATGTCTTTTCAGTGCCCTTCAAATCCCAAATAAAGACAACTAAAATATGCAAACTAAAATATCAGAGGTGAAGGTGACTGCTAAACGCCAGAAGTCTCAACAAAAACTGGGTGATTTGGGAGCTTTCACAGTAAATGCAAATAATAATAATAATAATAATAATAAAGTCTTGACACCATCCAGTACTAAAACATCACTCCCCTGCTGCCTTGGCTGCTGCCTTCCAGAAAGAATAAAATGTGCAGACATACACTGCTCAATAAATTCAGGAAATTGAGACTTAATTTATTTAACATTTGTTTACCAGGAAAGTCCAACTTAGAATTAAGCCAATTTTCAGGGAAGGCCCAGTGAGAAACACTCCAGATGCATGTCTTTGTAACATGGGAGGAAACTGGAGAACTCAGAGGAAACCCATAAGAATGCAGGGAGGACATGCAGACTCTGCACAGAAGGCACCCCAGCTGAGAATCTAACCAGAGAACCTCTTGCTGTGAGGCAGCAATGCTACTGCTGTACCACTGTGCCATTATCAGTTAGCAAGCTAAACTTCACAATTACATTTTAAATGAAGCCCTAAATAGAGCATAGGATCATTGGAATAATATTAGGTAAGCAATCACATGGACCATAAGAGGTCTAGCCATATACACCTATAAGCAGAGACACTTAAAAGTCCTTGCCACCCCTTATGAGTATTTAGTAGTGTCAACCTTCCAAATCAAACAAGGGTGTATGCAATAACCATGGCATAAACTGATGTCTACCCATCATCAAATGTAGTCTTAAAGGCAGACAAAATAGTATTTTATTTGACCTGCAGTAGTATGGCATAGGTTGGGCATTTGCTGAGTTAGGGCCTTATCTCTCAGTGCAACCTATCCCTTCAATACAAAAATATTTTGCTTATATTTCAATCATTTGTTTCAAATCTTTTGCCAGCAAAGCCATTCACACAAACTTGTTCAAAAACAACTATTTTACAACTCTTCTGCTTGTGTGTGACATGAACAGGTAGTGGATTTGGCTGGATTTTTGTTTTTAACAACTCGTATATGCTGTTGTGTCCTACATTTCAGCAATCTGTTTTTCACTTACATAAAATAACTTGCTTGCATATCTCAGGGCATAGATTACTCCTTCAAACTGTCAAGTACAGCTCCCACCTGCATAGTGTTTTCAATTAGAAGTGTCGATATAGGGACGTGTCCTAACAAGGTGCTGTATAATTTGATGGGGACATTTCTCAGAACTGCAACAAAATTCCAAGACCTGGAAAATTATGGATAACAGTAAAAACTTTACAAACAGTGTGACACACTGATGAACGGTTGATCCCAAAAGCTTTGTGATTTTGCATTTTGTTAGAATAAAGTTTTTACTGCTATCCATATGTTTCCAGGTCTTGGAATTTTGCTGCAGTTTTGGATTTCCTTTTTCCTACCTGGTTTACCTATGAGCTGTTCCTGTATCTTGTGTTTTGACATTTCTCAGAATACAGAGACAAGACCCCTCTTAAAAAAGCTGTGTCATCCAAAAAAAAAAAAAACTTTTCTGTTTGAGCTCAACCTTCTTATCCTTTGAAATCTCCCCTAAGGTAGAGAAGCCAGAAAGTGGATTTCGTAATTACTAGTCCCATGCATATAGTCTAAAGAAACAGTGGGTTTCCTGTAAATTTTGTTCTAAACTGCATGACTATACATACTTAACAGAGTGACATCCTGAAAAATGAATGCGGTTAGAATTCATAAAATCAGAGAAAGAAAAAAACAAACCTGCTTGTAGATAGATTACAAAAAAATTATAAACCCAATGGGTACTAGCTAAACAATAAAAGTGAAATTAGTATATAATCTGCTTCTCAAAAATCTAGATTTTATAAATATACTTTTGTTCAAGCAAGGCCATAGTCAAATTATGGTCCAGAGTGGGAGGTGGGGCACCCATAGCAGTGCTATTCTTCTGATTGTTAATTCTGTCATTAAAGACAGAAAAGTTATTTACCAAACAAAAAATTGTCAGCCCCCATTGTATGTTGACTACCCACAGTATCACCTATTAGCTTACTTAAAGCTTCCTGCTTGAAATGGTGCTCAGTACTGCTGTAGAGGCTTTCCACATTGAACATGCACCAGAACATGCCATCTTGCCAAGTCAAATCCAAGTTTTTCTCTAGAAATTTACTAACTAACTTGCCTACAGTCTTCAAGAACCTGCACCACAGACTATAGGTCTGTCAAGGGGTAGAAATACATTCTTATGCATCTTCGGTAAACAAATTATTACAATTTTGAGAGTAGAAAGTTACCGCCTCTTCTTAGTCTCAGCATCAAAAAATATCTCAGTCTGACTCCTTTCCTTAACCAATCATTTTCAGCATCAACAAATATCTCAGTCTCACTCCTTTCCTTAACCAATCATATCATTCCTTTCCCCAGCAGCAACTTCATAAATTGAAGCATCTTTCAAATGTGCACAACACGTACTAAGATATTTTTCAACATTCATAATCACTACTCGCCTTTATCAGCGTGTTTACCTGTGTCTGCCATCTATTTATTTATTTACTATTGTTACATGGGGTGGTACACTGGTCCAAAGACCCTTTTCAGAGTCTTATGACTCCACTGATATCAATATGGTAATACGAATTTGCAGATAAACCATCTTCCGAAGCAAAAAAAAAAAAAACCCTTATCACTCGTACTACTATTATGAGAAATATTGTGATTGTCATAGTGCAATAGTACACAGAGTTGCTTCAAAAAATAATGCACTGGATGTAATTTGTGACTTCAGTATAAGCCATCAATTTTTGCCTGTATTAATTATGGCATAAATCTAATTAATAAACATCATGATTCAATTATCTTGAACCTAAGTGTAAAATCAAGTGCTGTCAGAAATAAATATTTCCCAGAATTTCCAGACTTGATCAATGAAACTATGATACAATAATCAATTCACTTATGAAAACAATCATTGGCACCACCCTCAATAACACAAATAATCCTGCTTGGGGTACTGACAGTGAGTTCTGTGATATTATTCACTCCTGCGTTCAGGATACTAATAGGACACAAATATGCAAATAAATGCAATAACAAACCTTTGCTGGAATCATTACAAAAAAAATCAACCTAATTATAAAAAACAAGTCTAGATTAAGCAAATTACAGAAAACACTTATTTATATAGTTTTTTTTTTAATTCAATTAGTATTAATTGATCATGTGATTGATTTTATTGTTATTTAAACTGTTGATTGGGTTGTGCTTTCAGTTCTGATGATGTCCTAATGGATGAACGTGCTTAACTGTAAGCTAACTGACAACTATTGGTGTGGGAATAAAGCATAAAGCAGAATTCACTGTTTTTTTTTGTCTTCCTTGGCTTGGTTCTTAGCTTCTGAGCAGTGCCAAAGTCTTCTCTTCAATTTTTCCCTTAGATCTGCTAGTTCTCTCCTCTGCTGCACTTTTACTAGCTTGTTAGTTTAGCACTTTACCAGACTTCTTGTAGCAATTATTGTAGTACACAAAAGTGCTACCAGCACTAAACATTCTACAAGGAAACAGCTCCAGTACTTACTAAAGCCCACCCCTCCAGGCATGTCTAATCATCAGTTCCCTGTGCTTTCTCTTAGTAAAGGTCCGAAAGCTCAAAATGTTATCCCTTCAAACCAAATTAACTCATCTTTTTACTCAGTTTCATGAAACATTTGACTTATAAGATGCTTATCTTCACATTCCTATTGGCAAAGATTTCAGATGTTTCTTTTTTTTTTTTTAATTCTTTTTATTATAATTCTTTTCCAAAAACACACATAACAAACAAAAACATAAAATTCACACACCACAAGTTAACAAAGAAAACAATTATATACAATTGTTCATAGCCCAAATATAACAACTATTATAAATGCAATGATCTAAAAGTGAATGTAGGATACATAAAAAGATTACGACATATCATTTCAGGTTACTAAATGTGCAAAAAATGAATCCCAGAAGTCTTCAGAATGGTACTTACGATTCCCTTTATAAAAGAGGAATTTCTGAGCCTTTATATGTCTAAAAACGAATTCTTTTAAACCTACCCATGACATTATTGTTTGATTCTTCCAATGGAGAGAGATATAATATTTAATAAATATGAATATGGAAATCAACACCCTATGTTGAGACTTAGAAATACCAGCTGGAGGTATATGTGGTAGAGCATACTGCCATGAAAGTGTTGATTTCTCGTAACCCATCTTTCCCAGGATCACTCTTAGGGCGCACCACAGTCTGTACACACATTTACAAATCCAGAAGATATGGTATATGTCAGCTACATGTTTCTTACAAAATGAGCAAGAGGCTGGTGAGTTAGGTTGAAATTTATTAATAATTGCTGGGGTTAAATATGCATTATTTACAATCATAAGTTGCATATAGGCCAATTTTTTGAAAGGGATATATTTAGAACTTAACTTAAACGATTCTTGCATAACTGTAGCGGATATACTCGGGTCCTTATCTACCCAGAACTTGGAAAATACCGATGAGTTATTAGTTCTGATCGAGACCAAGAATTTGTAAACATTTGATATCATCTTCTTCTTAAGCAGAAATAGTTTCAAGATACTTTTGGATGTCTCAATGTCCTCCCTGTTTAGCTCTGGAAGTTCCATATAGGGCTTGATTAGATCTAAAATCTGTCTGAATATTAATGTATATTTGTTAGTTAAATTAAAGGATTGTCTAATTTCAGTGAACTTCAGGTGTTTGATTATGAAAAAATCCGCAATACATTTGTCTTTAATAAGGGGAAAATTGTCTAGATTTAACATGTTACCACTCAATGTTAAATTCGGATTTAAACGTAGGGGTTGGAGAGAGGAGAAAGCGTGAAAAAGCTTCATGGACGTTAATAATCTTTGAAATGTCATAACATTAGATTTGAGACCACAAATGATTTTATGCCTTTCTAGATTCTCCTTACTCAAGAAGGGAAGAGCCGATGGGTTAAATTTAAGGGATCTGACATAATTAAAATATAGAACTACCCAGGACAGGGACCAAACTTCAGAATTAATTTTATAGTTAGCTATATTCAGAATTCTACTACTCTGAATGATATCATAGTATAATTTGAAGTCAGGCAGATATATACCTCCTAGGTCCTTCGGAAATATTAACTTAGAATAGGATATTCTCACAGATTTAGGTGACCAAACAAATTTCGAGAATGTTGAATGCATTTTGTTGAAGAATTTCACCGGAATAATGGAGTTAGTGGCTTTAAAAATATAAAGAAACCTGGGCAGAATGTTCATCTTAATTATAGTTGCCCTCCCCAGAAAAGGAAGCTTAAGTTGTGCCCATCTCTTCAGGTCCCCTTGCACCTCTGTCCACAAGTGGGAAATGTTTTCCTGGTAAGCTAAGGTTTGATCAACTGAAAAAGAGACCCCCAAATAATGAAGATTTTGTTTAATAGGTATCTCTTCAACCGAACAGCTAATAGGATAAGGTGAAGTAATATTTACCGGAAAAATTTGGGATTTTACTTTGTTAACTTTATAATTGGAAAACTTAGAAAAGATACTAATGGAACCCATAATCTTTCTTAAGTCCGAATTCAGTAAAGACAGGTAGATATTTAGATCATCAGCAAATGCCGAAAAAGGAATATTAGTTCTAAAATGTCTGGGGATAGAGTGATGGGTTTTCTGTTTAATAAGAAGAAATAGGGGTTCTATATACAGATTGAATAGTAAAGGAGAGAGGGGGCACCCCTGTCTTGTCCCATTAACTATGAAAATTCTATCAGTTACAGAATTATTTATTTGAAGCATTGTATACGCTTTATAATAGATAGTTTCAATAAGTTTTACAAATGAAGCAGGTATATTAAAAAAGGGTAGGATGGTTAGTAAGAAGTTCTTACTCATTCTATCAAAGGCTTTTGATGCGTCTATCACTAATGTATATAAAGGGTAATTCGAAAGAGAGGCGAGGAGAGAGTTATCATAGCTTCTAGAGCTACTGTATGATCAGATGTCTGTCTATTTCCAATAAAACCCAATTGTTCTTTGGAAATTATGTTGGGTATTACTAATTTGAGTCTATTTGCAAATATTTGAGCTAAAATTTTTAAATCTACATTAATAACAGAGATGGGCCTATAGTTCTCCGGTTTGGTAGAATCAGCTTTACCTTTTGGAATAAGTATGGTTTTAGAAGCATTGAAATGTGGGTCTCTTATACCATGTTGAAGAATCTGGTTATAGGTCAAATAGAGCGCTTGTGACATCTTGTGGGGAGAGGACTTATAAAATTCTGCCGTAAACCCATCAGGACCAGGAGCTTTATTTAGTTTTAAATTCTTGATTACTTCTAAGATTTCTTGTGAAGTGATCTTTCTGTCCAAAATATGGTATTGATCCTCATTTAATCTAGGAAAGGACAACTCTTTAAGAGTATCAGCAAGCTCTGCCGATATTAAGGGGTCATTAGGAGAGCTATATAATTCGGAGTATATCTTTTGAAAAATTGTTATAATATCCTGAATTTTATGATAATCCTTATCTTGATACGATACTTGAGAAATATAGTGTGACGCCTTATTTTGGTTTATTAGTCTGGCAAGGAATCTAGAAGGACATTGCGCCCAGTCAGAGTACTTGGCCAACATTTTAACTTCATGAAATGAGAGGTTATCCACCTGCAGAGATAGATATTCTTTTTGCAACCCAATTACATGGGATTCTATTTCCCTATCATACTTCCGTTTTAATTTATTTTCCCATATCGCTATCTTTTTAATCAAGTCAGTTTCCCTTTTGCAGTATAATTTCTTGAAGAATGAAGCTTTGTTAATAAAAGTACCCCTAATCACAGTTTTCGTGGAGGCCCATAGTATGTCAATAGGTACCTCTTGGCTCTTAGCTGATTGAATTAACTGATCTAGGTTGTCCTCTATGATCTCAGTGATCCCTTCCTTTTGAAGAAGCATGGGGTTAAGTTTCCACCACAGTGGTCTATTTTTATTGCTACCCCCTTGCTTATATTCTAGGAAAAGAGATAGCTTGGAATGGTCGGAAAGGCTTCTATTATCAGTGTGTAATTCAATTTGACAACTAGCGAGGTTTAATGAGAGAAGGAAGAAATCAATTCTAGACCATCCCTTATGGCAATTGGAAAATAAAGTATAATTTACCTTATCAGAGGGACTCTTATGGGATAAGAATGGATCAAATAACTTGAAATCATCTTTCAGTTCGGCTAATACTGTTACTGCATATTTATTATATCTTGTATTTGGGTTCGACCTATCAGTAAGAGGGTTTTGTACTGAATTCCAGTCCCCACCTATAATATATAGATGGTTGGGGAAAGACGAAAGAATATTATATACATACATATAAAAATTTTGTTGGTTGTAGCATGGGGAATAAATATTCAGCAATAGGATGGGTTTATCAATTTGAGCTAGCTTAAAAATAATAAGACACTATCTGCCCTCTTTATACGAATCCCACTTAATAATATCAAACAGGAACTTTTTCTTTACTATTATAGCCACACCTGCGCTATTCGAGCTATTTCCAGAATGAATGATCCTTTTCACCCATGGATGCCTTCTTTCTTGGTCCCACTGGTGACTGAGTAAATGTGTCTCCTGGACAAGTAAGATATCTGCTTTTGTTTTATATAGGACGTGCATAAACAATTTCCTCTTTTTCACCAGTTGTAGTCCTTTAATATTCCATGAATCAATAACTACCATTCAACTGACTAGTAAACGGGGAAGGAAATGTGAGTTAATGCTGTAAAGAATTGAGATTGAAGGCTTGTAGCTTAATATGTATCCCTGAACCTTGAAGAATATTTGTAAATGAATTCGGGCTATAAACACTATAATACAAAACCTTCCTGCCTACCCACTGAGCTTAAACCTCCCTCCTTAGGCCCAGAAGGAGATGGGATTATTGGGGAGAATAACAAACAATATATTACAAGAGGTAAGGTCAAGACGTACCCCCACCCCAATAAGAAAAATAGGCCCCCAATAAGCCCTCTAGACACTCTTGGATCCAGGTCGCCAATCTTCCCAGACAGGGTTAGACACCAGAACCCAGTTCTGCATGAATGAAGTTGTAATGTGACTCAAACGAATCCACTATCTATCAGAAATAACATTCAAAAAATAACAGTGGAAAATGATAATAATAATAATAATAATAATAATAATAAAAATAATAACTTCATCTTCTATACGGTATCCGTATAACTGAAACAATATGATAAAGCATGTTTGACAAAAACACCAGATTACAGTTTAAATATTTACACCAAAAGTTGCTGTCGGCATATTCGTCAGAAGAAAAATTATGACGCCTTCAAATTTACAGCACCTGGACATAGGTTTAAGCATTTACAATACAATTGTCAATTAGTATTTATATAACCCTCTGCACAATATATGTTTAACAAATGTCTACCAAATAATTAATTAGTTGAAGTATAACTGCTGGAATATAAGATCAAAAAATGTACAATACTAGATGGAAAATACTATTATCTAATAGTTAACCTACAAGCCCCAGATTTCGGATGCTTGAGATACCAACCAGTATATTAACTAGAACTATAATTAACTACCACAGAGAGGGTAGTGGAATTAAAGAGCGCTGTATAAAGCAGAATGCAAATACTGAAAACATCCATCATAAAAAGCACCTCAGACAGCCCCCATCACAAAGACATCCTGAATATCACTTTAGTCACCTAGGGGATTAGTAATCACATCAAAAAACTGCCCAAAACATTGCCTTGCCACATTTAACGTTCAGCATTAAAGGCTGCAAAGCCTGAATCCCCTATGATGTTAAAACTATCAAAATGCAACTTTTTTTTTTTTTTATATAAACTACAGCATGACATCCTACTACTAAAAGTACCATAAGCAAGGTCCCAAAAAATGTCCTGTTGACACGCAGATCACTCCTTTCACACCACGAATGTCTTCATCTACTTTTTACCACATTTTGACTCCATACTGGACCTTACACACAGTGCATTTTGGAGTAACAGCTTCCTATAATTGCATGTAGACAGCTATTTAAAGGGGGGATCCCTTTACCATATAGATAACCTTATTTGGCAACTTGTTGGAAGGGTATTGCCCTTTTAAGAGCTGTAACTCATCTAAGATACCTCATCCAATGAGATGAGCGATACACGATGATGCGGAAGGTTAGAGGGTGACGTCGCCCAAGAGGCTGATGGGAAATGAAGTTCTCAGCCACAGGACAACCATGCTGCAACAGGCCAGCATCCCAGAGATAAAGTTAGGGTTGCCACCTTTCTACTGTGCCATTTCCTGACAAACAAGCCCCGCCCCATGCACAATCAAGCCACACCCATTCCCTTTAATAGCCACACCCCTTTACTCTAGCACCCTTCAAACACAGGTCAAGGTAAACATTACGGTGATGATAGACTAGAAAAGACAGTTCTACAGTCCAAGCATCCTATACCAATCATGTAGTCATATATTCACTGTAACATCAAATGAACTAAGCTTTGGTATAGACGGTATACCCTAGAAAACACAGATAAAAGGTAAACAGTTGTGATGACAAACTAGACAAAAAGCTACATTTAAGCCTCACTATAATATGAAGACTGTACGACAGACACCCTAGGAAGAAACACAGGTCAAGGTAAACATCACGGTGATGACAGACTAGAAAAGACAGATCTACAGTCCAAGCATCTTATACAAATCATGAAGTCATAATATATTCACTGTAACCAAGTCCAAAACCAGATTAGAAACTGTTCTAGTTAATAATCACCACATGTTGAACATCTAGATACAGTTACACAATCTTGTCACCATCAGTGAATGAGATAGTGCCAGCACAGCTAGTGAATTAATATAAATTTAATATTTAAAAAATTCACTAGTAGCTGTGCTGGCAATATTTCATTCCCCTTGTCACACTAATCTTTGAAAATCTACCTTAATTCCAAAGAATTCATCCATTAAAAAACTTCCACTTACCTCCAGAAAAATCAGCAGCAGGGCTACTTAAACAAGCTCTCAGCCAGAAGAGAACAGGGCCAGGCAGCTAAAGGGCCAGCAAGCAGCAGGCAGGGGGGAACACAACACCACCCAGTCGGCCAGTCCACAGCACTTCTCCAGGGCAAGACTTCAGCAAGCAAGGCAAGCAGCAGGGCTAGGGCAATCCTTCCAGGGAGCAGCAGCAGGGCTAGGACAATCCTTCCAATCCAGGCAGCAGCAGCAGGGCTAGGGCAATCCTTCCAGGCAGCAGCAGGCAGCAGGACTAGGGCAATCCTTCCAGGCAGCAGCAGGGCTAGAGCAATCCTTCCAGGCAGCAGCAAATGAAACCAGCAATCCACCGAAGACGTCCAACCAGCAAGAAATTTCAGACCTTAAGCACCTTTTACAGTACAGAGTAAAAGGTAAAATTAGTAGCTGAAGCGCCGCTTTTTATCCACTAATTTTCGCGGGCTTTGCGGGGATTCGACTTGCAAATCTACGTGTTGATTGGCTGCTTGCTGCATGAGCCTCTTCTGCAGCAAGCAGCCAATCAACCGAGAATCCAAGACGGGAATTTTTATTTATTTATTTTTTTTTACCTACATACGCGCTGACGCTGACGCTACTGATTTCCGGGCACTCCGGAAAAAAACGGAGGGGTGGCAACGCTAGATAAAGTGGATTGTTTACCTCACATCCAGCTCACAAAACAGGGATCGAGGCCTCAATAAGAGACGGAAAGAGGACGGAGCTTCATTGGAACTCACCCAGGACAATACAGTGAGAAAAAAAAATCACTTTATCAGTTTTCAGGACATTCTTTAAATAATTTGAGAAACAGAGCTTTGGCATCTTTATTGTTTTTTGCTTCTTGGTTGGAGCCTTGGTAATTAAATACAAGCATGTTAGGAAATCTCATTTGAAACTTGATGTTGTTTTTTATGAGGTAACCACAGTATGGTGCTAACTTCCTTCTCTCTAGCTTAATCGGGGCTGGTAAATCTGGTGAAAAAGTGATCTTAGAATCCTTCCATGTAACAGATTTTTTAGATCTAGCAGCATATAAAATTGATATGGTGTGTTGGTAGTTTAATATTTTCACATATACATTTCTGGGATGCATGTTAGAGTTAACAGGGACTTGCCTTAATGCTCTATGTGCTCTTTCTATCGTAATCTGAGAAGCCAACTCTGGATTAGCAAGTAGAATGGAGAAGATTTCACTGATGCTTTCTATTAGAGACTTATGAGGGATAGTTTCCGGTATTCCCCTTATAACAATGTTATTGCGTCTAGATCTAGCCTCTAGATCTAACAGTTTTTCTTGCATTTCTGCATTTGTAGACCTGCTGGCATCTAGATCTTTTTGTAGTTGTTCAATTTTGATTTCATTATTTGTGACCCTCACTTCAGTATCCGAAAGCCTAGATAGCAATCTGTCCAGAGAATCCCCAAATGTTTTAAACTGTGAGGAAAAGTTTTGTATGGCCTCCTGTATGGGCTGGAGTGCTGTGTTTAAATCATCTAAGTTATTTGGGTCATTTTTATTTTTGGAAGTAGCAGAGTTGACTGAGGATTTAGACATTTCTAGTTGTTGCTGTTGTTGTTGTTTACCAGTTCTGGCCCTTTTGGTATACACTTATTTCTCTGGAGATGAGATGGCAGAAAATTTTGCTTTAGTGGTTTGTAAGTCCATAGATTCTGATCGCTGAGACATACCAGATATCTTGTCCCTCGGTTGTCAAAGTATTTGATTACTGATATGTTTGTTTCAGAAGGAAGAAGCCCCACACAGACACACTGGATTCCTGGAGCACACGTATGCAGGACTGCATAAGGCCCGGACTAATCCAAGGTAATCATTTGATTTTTAAAAGAAATCCCTGCAATCTGGTCGAGACCCACACTCAGAATGTTAATCGCCAAACACATATAGATTTATTTCCGGATATAGATGGTTTCTTCACATGGTATTAAGTTTGAGAATGATGAATTTTATGCAGAGCTGAGTTCTTACCCTGTTTACAGGACGGTAGCCATCTTGGAACTCCGATTTCAGATGTTTCTTAAAGTTTTCTGTATCTGGTTTACATTATCAATTCTCTCTCTTTCCCTTTGGTCTATGTATTCCACCAAGGGTATATACAACAACTCCAGAACACAAAACTTTTAGCACAATGGCCTAGGCAACAGAAAATAAAAAGGATTTTTACCAAACTTAGGGAGCCTATGACAATAAAAATAATGAGAGATCCTGTAGAGGTATTAGAGGTATTTCTGAAATGTTACGAACATTTGTATAAAGCAGAGGAATGTTGAAACCAAGAAAGAGCACAAATGGAAATATTTATGGAAGACTTAATTATGCCAAGCTCAGAGGAAAATTAGGCTCAGAAACTAATAGTTATGACAAGAGGAGATTATGTAAAAATGTTGATGTATAATCAATCTGTGGGGAAGTTTCTAGGAACAGATGTAATTTCTGTGGAAGTTTGTAAGTTAGGAGGGAAAAAAGTGATAAATATCTAGAAGATTTTGTTTAATAGTATTTAAAAAGGAGGAGGATGGACCAGCACCCTGGAAGAAAGCTGTGGTGGCTGTTTTACCCAAAGAGAGTAAAGACCTATCAGACCCAGTTTAAATTAACCCATTGCAATTTTAAACTATGATTATAATGTGTTTATGTCTATGCTAGCTAAATGAATGGCAAAGGTGTTGACAAAATTAACAAATATGGATCAGTGTGGTTCTGTGGAGAGGAGGCAAGTATTTGGCAAAATTAATAGAAGAGTGATGATCCAGAGGGAAGCAGAATGTAAGAAAATATCCCTGTTGTTCGTTAGTCTTGCATTTGCATTCCCTGATAGAATAACAAGGTTAATTATCAGGATATATGAAAGACTGAAGGCAAGAATTAAAGTGGGAGGATTCTTCTCTGATTAGTTCTGATTTGAACAGAGCAACCAAGAAGGGGTATCCTCTTACCCCTTTGTTATTTGCTTTATATTTAGAGCCATTGCCAAAGAAAATAAGGGACTCATAAATTCAATGATATAATTAGTATGGTAATTAGGAAGAACTGGCTTAATTTGCGATGACATTACTTTGTACTTGATAAAACTGGAAAATGACATATCAGTGCTGTGGAACATTTTGAGATAGTTTCAAGTCTTTTCAGGAGATAGAATTAATGAAGATAAAACAAATGCTATAGCCATAAATTATATACCCACACATAAACTGGTTCATCAATACTCCTATTTATGGGAATACAATAGGATGAAGTATTTAGGAGTGTGGATAGCTAAGGATGTGGGGGAAGAAACTACACAGAAGATTATACAAAACTGAGAAAGTTAAAGCTGTTGTTTATGGATATGGATAATACAATACAAGTAGTTAAATGTTTTAGTTCTCTAGTTTTATATACAGGTCAGGCATATTTTTTCAACCAGAGTTGAAATTGTCTAAGAATCAAAAGCACCAAAGGCATAGCAGATTACTTGAAACAGACAATTTATTGAGTAAGCGCTTTCAGAAACAAACTGTGTTTTTCCTTCTTCAGACAAGATACAACCATTTTGCAGAGCTTATAAATAACACCTACAATGCCAATTAACTGATTATTAAAACTAATTGGATAGTTTTAAAGTGACAGATACAATTCAGTAGATTTAAACAAGCCAAAGGAATAAACCTTAGGCAAATACACTTGAGTCCCAGAATCCTAACTATCAATTCAACCAACATATAAGAATAATGGTGCTGTATATGAATATTAAAAAACACTTAATAAAATTGTTGTTAAACAAATCCAATAAAAATACTTATTAGACCCTTAAAAACAAATCTTCCATGGCACTAATACTTTAACTAAACTGAAGGCTCACATATGAAGTCAGTAAAACTATTATCTGTTTAAAGCCAACTTCTTTAGAAAACATTTTATAGAGACCATTTCGTTTAAACCTGGGGTAAATAAGCAGCAGTAGAAATTTGCCATTTGAGTTCATCAATTTCCAAATTAATCTGCCAAGGCCCTCCTCTAATGTCTGTATTGATTTGTTTTAACACAGAGAACTTAAAAGCGTGGTCTGGAAAATCTGCAATGTGCCTAGCCAAAGCATTGTTTGTATCCCTTTTGTTAACAGCATAAATGTGCTCATAAATGCGTGTCCTGAGCTTTCTTTCAGTCTTCCCGATATAGAAAGCTTTACAGGCCTGGCACTTGGCACAATAAACCACTCCCTTAGATTCACACGAAAATCTACCATTAGGTTTATATACCCTCTCCCTTATTTCAAAATGGTGATTCGTGTTAAGGTACCTACACTGTTGACACCTCCCGCATTTAACCATGCCTTTACTAGTATTGGGGTGTGAATTAATGGAATATTGCAGCAACTGTTTCAAGTTCTGCCCCCTTCTAAAGGTGATCTTAGGTTTATTACCAAAAAGTTTAAATAGGGAGGGGTCCTCCATAATGAGGGCCCAGTTCTTATAAAGAGTTTGTCTAATAAAAGAGTGGTTAAGGTTGTAGGTAACAACAAAGCTTATGTGGTGGCAGTCTTTGGTGTTAAATAAAGAAACATCCCTCTGGTGAACGGGAGAGAAGTCCTCAGCCAAAGCTTGAGTTGTACTTAAAAGGGGTGTAAAATAGCCAATCTGCCTTTTAGTAATGACCTTGGTGGAGATACCAGAAACTAGGCTCAGAGGGTATCCTCTCTTAAGAAACATACGTTCAAGCTTAGAACATTCATCCGTGAAATCTCCCTCATCGGAGATCATTCGGGCTGCCCTGACTAACTGCCCCTTAACCACTGCTCTCTTTTGGTGATAGGGGTGGCAGCTAGAAAAATGAAGGAAACAGTTGGAATAAGTGGGCTTCCTATAGATGGTGCTTTTAAATCTTTTTCCACCCCCATCCTTATGCAGACTAATGTCAAGAAAATTAATACATTCATTTTGTAAGTTGAATGTAAACTCCAAAAAATTAGTTGAAACTGAAATCAGTTCAATAAATTCTTGAACACCTTCAGTCGGCCCTTTCCACAAAATGAACATATCATCTTGGTACCTTGTGTACCATGCTATGTTTTCTCTAAACACAGCCATTTTAAAGAGGAAGGTGGTCCCCCAATGAGCCATTATGCAGTTTACAAAACTACCACCACAGGGGGATCCCATCGCCACCCCTGATTTTTGCAAGAAGATCTCTCCCTCAAGCCACATAAAGTTGTTACTCAACACTATATCTAACAAGGAGGTAACGACATAAATGGTATTATTGTCACATTTCCTTGCAGACATAAATTCCCTAATCCACTCAATCCCCAAATCCTGGGGAATCACTGTGTAGTGGTAACATTGAGGCACCGCTGACAACACCTTTGAATGAAGGCTCTCATTTTGTTGCGAATACTGACAACCATGTGATTCCAAATGACTTGCCACCAACACTAGGAAGCTTTTTAGGTAAAGAAAACTTTTTTGGTAATACTGTTTCAACGAACGCCACTGTTTTGTCAGATAATACGCCCTCTAACCTTTCTAACAGTATTAATGCATTTGATCACAAACTTTTTCACTGCAGAAAGCTGCAGCTAGAAATTTCCTATTTAGAAGAATGCCTTAAGAAAGAAATTATTCCGAAGGGGCTTAGACAATGGCGTTATCCTGTTGGGCTGGTAAAAAAGTCTGAATTCCACTTGGAACTCATTGAGCTGTTTAACAAACAAGGTTTTGATTTTATTAAATTAATGGTTAAGCAGTACCAAGTTCAGGTGGCTATTTTTAAAGCTGAATTAGAACAGATGGAGTTTGACATCACATCCAATGCTGATTTCCCCCGCTACAAGTATGAATATATGAGGATTTTCAACAGTATTGAGGCCACTATTATCAAGCTGGCTTCTGCTAAGAAAAAGAAAATTTTAAGAGACACTCAGCAGTATTCTTCTGGGACTGCCTACCCCCCTCCCCCACCTGTTTTGGTTAACAATTTTCTGAGTACACACAATGTGGATCAGGACACACCGGGTGAGAATGGGGATCAAGAGCTGGACAGCTTCAATGAGGAAAATGTGCCCAGACGAAGTGAAAGAATTAGGAACAACGCGAATAATTCTAACGCCTTCCCTGCTGCTAACACTCGAGCTGCTGTTAATAGGAACCAAAATAGAAACACAGACAATTGTGCTCAGTCTAACCAGCCCTCGACGTCCATGCAACAGGGTTTTCACTTACACCAGGGCAACGGGCAGAACAATTCGAGAGTGTCCAACCAACAAGGACGCACACGCAAATGAAGGAACCAGCGCAGGAGGTAGTAGTAAAGGGGTTTTTAGAACCCCAAGTGCTGCCTAACTCCGCTGGCGACTTTTTTATTTATAATTATTCTGACTTGACTTTTCCACAAGACATTATTGACTTTTTTGCCTTGGGTTTATCTTTTGTCCCAGATTCAGGGATGAACTTAGTAGATTCTATTGTGGATTTGAAACTTTTTGTACGCAAAATTAACCTCAATGCTGTTTTGGGTCCGTCCCCCTCCCTTGCCAATTTTTTGCATGTTTCAAGCACCTTTAACCCACCTCTGCACCCTAATATTTTGGCTTTTGAGAAAATGTGTGAGTTGGATTTTAGGGCTTGTGCTGATTCAGGTTTAAGAACCACGAAACACTGTTATAACATCACTCAAAACGAGGGCGATTTTATTAAACTGCTGATTGATTGCAAAATCAGGATTATGAAACCGGATAAGGGAGGGGGCCTAGTTTGTATGAATCACAGTACATATATGGCATGTATGACGGAATATCTTAAAAATTTGCCTTACCAACAAGTTTGTCTTAATGAGGTTAATGTGGCTTACGCTAAGTTTAGGTCTGCTTTAGATGAGCTTTTCATTGAAAAGGCTATTGACCTAGAGTTGTTCGATTTTCTGACTATGCCAGCCTCCAGAATGGCATCCCTATTTGGCATTCCTAAAATCCATAAGCGGATTATTGACCCCCCTTTTAGAGCCATTGTTGACAGACGTGGGTCCATTTCTTACGGTTGTGCCAAGTATGTGGATAGCATTCTAAGGCCCCTAGTTGAGAGCGAGCTCCAAATATGTAAGGACTCGTGGAGTTTTTTAACCCATCTTGCGAACATCCCTTTCAAGGAAGATTACAAAATGTTGACAGTAGACGTAAAGGAACTCTACACAGTGATTCCCCAGGATTTGGGGATTGAGTGGATTAGGGAATTTATGTCTGCAAGGAAATGTGACAATAATACCATTTATGTCATTACCTCCTTGCTAGATTTAGTGTTGACTAACAACTTTATGTGGCTTGAGGGAGAGATCTTCTTGCAAAAATCAGGGGTGGCGATGGGATCCCCCTATGGTGGTAGTTTTGCCAACTGCATAATGGCTCATTGGGAGACCACCTTCCTCTTTAAAACGGCTGTGTTTAGAGAAAACATACCATGGTACACAAGGTACCAAGATGATATGTTCATTTTGTGGAAAGGGCCGACTGAAGGTGTTCAAGAATTTATTGAATTGATTTCAGCTTCAACTAATTTTTTGGAGTTTACATTCAACTTACAAAATGAATGTATTAATTTTCTTGACATTAGTCTGCATAAGGATGTGGGTGGAAAAAGATTTAAAAGCACCATCTATAGGAAGCCCACTTATTCCAACTGTTTCCTTCATTTTTCTAGCTGCCACCCCTACCACCAAAAGAGAGCAGTGGTTAAGGGGCAGTTAGTCAGGGCATCCCGAATGATCTCCGATGAGGGAGATTTCACGGATGAATGTTCTAAGCTTGAACGTATGTTTCTTAAGAGAGGATACCCTCTGAGCCTAGTTTCTGGTATCTCCACCGAGGTCATTACTAAAAGGCAGATTGGCTATTTTACACCCCTTTTAAGTACAACTCAAGCTTTGGCTGAGGACTTCTCTCCCGTTCACCAGAGGGATGTTTCTTTATTTAACACCAAAGACTGCCACCACATAAGTTTTGTTGTTACCTACAACCTTAACCACTCTTTTATTAGACAAACTCTTTATAAGAACTGGGCCCTCATTATGGAGGACCCCTCCCTATTTAAACTTTTTGTTAATAAACCTAAGGTTACCTTTAGAAGGGGGAAGAACTTGAAACAGTTGCTGCAATATTCCATTAATTCACACCCCAATACTAGTAAAGGCATGGTTAAATGCGGGAGGTGTCAACAGTGTAGGTACCTTAACACGAATCACCATTTTGAAATAAGGGAGAGGGTATATAAACCTAATGGTAGATTTTCGTGTGAATCTAAGGGAGTGGTTTATTGTGCCAAGTGCCAGGCCTGTAAAGCTTTCTATATCGGGAAGACCGAAAGAAAGCTCAGGACACGCATTTATGAGCACATTTATGCTGTTAACAAAAGGGATACAAACAATGCTTTGGCTAGGCACATTGCAGATTTTCCAGACCACGCTTTTAAGTTCTCTGTGTTAAAACAAATCAATACAGACATTAGAGGAGGGCCTTGGCAGATTAATTTAGAAATTGATAAACTCAAATGGCAAATTTCTACTGCTGCTTATTTACCCCCAGGTTTAAACGAAATGGTCTCTATAAAATGTTTTCTAAAGAAGTTGGCTTTAAACAGATAATAGTTTTACTGACTTCATATGTGAGCCTTCAGTTTAGTTAAAGTATTAGTGCCATGGAAGATTTGTTTTTAATGGTCTAATAAGTATTTTTATTGGATTTGTTTAACAACAATTTTATTAAGTGTTTTTTAATATTCATATACAGCACCATTATTCTTATATGTTGGTTGAATTGATAGTTAGGATTCTGGGACTCAAGTGTATTTGCCTAAGGTTTATTCCTTTGGCTTGTTAAATCTACTGAATTGTATCTGTCACTTTAAAACTATCCAATTAGTTTTAATAATCAGTTAATTGGCATTGTAGGTGTTATTTATAAGCTCTGCAAAATGGTTGTATCTTGTCTGAAGAAGGAAAAACACAGTTTGTTTCTGAAAGCGCTTACTCAATAAATTGTCTGTTTCAAGTAATCTGCTAAGCCTTTGGTGCTTTTGATTCTTAGCTTGTGTGTTTGCCTTTTAGAGTTGAAATTGTCAACAATAATTATTAAAGAGCTGAAGGGTTTTATCTTGGGAGAAGAGGTCAAGAGTTAAGTGAGATAAGTTGATTCTCCCATTAAAACACGGTGGTTTATGATGGCCTAATATTAAGGAATATTTTAAAGCTACACAGTTATGGCTCATATATATGACACAAGCAGGAGGTTATAATACAAAGTGGAATGGGATGATAGTGAAGAAGGGGAGGACTTCAAGAAATAAGGAGAGAATAGGATTCTAAATGTAGGTATTTAAGGAGAATAATAACAGCCATACAGAATATTATATGTATAAAGATTCAGGAAGTATTCTATGAACTAAGGCAAAATACAAATGGAGAAAGAAGATGATTGTAAGTAAAGGTACATAAAACAGGCAAGATGATTCTGGAATTTACTGGAGAAAACCAGCAAAATAACCAAGATACTGGGAGTAAATAAGTAGGGAGGGAAAAGTAATAGAGTTGTTTGAGGTCAAGAGATAGTTTGGACTGCTGATTAGAGACTTCATTCCCTATGAGGGATTGATATCAGAATATTTGCAAAGAGAAAGGAGTAGGGGAGTCCTAAGTGAAAGACCGGCTCTGGCAGAGTTTAGAGTTGAATCTAGAACAGACGGCTTTGGCAGAGTTTAGAGTTGAATCTAGAACAGACGGCTCTGGCAGAGTTTAGAGTTGAATCTAGAACATAAGCTGCTGTTAAAAGGAGATAATTAGTAGGGCATATACATATAAGATTAGAATTAATTGGAGGATATTATAAAAGATATTGAAGAAAGACTAGAAAATTTATTTACAAGGAACAATGGGAGGGCATATGTACATATGACCTTATGACCTGAGTATACAATAAAGCCCAGCAGGTTTAGAATTTAAGTTCAGAAGTGATTGCAGAGGTGTTTTAATAACCTAAGCAGACTACAAATAATTTTTACTCAGGTAGAAAGCAAATGTTGGAGGTGTAATGGGGAAGAAAGGTATAATTGGGAATATGTTTTTGGGAGTGGAATGAGCTGGCAAATTTAAACAAAAAATCCTTACAGAGCACTCTGTCAGAAATATTGAAGAAACAAATGACTGTAACTAGGGAGACACGTCTTTTCAGCTGGGACACAGGATCTGAATTTTGTAGGCGTAGTAAGGCTTCAAGCTTTATTCTGTTGGCTGCCAAAAAGCAATTGCTATAATATGGAAATCTAGAACTAAACTAACTTTATTTAAAGTATAGAATATTGCAAAGAAGATACAAATAACTGGAGGGTGGATCTTTAGAAAATGGAAGGAGTAAATTGCATATAAATAAATGGAATTTGTGGAGACCTTACATGCAGAATAATGTTCATGAGGAGTGAGGTTTAAGGGAAGGCAGTAATTGAGTTGTTTATGCAATGCTGGATGAAAGACAACTGTTATAAACAAATCATGTAGGTAATGTATAATATATGTAAATGGAAAATGTTCATATGCTTTGTTTCTTTTCTACAGCTGTTAGAAAACATTTGTTTGAAATATGAGGACATAATTTGATTTATCAAAAGTCTAGGCTCTACTCATTGGCAGTTACATTCCAAACTTCCAGAAGCTTCATTGGAGGGAATGCATTAACTCTTTCCCTGGAATGGAGCTGTGTGAGTTTGCACCATAACTTCCAATGAGCAGAGCCTAAGCTTTTTGATAGAATCAAATTATGTCATCCTGTTTCAAGCAAATGTACATAACTGTGGGACCACAGGGGTTACTAAAGAAGTGTAAATGGCAGATGATAAAAACACAAATTTTCCTCAGAAAAAAATAATTTATGGAAGTTTTTTCCTTCAGCAGCGTACTTATCTGCCCAGCCTTGAAGGACTGCTAGCTGACAGGGTTTGAGATTTGGTATAATGGTTAAGGTGTTCACCTCATAAACACAAGGTACAGGGTTTGATTCTCAAATGATTTAAATTTGATCCATTGGCTTTGCTGGAAAAGCTCACGCAGACTCTGCCACAACTTGCTGTGAAGGAAAGGTTAGTTTGCTTTTGATGTATTGTATTTTTTATTACTTTATTGTCTTCTTTTATTTTGTCTACTGTGATTTATTTTCTTTACACTTTTTTACTTGTACTCCGCTTTAAATTGCATATTAAAACTTGGAAAGAGACCACAGCTGTGTCTCTTGTGAGTCAGACAGAAATGTTTCACACCCTCCTACCCTGGTGCTGTTGTGTTCTTAAACACAGCTGTCTTTCTATTTGCCTTCCCCTTACATTAGTTTGACCACAGTCCCCCATTGTACCTTTTTTAGGCTACGTCCTAAAGACAAACCTTCCAACATAAAAGATCTGTCAAAAAGCCAATTGAAGATCATGCTGCTCAATGCTAGAAGCCTTAACCTGAAAATGCACTCACTGGAGGCTCTCCTCACACTGGAAGATGCTGATGTCTGTGCAGTCACAGAAACTTGGTTCAGGGCTGTGGACAGCACCACATGCCTTATTAAACTATACCTCATTCCATACTTTCTGACCCCAAAATGAGGTTATAAAGACTAAGGGTGGTAGAGTTTCTATCTTCCTTAAGGACAGGCACACTTCCAGACTGGTTTACCAGCATGACACACTGGAATTACTCCAGGTGTAGCTGACAGTTGGCAAGACACCCATCCAAGTTATAGCCAGTGATAGACCCCCCTCCATGACTCAGGGCACCCACTTTTCCTAGCTGGACCTACTTGACACCATCAAGGTACCTCCTAACACTCTGACCCTTGGTGACTTCAACTACCTCACCGTAGACTGGGTGAGCTATTCCTGCACTAATGCACTCACCCAATGATTCCTTGACTTCATCAGTTCTAACACACTAGACCAGCTGGTCTCGTCTCCCACAAGGAGAGATACCATACTGGACTTGGCACCACTCCCATAGTATGTTCTTCCCTGGTGAGATCAGATCATTGGTCTGTCTCATTCAAAGTTTCTATCTCACCCAGCCCCTCCCCAGCCATAACCAGGCCAATGAACTTCTCAAAAGCTGACTGCAACCTTCTAAGGGAGGGTATCGGCAGCTTCACACCACCAGCCCCCTCAAAGGATGCAGACAACTATGCTGAACAGTATGCCAGTGCAGTATACAAGCACCTGTACAACTGCATGTACTCAGCCATACTCAGCAGAACTAAAACCTGCTCCTCAAGGAAACACAAACCTGACTGGTGGACATCCTCTATCAACAGGCTTAACAAGGAAAGGAAGAAACTGTTGTCCTAGGGTAAAATGGAACAAATTCCAAATTGGAAATACTCCCTCCTTAGCCACAACAAGCAAATTAGATCAGTACTGAAAACCTCCAAAGCCAATTATGAGTTGAAACTAGCCTCCAAAACAAATTGAAACCACAAGTCCTTCTTCAGTTATGTTTGGAACCTCCATGCCAAAGCCCAAGTTTGTTCTGAATTTGTACTTAATGGTACTACTTACACTGATCCTGCTGACTTAGCCAACATGCTAGCTGATAGCTTCAACTCAAACTTAAACCCCTTATTGCCCCCCGTAGGCCCAGTCAACATCCCTGGTACTTGTCCCACACCTCACATCTCCATAGATCAAAGGCCATATCCAAGGCAAAAAACATAGGTTTCCATGGGACCTGATAGTATCCCAGGCTGTATTCTGCACCATCTCCAGCAAGAACTATCTTCACCATTGAGCACCCTATTCAACCACAGCCCAATTACAGGCTTCATTCCAGCAGAGTGGAGGACCACCATTGTCAACCTCTTGCACAAAGGTGGTGCCATTACTAACTCAGGAAACTATTGCCTCATTAGTTTGACAAGTCTGATCTATAAAGCCTTGGAGCATATTATTATGGATCTCATAATCAAGGACATAGGCAATCTCCAAGCACTTAACCCCACCAAATTTGGATTCGTCAGGGGCAGATCTTGCCTATTCAACCTAGTTGACTTCTTTGAGACTGTCACTAAGGCCCTGGATGAGGGAAAGTCAGTACATACAGTTTTACCTTGACCTGGCCAAGGCCGTTGACACAATCCCCCACATGGGCATCATAAAAAAACTAACACAGCTTGGTGTTAATCCCTACCTCATCAGATGGGTGGCCAACTGGCTCACAGATAGGACCCACAGGGTCAAAATAGGTACCACCACTCCAACAGCAGACCTGTCACTAGTGGTGTTCCCCAGGGATCTGTCCTGGGACCCCTATTGTTTGGCATCTACTTCTCAGAGGTCCAGGCAAAGACAAAGGGCTTGTGGCTGACTGAGTTTGTGGATGATTGTAAGTTGGGTGCTGTCATTGACTCCCCAAATTATGTTAACATTCTGCAAGAGGATCTTACAGCTGCAAATAACTGGTCCCAAAGTCATGGCCTTAAATTAAATGCAAAAAAAAGTATTATCATACCATTCAGCAAAAACATGGTCCTACTGAGTACCACATCAGTGGCAACCCCCTAAGCACACAACCTGTGGTGAGAGACCTGGGTACTCAGGTTGACAGCAATCTCACATTCGACCATCATGTGGCAGCAGTGGTCAGAAAAGCCTTTTACTTGGTTCATCTCATAATTAAAGTGATTGCATCCAGAAAGAAAGGTTACTACCTCTGTACTCCTCCTTCATTAGACCTATAATTGAGTAGAATGCCCCATTTGGTATGTACCTCTCCAAATACCTGCACCAACTGGAAAGGCCATAGAAATACCTCACAAAGAGAATCCATGGCCTCCAGCACCTGTCCTATGTGGATGGGCTCAAATCACTATCACTCTACTCTGTATCATACAGATTGCTCAGAGGTGATCTGTGTCTCACCTACAAGGCAATATCAGACCCTACCCTACTACAGATGATCCATATCTGTAAGTCTATCCTTGCACAATACCCGCTTGATAGGCCTAAATCTAATATGCATCATCAACAAAACCTATCTCCTTCCCTCTCCTCTTTCACTGGTTGTTGTGAGCAAGCGTAAAACTATCCTTTTGTGAAATCTCTCCCCTTCAACTATTTAAATTTATTGGCCATCCAACTGTATTCCATAGAACCAGAATACAAAAGTGCCAACCCTCTTTCAATCTATCTTGCTGTGTTAAAATTAGTGGCTCTCCCCTTAGGCAGTTAAAACTTTAGTTACCCCCTTTTTCATATCTAACTGATTAGTGCAGACTGCAGTGTTTAGGATATTAACCCATTTTTTTCATCTTACCTTTAAACATCTATTGCAAGGCCACCAGTTATTGGAGAGTCCACATTCTGCCTCTCAGTAGCCATCTTGGTATTAGCGCTTCTGTTTTCTCCTGGTGAGAGGAGCACAGGGACATTATTTCCTGGAGACTGCTGATCACCAGAAAGCCTAATAACTGCTTCATAGGTGACAGCTCAGAATTTATGCTTATATTCTGCTACTGGTGAGAGAAGGAACAGAGTACATTGATTCCTGACTGTTTTTGGTTAGGCAGTGAGTGTCTGTGCTTGATGATCCTAATTAGTCTGGTTGCTATTCAAGGCATCTACTAGGAAATGGCTACAACAAGCCTAAGGACCCTTGCATCCTCTGGGACAAGACTGTGGATCACCAAACAGGCTGTGGCCTGCTTCTCATCTTGGGATTGGTGCTAACGTTTTGCTTCTGGTGAGAGAAGAAGCAAGGGAGCATTGTATCCCAGCAGAGTGAAGTTGTGATGAGACCAGCACTAGTAGTAGTCAGGAAGTAGCTATTCCTGTAACTCCCCTCTTTTCATCATTCTTGACAAGCTAATTCTTAACTGTAAGATGAAAGTGCTAATATTTTTTGGTATAGTTGTGTCGACTTTAATAAATCTACGGTTCTGTTATCCCGCTTGCCGTTGGTGAAGTGCAGTTTGGCTGGTTTATTTTTCCAATTTTGTTAGTTTTTACTGAAACACTTACCTATAACTTCACTTACCTGTAACTTCACTTACCTGTAACTTCACTTACCTGTAACTTCACTTACCTGTAACTTCACTTACCTGTAACTTCACTTACCTATAACTTCACTTACCTGTAACTTCACTTACCTGTAACTTCACTTACCTATAACTTCACTTACCTGTAACTTCACTTACCTATAACTTCACTTACCTGTAACTTCACTTACCTATAACTTCACTTACCTGTAACTTCACTTACCTGTAACTTCACTTACCTGTCTTCCTCTTTGCTGAAAATTATCCTGTAACTTAATATTTGTTCCTTGCAGTACCATAGGCAGGGGGGCTGCCACAGCCTTGGGAGGTGCACTTTTTCCATACAGCGCTCACCTAGCAGGGCAATATTGTGCTTAGAAAAAGTTAAATTGCTTTGTATTGCTTTCATTGCTATTTTATTTTTCATTTAGTCTTTGCCAACCAGGTTAGTCCCACTAGCCTAGTAGCCTCTTTTCTAGGGAGATCAAAGGTGGTATTTAAACTGCTAAGGGGAAATTTGTACAGACTGATCTGTTACCTCCATCTACTTGGATGGATTAACATGCATGAACTGTGACTCAGTTTTTATTTCTTCACTTTTCATGTCCTTTGCTGGGGCATTTTTCTTTGAGTTAATGCTATTTTGTACCTATTTTCTTTACTTATGTTATAATATATAAAACCAGTAAAAACGTAACCTAGGATCTTCCTTGTGTATTACCTTAAACCTCTTGTAGAGGATGCCCATGGGATATTTGGAAATGATGCCTTTAGGACATATCTGTATTTTAGCTACATGGCATTGAAATGCCCACTAGTGTTTTTTTTTTACTTTTTAATGGGTACATTCAGGCCAATAAAGCAAAACTTCACTTTTTGTACACGTACCTTATTTAACCTTTTTCTGACCTCATCAGTACAGCATAAGTGAATTCTTTTGCAATACTTTAGAAACACAGAACTTAAAAACCAAGCTTGATGTCCATAAACAATAAAGGTACCTGCAAAATATCCCAAATAAGATCCAAACTAAAGGGAATTAAGGTCACACAGACTAAACATTCAGTAAAAACTGCAAAAAAGATCAATCCAAGCTAGGATCTTCAATGTGTAATACCTTAAGCCTCCTGTATTTCATTAATTTAGTGAAATTTGTATATGTGATGTCATGTGATCCCAGCGTACACTGCTGAATATAAATTATTTCTAACAATACATTTTCTTGGGATTAAACTGCTTCTGTAACTTTACTTGCATGTGTAAAACTTATCATTGGGACGTAACATGGGATTGTACATCTATTAAATCCTGTCTCCAATCGTATGCTAGCACATGGTTTTAAATCTTTCATCTACACTTATGTTTAGAATAATAGCATAATTGTTAATCTTGCCACCTATTTCCCTTGTATTTCACTGTGTCCACATGTTATGTGAGGCACAATCCAAAAAAAAAAAAATATTAAAAAAACTTTGTTTCTCGAAAACAATGCTGTTTCCTTATTGGAAATTGGTTACACATATCTCTGGCCTTGAGTTACCTAATACACTGGTTATCCTTCTGAAATTTCTGCTTTCCTTTTTTTTTAATACAAATAAAGAAATGCTGTTTAACTTCGTCAGTACCTGTTGTAGTCCACTCATATGACTACAGGCCTGGCTTTAATTGTGGATGTACATCTATTCAGAAAAAAAACATGGCTATTTCATGCAGATTATACCTTTTTAAAGTTTTCATATTCACTTTTTAATTACCCATTTTTATAGTGTAATGACTAGAAATTCATTACAATAATTTTGACAAGGTGGAATAAGACATTGTCCATAATCACATCAGTACTAGGTGCACAGGTCATATTAAGGGCACCATTTTAGAAAGGTAGGCCTCTTCATAATGTGCAATTGTTCACTGGATACTAGGTAAAAACATGTGAATAAGTGGACTGGAGTACATATAGGACTTCAGCCATGTGTAGAACACTGGTGTTTCAGGTACAAATAGGTTTACATATGGGGCTTTAGCTATGTGTAACACTGTGATGTCACAGGTACAAATAGGGTTACATATGAGGCTTTAGTCATGTTTAACACAATGGTGTCACAGGTACAAATAGATTTACATTTCTGACGTTAACCATGTGTAGCACAGTGGTGTCGCAGGTACAGATAGGGTTACATTTGGGGCTTTAGCGATGTGTGACAGTGTTGTTGCAGTTAGAAATAGGGCTACATATGAGGCTTTAGTCATGTTTAACACAGTGGTGTCACAGGTAGAAATAGGGATACATATGGGGCTTTAGCCATGTGTAACACAGTGGTGTCGCAGGTAGAAATAGGGTTACATTTGGGGCTTTAGCCATGTGTAGGACAGTGGTGTTGCAGGTAAAAATAAGGTTACATATGAGGCTTTAGTCATGTGTAACACAGTGGTGTCGCAGGTACAAAGAGGGTTACATATGGGGCTTTAGCCATGTGTAACACAGTGGTGTTACAAATACAATATGTGTTACATGTAGGACTTTAGCCATGTGTAACACAGTGGTGTCACAGGTACAAATAGGGTTACATTTGAGGCTTTAGCAATGTGCGACACAGTGTTGTTGCAGTTAGAAATAGGGTTACATATGGGGCTTTAGCCATGTGTAACACAGTGGTGTCACAGGTAGAAATAGGGTTACATATGGGCCTTTAGCCATGTGTAACACAGTGGTGTCACAGGTGCAAAATGGGATACATATGGGGCTTTAGCCATGTGTAATACAATGGTGTTGCAGGGACAAACAGGGTTAAATTTGGGGCTTTAACCATGTGTAACACAGTGGTGTTGCAGGTACAAATAGGGTTACATTTGGAGCTTTAGCCATGTGTAACACAGTGGTGTCGCAGGTACAAATAGGGTTACATATGTGGCTCTAGCCATGTGTAACACCGTGGAGTCGCAGGTACAAATAGGATTATATATGTGGCTTTAGCTATGTGTAATACAGTGGTGTCGCAGGTACAAATAGGGTTACATATGGGGCTTTAGCCATGTGTAGCAAAGTGGCGTCACAGATACAAATAAAGTTACATATGGGGCTTTAGCCATGTGTAACACAGTGGTGTTACAGGTGCAAACAGGGATACATAATGGGCTTTTGCCATGTGTATCACAGTGTTGTCACAGGTACAAATAGGGTTACATTTGGGGCTTTAGCCATGTGCAACACAATGGGGTCGCAGGTATAAATAGGGTTACATATGGGGCTTTAGCCATGTTTAACACAGTTGTGTTGCAGTTAGAGATAGGGTTACATATGGGACTTTAGCCATGTGTAACACAGTGGTGTCATGGTAACAAGTAGGGTATGGGGCTTTAGCCATGTGTAACATAGTGTTGTCACTGGTAGAAATAAGGTTACATATGAGGCTTTAGTCATGTTTAACACAGTGGTGTCAAAGGAAGAAATAGGTTACATATAGGGATTTAGCCATGTTTAACACAGTGGTGTTGCAGGTACAAATAGGGTTACATATGGGGCTTTAGCCATGTGTAAGACAGTGGTATCTCAGGTGCTAATAGGGATACATATGGGGCTTTATTCATGTGTAGCATAGTTGTGTCGCAGGTACAAATAGGGATACATATGGGGCTTTAGCCATGTGTAACACAGTGGTGTCATAGGTACAAATAGGGTTACATATGTGGCTTTAGCCATGTGTAACACAATTGTGTCACAGGTATGAATAGGGATACATATGGGGCTTTAGCCATGTGTAACACAGTGGTGTCTCAGGTACAAATAGGATTACATTTGGGGCTTTAGCCATGTGTAACACAGAGGTGTCGCAGGTGCAGAAAGGGATACATATGGAGCTTTAGCCTTGTGTAATACAATGGTGTCACAGGTACAAATAGGGTTATATTTGGGGCTTTAACCATGCGTAACACAGTGGTGTTGCACGTACAAATAGGGTTACATTTGGGGCTTTAGCCATGTGTAACACAGTGGTGTTGCAGGTACAAATAGGGTTACATATGTGGCTCTAGCCATGAGTAACTCAGTGGTGTCGCAAGTACAAATAGGGTTACATATGGGGCTTTAGCCATGTGTATGCACAGTGGAATTGCAGGTACAAATAGGGTTACATATGGAGTTTAGCCATGTGTAATGCAGTGGTGTTGCAGGTGCAAATTGGGATACATAATGGGCTTTTGCCATGTGTATCACAGTGGTGTCACAGGTACAAATAGGGTTACATTTGGAGCTTTAGCCATATGCAACACAATGAGGTCGCAGGTATAAATAGGGTTACATATGGGGCTTTAGCCATGTTTAACACAGTGGTGTCGCAGTTAGATATAGGGTTACATATGGGACTTTAGCCATGTGTAACACAGTGGTGTCTTGGTAACATGTAGGGTATGGGTCTTTAGCCATGTGTAACATAGTGTTGTCACTCGTAGAAATAAGGTTACATATGAGGCTTTAGTCATGTTTAATACAGTGGAGGCACAGGTAAAAATAGTTATATATGGCCATGTGTAACACAGTGGTTATTTGAGACACCAGTTGGCATAATGGTTAAGGTCTTTGTCTCCCATGCTCAAGATAGAAGGTTTGATCCTGACCTCCGACCAATGCCTGTTTGGAATTTGCACATTCTCACTGTGTCTCCGCAGTGTTTCTCCCATGTTCAATGGGAATGGAGTTTTGGGCAACAGCACAGACTCTACATGGTTCCCTGTAGGAGGAAGAGTTGTGCAGACCAACCGCTTTGGACTTTTACTGTGGTGTGCAGTATCCTCAAGATAAGAGAACATGGATCACAGATTGTGAGCCATGGCAGGGTTAGCCACTTCACAGTGGAAAATATGTCTCTAGGTGATTCGGTCATGTTGACTAATGTTGCCAAAATGGACATGGGTAGTTACCGGTGATAAGTGGGTTGAGTACCTGGCCTACTCTGACCTATGCCATGGACCCTTGCTAATGGTGGGAGGGGCATATGTGCCCCTATTGGCCAGTGTGTGCCTGCCATAAAGCCCAGCAGCCCTGGGTCAATAAGCTATGGGCTGGCCAGTGTTTAGTTGCCTAGCCTGGGTTGAGTGAAAGCTGGACATAAAAGCAACCAACCTGACAAACATGAACTGAGAATTGCTACACTTAATGTAGGTTCACTGACAGGATGCAGCTTGGAAGTGGATGACATGATGATACAGAGGAGGCTGGACATCCTATGTATCCAAGAGATAAGATGGAAGGGCAGTACAGCAAAGCCACTTGGCTTGGCATCCAGACTGTACTACTTAGGAGGGGGACAGGCTAGAAATGGTATGGGAATTGTGGTGTGTGAGAGAGAGGCTTCAGAAGGCAGTGAGGGATATCATCAGAATTAATGATACAATATGACTCCAGTGTAATGATAGGGCAGTATTCATAATCTCAACCTATGTCCCACAGCAGGGTTGTGATAGTGAGGAAAAGAGTGTATTCAGACAGTAGTTGCAGGACCGACTATATAAAACAGGACTTGGTGTTGATAATGGGTGACTTGAATGCACATATCGGGACAGACAGACAGAACAGGTTATGAGGACTGTCTGGGCCCACATGGGTGGGGCGACAAGAATAAAGAAGGATAAGTCATTGTAGACTTCTGTCTGCTGGCTTGATAGTAGCCAACACATGGTTCAGTAGTAGAGACAGTCAGAAGATCACATACAAGAGTACCCAACATGCAACTCAGGTAGACTTCCACCTAGTAAGGAAAAGGCACTGGGGTAGAATGCAGGATTGCAAAGTCATCCCCATTGAAACATTTGGCCCACAGCATAAACCACTAGTTGCCATAATCAGCTGCAAGCAGTAGTCAGAGACGGCTCTAAGGTCTACAGTGACCAGGCTGAAGACCTTGAAGTTGAGTGGAGAGAAACTACAACAGTTCAAGGAATTAGTCAGGGCTCTAGCACCCCAAGAAGAGGAGGAAATAGGTGGAGTTGAACAAGAATGGCAGTGCCTAAAAACAGCATGCATTAGGACTACAGAAAAGGTATGTGGCCAAGCTAGGTATGGAAATAAGGTACATAAGGAAAGCTGGTGGTGGAATGCAAAAGTCCAGGAAGTCATCAAAAGGATGAAGGAGTGCAGGAAGAAGTGGAAGACAGAAAAGAGTGACCAGGCTAGGAAGGACTACTGGTTGGCTAACAAAGAAGCTAAGAAAGAAGTTGCAATAGCAAAGAATAGGGCATCGGAGGCAATCTACCAACTTCTGGAAAGTGACTCACTAAAGGGCACAAAGAAACTATATCAGGTTGGAAGGGCAAAGACAGAAAGATGAAGACGATAGTCAGACACCCTTCATAAGGGATGCCAGCAACAGCCTGCTCACCAGTCCACAGGACATCAAAGGCAGATGGAAGGAGTATTTTCAGCAGCCTCTGAATGAAAAAACCCCGCAGAAGCTGTACCGCCCCACAAACAGCCTGTGTCGAGAGAAGAAGAGGAGCCCAGCCTAGAAGAAGTAAGAACATCACTAAGGAAAATGAAGTCAGGGAAAGCAGCAGGCTCAGATGAGGTCACAGCAGATGTGGTAAAGAAGCTGGGTGAGATAGGGGAGAAATGGCTCCTGAGGGTACTAATAACAGTGTGGAGAGAAAGGGGGATCCCTGGTGACTGGAGAATATGCATATGTGTGCCAGTGTACAAGAATTGGGGGGGGCATTTAGAACTGTGGGAAGTACAGAGGCATCAAACTCATCACATTGCATGAAAGCTCTGGAGAGGGTGATTAATAAATGGATACACAGAGTAGTAGAATGTAAAATGGGAGCTGAGCAGTTCGGATTGAGATCAGGATGCAGCACAATATACCTGATGTTTGCAGTGAGGCAGATATTTGAGAAGAAGCTAGAGATGAGGAGAGACTCCAACTGGGCATTCATAGACTTAGAAAGCATATGACAAGGTCCCAAGAAAGCTGATCTGGGCAGTACTGTGGTGGTTTGAAGTCCTAGAAACATTGCTAGAATTAGTGCAGGCTATGTACAAGGACTCCAATGACTCAAATGCGCACAGTGTTTGGCATCACAGAGGGGTTCCCAATGGGAGTGGGTGTACACCAGGGTTCAGCTCTGAGCCCACTGCTGTTCATACTGGTGATGGACTACATTAGCAAACAGGTCAGAGGTGACAGATCAGAGGGGACAGATCAACAATGTTGCTATATGCAGACAATGTAGCATTACAAGCAGACTCTCAGCTAGAACTTCAGCAAAGGATAAGAGAATGGAATGCAAAACTGAAAGCACATGGGATGAAATTAAGCACAGATACGAAATGGGTAATGGCAGCAAATTGGGGAAATCGGAAGAAGCTGAGAATAGAAATAGAAGGGAAGATAGTGGAACAGTTAAACAGCTTCAAGTATCTGGGAGGAGTGGTTGACGGGAAGGGAAGTCTGAATGAAGAGGTCAAAGCTAGAATCAGAAGGGGTGCAGCTAACTGGCATAGAGTGTCAGGTGTAGTCTATGACAGAAGAATGCCAAAGAAGCTGAAAAGTAAGATGTTTAAGACAGTGGTGCGATCAGTACTACTGCATGGTACAGAAACCTGGGCAGTAAAGGCAGAACAGTTGAAGAAGCTAAATGTGATGGAAATGAAGTGCCTGAGAAGGGTGGTAGGATGCACACTGTGGGACAGACGAAGAAATGAGGACATAAGAACAGAAGCCAAAGTAGCTCCAATTGCAGAAAAGATCAAAGAGAACAGATTACTGTGGTTTGGACATGTGCAGAAAAGCAGAAGACAATCTGGTGAAGAAGTTTGGGACAGAAAGAAAGAAGGTAAAAGGAAGCGAGGACATCCAGCAAAGAGGTGGATGGATTGTGTAAAAGAAGAACTGAGACAGTCAGTCATGAATGTTGAAGAAGGCAGGAGTCTGGCACTGAACTGAGAGAGTTGGTGACAGTTAACACGATACCCCGACCACATGTAGAAAAAATGGGAAAAGGGGGGCTGCTGATGATGATGATGATGATGAACAAAGTGGTGTCACAGGTTGAAATAGGGTTACATATGGGACTTTAGCCATGTGTAACACAGTCGTGTTGCAGGTACAAATAGGAATACATATAGGGCTTTAGCCATGAGTAACAGAATGGTGTATGAGTTAAATTGTGATTTGTACCACTGATAAAGGTAGTGAGAATTAGAAATCATCTGCGCATCAGCAAAACATTTACACATCCTGCTTGTTGCAACTGGCCTACATCACATCAGTGGGTGCTGAACACATTGCGTTTTACATAGTCAGCTCACGTTAGTGTACTCTGATTATTTTTTAAGCATTTAGCACAGTGTGGTTTGCTTTAATGATAAAAGTAATCATCTTTATAAATCACCTTTATTTAGGCATGCCACCGTTTCTGCTTACCTCTCACATCAGGAGTCTAACTTCAGTCCTGACCCCCTGGTTACTGTTTCTGTGGCGTGTGCATGTTATCTATATATCTTTACAGGTTTTCTAGGTACTCCCATTTCATCCCACTTCCCAGAAACACGCTTGATGACTGGTTCCTTCTAAATGTCCCTACAGTTTGTGTTTAGGCTTGCTTTTGTGGCCCAAGTTGTAGATTAAATAGGTCCTCTCAGTTCCCTATATACTTAACAAGCAAAGAAAATCATTTCAAAAGTTTTGCAATAGCTTACACATGTACTAATGAAAGAGCTGAAAGGTCTTTTGCATAAAATGCAGTTGTTAAAGCATTATCCCTAAGGCAGATAATTTATGTATGCCACTAACTTTATTAATGGTCCCAATCATATTTAAATCATGTTGTTGTTAAATATTAAAACTGAATGTGTACTTACTATGACTAGAGCATATACCTGAATTTTTATAAAATTCAAAACATAGTTGAGTTTTGATAAGTCACTGTACTGCTTCATAAGAAAATTCAATCTTAAATTAGAATAATTATTAATTGTTTTCAGTAATGAGTATCTGTATAATGTGTGTAAAACTTGTCTTTATCATGTGATGGACAGGCTGCCTGAACGCAGTAATTTTAGGTTTCAGAGTGAGACGATTGGTTAAGTTATAGAGTAAGGGGAAGTGCAGACTTTTTTTTTATGTATGGTATTTTCATTTGGCATTTCATAATTGTGTTACCCATCTAGCTAAGTGGAAAAGAAACCTAAATGGAAATTCCTTTATTTACGTATTTTGATAAATCATTGTTGCATTTTTGTTTCTGTAAAATGGTAGAAGCTGCAGGCACTGACATTCTTATGTCATTGATACGGTACATGTGGCAAGTAAATGCCTTCTGTGTGCAAACACCTGAATCAAACTTCCACCTAGCAAAGCAATACCTTGAGTCTATCGTCTTGCCTGTCTGACTATGCTTGTGCTGTTTAAATCTCTTTACTGAGTACTTTGTTCCATGTGGGACTGTAAAGATGTGACTGTAGGTTTTGATGAAAGCTACTATCACCCACATCATGATTTTGTAACTTGGTTATATTTATACTTCCTGACCTTAGTTTTGAGTATAACTGCCCACAAAAACAATCCACATAAAGAAAATATTTAGAATTTGTTGTCTTTTCCCCTAAATATAAACAAAGAATCTCTTACAGTTTTAAATATTATTATCCAATCAGTTCTCCATAATTCTATTTATCCCAATAGTGTTTGGGGCTTTAGCCATGTGTAACACAGGGGTGTCGCAGGAAGAAATAGGGTTACATTTGGGGCTTTAGCCATGTGTAACACAGTGGTGTCAGAACAAATAGGGTTGCATTTGGGGCTTTAGCCATGTGTAACACAGTGGTGTTGTTGGAACAAATAGGGCAACATTTGGGGCTTTAGCCATGTGTAACACAGTGGTGTCACAGGAACAAATAGGGTTACATTTGGGCCTTTAGCCATGAGTAACACAGTGGTGTCACAGGTAGAAATAGGGTTACATTTGGGGCTTTAGCCATGAGTAACACAGTGGTGTCACAGGTAGAAATAGGGTTACATATTGGGCTTTAGCCATGTGTAACCCAGTGGTGTCACAAGTAGAAATAGGGTTACATTTGTGTCTTTAGCCATGTGTAACACAGTGGTGTCATTGGAACAAATAGGGTTCTATTTGTGGCTTTAGCCATGTGTAACACAGGGGTGTCGCAGGAACAAATATGGTTACATTTGGGGCTTTAGCCATGTTTAACACAGTGGTGTCACAGATACAAATAGGGATACATATAGGACTTAAGCCATGAGTAACAGAATGGTGTCACAGGTAGAAATAGGGTTACATTTGGGGTTTTAGCCATGTGTAACACAGGGGTGTTGCTGGCACAAATAGGGTTACATTTGGGGCTTTAGCCCTGTGTAACACAGTGGTGTCGCATGAACAAATAGGGTTACATTTGGGGTTTTAGCCATGTGTAACACAGTGGTGTCACAGGTAGAAATAGGGTTACATATGGGGCTTTAGCCATGTGTAACACAGTGGTGTCACAGGAACAAATAGGGTTACATATGGGACTTTAGCCCTGTGTAACACAGTGGTGTCACAAATACAATTAGGGTTACATATGGGGCGTTAGCCATGTGTAAGACAGCGGCATTGCACTGGGCAGCACCATGATTTAGTTTTCCTGCTCACATGTTGCTCATTATAGCTTCAAACTACTTCATTGTCATCACTATTATAGTGCTGAATAAGTAAGTACAAATATACATAAAAAGAAATAATAGATATAAATGTACAATAATGCAGTAAAGTACAGAACAATCTAAGTATAAGTATATTACACAGAGAAAACTAAATAAGGTAATCAGGGTAACACAGACTATAGAAACTAACTTATCAGCAGTGTTTAAAAAAACAAAACAAGACAGGAAAAACCCTGTGGTGTGAACAACCTGCTACTGCAGCTACACTTATCCCACCTCTTTGCGATACTGCTGTAGGGCCATGTAGGCGATTGTCTCTAATAACTATTATACATAATGTAAAATAAATCTGCGTGGAAATTAACCACCACAAAGAAAACAAGAAAATCAAGTTCTACAGAAAACTGGGCTGTTCTGTAAAAAGACAGGCTGTAGGGCCATGTAGGCGATTGTCTCTAATAACTATTATACATAATGTAAAATAAATCTGCGTGGAAATTAACCACCACAAAGAAAACAAGAAAATCAAGTTCTACAGAAAACTGGGCTGTTCTGTAAAAAGACAGGCTGTAGGGCCATGTAGGCGATTGTCTCTAATAACTATTATACATAATGTAAAATAAATCTGCGTGGAAATTAACCACCACAAAGAAAACAAGAAAATCAAGTTCTACAGAAAACTGGGCTGTTCTGTAAAAAGACAGGCTGTAGGGCCATGTAGGCGATTGTCTCTAATAACTATTATACATAATGTAAAATAAATCTGCGTGGAAATTAACCACCACAAAGAAAACAAGAAAATCAAGTTCTACAGAAAACTGGGCTGTTCTGTAAAAAGACAGGCTGTAGGGCCATGTAGGCGATTGTCTCTAATAACTATTATACATAATGTAAAATAAATCTGCGTGGAAATTAACCACCACAAAGAAAACAAGAAAATCAAGTTCTACAGAAAACTGGGCTGTTCTGTAAAAAGACAGGCTGTAGGGCCATGTAGGCGATTGTCTCTAATAACTATTATACATAATGTAAAATAAATCTGCGTGGAAATTAACCACCACAAAGAAAACAAGAAAATCAAGTTCTACAGAAAACTGGGCTGTTCTGTAAAAAGACAGGCTGTAGGGCCATGTAGGCGATTGTCTCTAATAACTATTATACATAATGTAAAATAAATCTGCGTGGAAATTAACCACCACAAAGAAAACAAGAAAATCAAGTTCTACAGAAAACTGGGCTGTTCTGTAAAAAGACAGGCTGTAGGGCCATGTAGGCGATTGTCTCTAATAACTATTATACATAATGTAAAATAAATCTGCGTGGAAATTAACCACCACAAAGAAAACAAGAAAATCAAGTTCTACAGAAAACTGGGCTGTTCTGTAAAAAGACAGGCTGTAGGGCCATGTAGGCGATTGTCTCTAATAACTATTATACATAATGTAAAATAAATCTGCGTGGAAATTAACCACCACAAAGAAAACAAGAAAATCAAGTTCTACAGAAAACTGGGCTGTTCTGTAAAAAGACAGGCTGTAGGGCCATGTAGGCGATTGTCTCTAATAACTATTATACATAATGTAAAATAAATCTGCGTGGAAATTAACCACCACAAAGAAAACAAGAAAATCAAGTTCTACAGAAAACTGGGCTGTTCTGTAAAAAGACAGGCTGTAGGGCCATGTAGGCGATTGTCTCTAATAACTATTATACATAATGTAAAATAAATCTGCGTGGAAATTAACCACCACAAAGAAAACAAGAAAATCAAGTTCTACAGAAAACTGGGCTGTTCTGTAAAAAGACAGGCTGTAGGGCCATGTAGGCGATTGTCTCTAATAACTATTATACATAATGTAAAATAAATCTGCGTGGAAATTAACCACCACAAAGAAAACAAGAAAATCAAGTTCTACAGAAAACTGGGCTGTTCTGTAAAAAGACAGGCTGTAGGGCCATGTAGGCGATTGTCTCTAATAACTATTATACATAATGTAAAATAAATCTGCGTGGAAATTAACCACCACAAAGAAAACAAGAAAATCAAGTTCTACAGAAAACTGGGCTGTTCTGTAAAAAGACAGGCTGTAGGGCCATGTAGGCGATTGTCTCTAATAACTATTATACATAATGTAAAATAAATCTGCGTGGAAATTAACCACCACAAAGAAAACAAGAAAATCAAGTTCTACAGAAAACTGGGCTGTTCTGTAAAAAGACAGGCTGTAGGGCCATGTAGGCGATTGTCTCTAATAACTATTATACATAATGTAAAATAAATCTGCGTGGAAATTAACCACCACAAAGAAAACAAGAAAATCAAGTTCTACAGAAAACTGGGCTGTTCTGTAAAAAGACAGGCTGTAGGGCCATGTAGGCGATTGTCTCTAATAACTATTATACATAATGTAAAATAAATCTGCGTGGAAATTAACCACCACAAAGAAAACAAGAAAATCAAGTTCTACAGAAAACTGGGCTGTTCTGTAAAAAGACAGGCTGTAGGGCCATGTAGGCGATTGTCTCTAATAACTATTATACATAATGTAAAATAAATCTGCGTGGAAATTAACCACCACAAAGAAAACAAGAAAATCAAGTTCTACAGAAAACTGGGCTGTTCTGTAAAAAGACAGGCTGTAGGGCCATGTAGGCGATTGTCTCTAATAACTATTATACATAATGTAAAATAAATCTGCGTGGAAATTAACCACCACAAAGAAAACAAGAAAATCAAGTTCTACAGAAAACTGGGCTGTTCTGTAAAAAGACAGGCTGTAGGGCCATGTAGGCGATTGTCTCTAATAACTATTATACATAATGTAAAATAAATCTGCGTGGAAATTAACCACCACAAAGAAAACAAGAAAATCAAGTTCTACAGAAAACTGGGCTGTTCTGTAAAAAGACAGGCTGTAGGGCCATGTAGGCGATTGTCTCTAATAACTATTATACATAATGTAAAATAAATCTGCGTGGAAATTAACCACCACAAAGAAAACAAGAAAATCAAGTTCTACAGAAAACTGGGCTGTTCTGTAAAAAGACAGGCTGTAGGGCCATGTAGGCGATTGTCTCTAATAACTATTATACATAATGTAAAATAAATCTGCGTGGAAATTAACCACCACAAAGAAAACAAGAAAATCAAGTTCTACAGAAAACTGGGCTGTTCTGTAAAAAGACAGGCTGTAGGGCCATGTAGGCGATTGTCTCTAATAACTATTATACATAATGTAAAATAAATCTGCGTGGAAATTAACCACCACAAAGAAAACAAGAAAATCAAGTTCTACAGAAAACTGGGCTGTTCTGTAAAAAGACAGGCTGTAGGGCCATGTAGGCGATTGTCTCTAATAACTATTATACATAATGTAAAATAAATCTGCGTGGAAATTAACCACCACAAAGAAAACAAGAAAATCAAGTTCTACAGAAAACTGGGCTGTTCTGTAAAAAGACAGGCTGTAGGGCCATGTAGGCGATTGTCTCTAATAACTATTATACATAATGTAAAATAAATCTGCGTGGAAATTAACCACCACAAAGAAAACAAGAAAATCAAGTTCTACAGAAAACTGGGCTGTTCTGTAAAAAGACAGGCTGTAGGGCCATGTAGGCGATTGTCTCTAATAACTATTATACATAATGTAAAATAAATCTGCGTGGAAATTAACCACCACAAAGAAAACAAGAAAATCAAGTTCTACAGAAAACTGGGCTGTTCTGTAAAAAGACAGGCTGTAGGGCCATGTAGGCGATTGTCTCTAATAACTATTATACATAATGTAAAATAAATCTGCGTGGAAATTAACCACCACAAAGAAAACAAGAAAATCAAGTTCTACAGAAAACTGGGCTGTTCTGTAAAAAGACAGGCTGTAGGGCCATGTAGGCGATTGTCTCTAATAACTATTATACATAATGTAAAATAAATCTGCGTGGAAATTAACCACCACAAAGAAAACAAGAAAATCAAGTTCTACAGAAAACTGGGCTGTTCTGTAAAAAGACAGGCTGTAGGGCCATGTAGGCGATTGTCTCTAATAACTATTATACATAATGTAAAATAAATCTGCGTGGAAATTAACCACCACAAAGAAAACAAGAAAATCAAGTTCTACAGAAAACTGGGCTGTTCTGTAAAAAGACAGGCTGTAGGGCCATGTAGGCGATTGTCTCTAATAACTATTATACATAATGTAAAATAAATCTGCGTGGAAATTAACCACCACAAAGAAAACAAGAAAATCAAGTTCTACAGAAAACTGGGCTGTTCTGTAAAAAGACAGGCTGTAGGGCCATGTAGGCGATTGTCTCTAATAACTATTATACATAATGTAAAATAAATCTGCGTGGAAATTAACCACCACAAAGAAAACAAGAAAATCAAGTTCTACAGAAAACTGGGCTGTTCTGTAAAAAGACAGGCTGTAGGGCCATGTAGGCGATTGTCTCTAATAACTATTATACATAATGTAAAATAAATCTGCGTGGAAATTAACCACCACAAAGAAAACAAGAAAATCAAGTTCTACAGAAAACTGGGCTGTTCTGTAAAAAGACAGGCTGTAGGGCCATGTAGGCGATTGTCTCTAATAACTATTATACATAATGTAAAATAAATCTGCGTGGAAATTAACCACCACAAAGAAAACAAGAAAATCAAGTTCTACAGAAAACTGGGCTGTTCTGTAAAAAGACAGGCTGTAGGGCCATGTAGGCGATTGTCTCTAATAACTATTATACATAATGTAAAATAAATCTGCGTGGAAATTAACCACCACAAAGAAAACAAGAAAATCAAGTTCTACAGAAAACTGGGCTGTTCTGTAAAAAGACAGGCTGTAGGGCCATGTAGGCGATTGTCTCTAATAACTATTATACATAATGTAAAATAAATCTGCGTGGAAATTAACCACCACAAAGAAAACAAGAAAATCAAGTTCTACAGAAAACTGGGCTGTTCTGTAAAAAGACAGGCTGTAGGGCCATGTAGGCGATTGTCTCTAATAACTATTATACATAATGTAAAATAAATCTGCGTGGAAATTAACCACCACAAAGAAAACAAGAAAATCAAGTTCTACAGAAAACTGGGCTGTTCTGTAAAAAGACAGGCTGTAGGGCCATGTAGGCGATTGTCTCTAATAACTATTATACATAATGTAAAATAAATCTGCGTGGAAATTAACCACCACAAAGAAAACAAGAAAATCAAGTTCTACAGAAAACTGGGCTGTTCTGTAAAAAGACAGGCTGTAGGGCCATGTAGGCGATTGTCTCTAATAACTATTATACATAATGTAAAATAAATCTGCGTGGAAATTAACCACCACAAAGAAAACAAGAAAATCAAGTTCTACAGAAAACTGGGCTGTTCTGTAAAAAGACAGGCTGTAGGGCCATGTAGGCGATTGTCTCTAATAACTATTATACATAATGTAAAATAAATCTGCGTGGAAATTAACCACCACAAAGAAAACAAGAAAATCAAGTTCTACAGAAAACTGGGCTGTTCTGTAAAAAGACAGGCTGTAGGGCCATGTAGGCGATTGTCTCTAATAACTATTATACATAATGTAAAATAAATCTGCGTGGAAATTAACCACCACAAAGAAAACAAGAAAATCAAGTTCTACAGAAAACTGGGCTGTTCTGTAAAAAGACAGGCTGTAGGGCCATGTAGGCGATTGTCTCTAATAACTATTATACATAATGTAAAATAAATCTGCGTGGAAATTAACCACCACAAAGAAAACAAGAAAATCAAGTTCTACAGAAAACTGGGCTGTTCTGTAAAAAGACAGGCTGTAGGGCCATGTAGGCGATTGTCTCTAATAACTATTATACATAATGTAAAATAAATCTGCGTGGAAATTAACCACCACAAAGAAAACAAGAAAATCAAGTTCTACAGAAAACTGGGCTGTTCTGTAAAAAGACAGGCTGTAGGGCCATGTAGGCGATTGTCTCTAATAACTATTATACATAATGTAAAATAAATCTGCGTGGAAATTAACCACCACAAAGAAAACAAGAAAATCAAGTTCTACAGAAAACTGGGCTGTTCTGTAAAAAGACAGGCTGTAGGGCCATGTAGGCGATTGTCTCTAATAACTATTATACATAATGTAAAATAAATCTGCGTGGAAATTAACCACCACAAAGAAAACAAGAAAATCAAGTTCTACAGAAAACTGGGCTGTTCTGTAAAAAGACAGGCTGTAGGGCCATGTAGGCGATTGTCTCTAATAACTATTATACATAATGTAAAATAAATCTGCGTGGAAATTAACCACCACAAAGAAAACAAGAAAATCAAGTTCTACAGAAAACTGGGCTGTTCTGTAAAAAGACAGGCTGTAGGGCCATGTAGGCGATTGTCTCTAATAACTATTATACATAATGTAAAATAAATCTGCGTGGAAATTAACCACCACAAAGAAAACAAGAAAATCAAGTTCTACAGAAAACTGGGCTGTTCTGTAAAAAGACAGGCTGTAGGGCCATGTAGGCGATTGTCTCTAATAACTATTATACATAATGTAAAATAAATCTGCGTGGAAATTAACCACCACAAAGAAAACAAGAAAATCAAGTTCTACAGAAAACTGGGCTGTTCTGTAAAAAGACAGGCTGTAGGGCCATGTAGGCGATTGTCTCTAATAACTATTATACATAATGTAAAATAAATCTGCGTGGAAATTAACCACCACAAAGAAAACAAGAAAATCAAGTTCTACAGAAAACTGGGCTGTTCTGTAAAAAGACAGGCTGTAGGGCCATGTAGGCGATTGTCTCTAATAACTATTATACATAATGTAAAATAAATCTGCGTGGAAATTAACCACCACAAAGAAAACAAGAAAATCAAGTTCTACAGAAAACTGGGCTGTTCTGTAAAAAGACAGGCTGTAGGGCCATGTAGGCGATTGTCTCTAATAACTATTATACATAATGTAAAATAAATCTGCGTGGAAATTAACCACCACAAAGAAAACAAGAAAATCAAGTTCTACAGAAAACTGGGCTGTTCTGTAAAAAGACAGGCTGTAGGGCCATGTAGGCGATTGTCTCTAATAACTATTATACATAATGTAAAATAAATCTGCGTGGAAATTAACCACCACAAAGAAAACAAGAAAATCAAGTTCTACAGAAAACTGGGCTGTTCTGTAAAAAGACAGGCTGTAGGGCCATGTAGGCGATTGTCTCTAATAACTATTATACATAATGTAAAATAAATCTGCGTGGAAATTAACCACCACAAAGAAAACAAGAAAATCAAGTTCTACAGAAAACTGGGCTGTTCTGTAAAAAGACAGGCTGTAGGGCCATGTAGGCGATTGTCTCTAATAACTATTATACATAATGTAAAATAAATCTGCGTGGAAATTAACCACCACAAAGAAAACAAGAAAATCAAGTTCTACAGAAAACTGGGCTGTTCTGTAAAAAGACAGGCTGTAGGGCCATGTAGGCGATTGTCTCTAATAACTATTATACATAATGTAAAATAAATCTGCGTGGAAATTAACCACCACAAAGAAAACAAGAAAATCAAGTTCTACAGAAAACTGGGCTGTTCTGTAAAAAGACAGGCTGTAGGGCCATGTAGGCGATTGTCTCTAATAACTATTATACATAATGTAAAATAAATCTGCGTGGAAATTAACCACCACAAAGAAAACAAGAAAATCAAGTTCTACAGAAAACTGGGCTGTTCTGTAAAAAGACAGGCTGTAGGGCCATGTAGGCGATTGTCTCTAATAACTATTATACATAATGTAAAATAAATCTGCGTGGAAATTAACCACCACAAAGAAAACAAGAAAATCAAGTTCTACAGAAAACTGGGCTGTTCTGTAAAAAGACAGGCTGTAGGGCCATGTAGGCGATTGTCTCTAATAACTATTATACATAATGTAAAATAAATCTGCGTGGAAATTAACCACCACAAAGAAAACAAGAAAATCAAGTTCTACAGAAAACTGGGCTGTTCTGTAAAAAGACAGGCTGTAGGGCCATGTAGGCGATTGTCTCTAATAACTATTATACATAATGTAAAATAAATCTGCGTGGAAATTAACCACCACAAAGAAAACAAGAAAATCAAGTTCTACAGAAAACTGGGCTGTTCTGTAAAAAGACAGGCTGTAGGGCCATGTAGGCGATTGTCTCTAATAACTATTATACATAATGTAAAATAAATCTGCGTGGAAATTAACCACCACAAAGAAAACAAGAAAATCAAGTTCTACAGAAAACTGGGCTGTTCTGTAAAAAGACAGGCTGTAGGGCCATGTAGGCGATTGTCTCTAATAACTATTATACATAATGTAAAATAAATCTGCGTGGAAATTAACCACCACAAAGAAAACAAGAAAATCAAGTTCTACAGAAAACTGGGCTGTTCTGTAAAAAGACAGGCTGTAGGGCCATGTAGGCGATTGTCTCTAATAACTATTATACATAATGTAAAATAAATCTGCGTGGAAATTAACCACCACAAAGAAAACAAGAAAATCAAGTTCTACAGAAAACTGGGCTGTTCTGTAAAAAGACAGGCTGTAGGGCCATGTAGGCGATTGTCTCTAATAACTATTATACATAATGTAAAATAAATCTGCGTGGAAATTAACCACCACAAAGAAAACAAGAAAATCAAGTTCTACAGAAAACTGGGCTGTTCTGTAAAAAGACAGGCTGTAGGGCCATGTAGGCGATTGTCTCTAATAACTATTATACATAATGTAAAATAAATCTGCGTGGAAATTAACCACCACAAAGAAAACAAGAAAATCAAGTTCTACAGAAAACTGGGCTGTTCTGTAAAAAGACAGGCTGTAGGGCCATGTAGGCGATTGTCTCTAATAACTATTATACATAATGTAAAATAAATCTGCGTGGAAATTAACCACCACAAAGAAAACAAGAAAATCAAGTTCTACAGAAAACTGGGCTGTTCTGTAAAAAGACAGGCTGTAGGGCCATGTAGGCGATTGTCTCTAATAACTATTATACATAATGTAAAATAAATCTGCGTGGAAATTAACCACCACAAAGAAAACAAGAAAATCAAGTTCTACAGAAAACTGGGCTGTTCTGTAAAAAGACAGGCTGTAGGGCCATGTAGGCGATTGTCTCTAATAACTATTATACATAATGTAAAATAAATCTGCGTGGAAATTAACCACCACAAAGAAAACAAGAAAATCAAGTTCTACAGAAAACTGGGCTGTTCTGTAAAAAGACAGGCTGTAGGGCCATGTAGGCGATTGTCTCTAATAACTATTATACATAATGTAAAATAAATCTGCGTGGAAATTAACCACCACAAAGAAAACAAGAAAATCAAGTTCTACAGAAAACTGGGCTGTTCTGTAAAAAGACAGGCTGTAGGGCCATGTAGGCGATTGTCTCTAATAACTATTATACATAATGTAAAATAAATCTGCGTGGAAATTAACCACCACAAAGAAAACAAGAAAATCAAGTTCTACAGAAAACTGGGCTGTTCTGTAAAAAGACAGGCTGTAGGGCCATGTAGGCGATTGTCTCTAATAACTATTATACATAATGTAAAATAAATCTGCGTGGAAATTAACCACCACAAAGAAAACAAGAAAATCAAGTTCTACAGAAAACTGGGCTGTTCTGTAAAAAGACAGGCTGTAGGGCCATGTAGGCGATTGTCTCTAATAACTATTATACATAATGTAAAATAAATCTGCGTGGAAATTAACCACCACAAAGAAAACAAGAAAATCAAGTTCTACAGAAAACTGGGCTGTTCTGTAAAAAGACAGGCTGTAGGGCCATGTAGGCGATTGTCTCTAATAACTATTATACATAATGTAAAATAAATCTGCGTGGAAATTAACCACCACAAAGAAAACAAGAAAATCAAGTTCTACAGAAAACTGGGCTGTTCTGTAAAAAGACAGGCTGTAGGGCCATGTAGGCGATTGTCTCTAATAACTATTATACATAATGTAAAATAAATCTGCGTGGAAATTAACCACCACAAAGAAAACAAGAAAATCAAGTTCTACAGAAAACTGGGCTGTTCTGTAAAAAGACAGGCTGTAGGGCCATGTAGGCGATTGTCTCTAATAACTATTATACATAATGTAAAATAAATCTGCGTGGAAATTAACCACCACAAAGAAAACAAGAAAATCAAGTTCTACAGAAAACTGGGCTGTTCTGTAAAAAGACAGGCTGTAGGGCCATGTAGGCGATTGTCTCTAATAACTATTATACATAATGTAAAATAAATCTGCGTGGAAATTAACCACCACAAAGAAAACAAGAAAATCAAGTTCTACAGAAAACTGGGCTGTTCTGTAAAAAGACAGGCTGTAGGGCCATGTAGGCGATTGTCTCTAATAACTATTATACATAATGTAAAATAAATCTGCGTGGAAATTAACCACCACAAAGAAAACAAGAAAATCAAGTTCTACAGAAAACTGGGCTGTTCTGTAAAAAGACAGGCTGTAGGGCCATGTAGGCGATTGTCTCTAATAACTATTATACATAATGTAAAATAAATCTGCGTGGAAATTAACCACCACAAAGAAAACAAGAAAATCAAGTTCTACAGAAAACTGGGCTGTTCTGTAAAAAGACAGGCTGTAGGGCCATGTAGGCGATTGTCTCTAATAACTATTATACATAATGTAAAATAAATCTGCGTGGAAATTAACCACCACAAAGAAAACAAGAAAATCAAGTTCTACAGAAAACTGGGCTGTTCTGTAAAAAGACAGGCTGTAGGGCCATGTAGGCGATTGTCTCTAATAACTATTATACATAATGTAAAATAAATCTGCGTGGAAATTAACCACCACAAAGAAAACAAGAAAATCAAGTTCTACAGAAAACTGGGCTGTTCTGTAAAAAGACAGGCTGTAGGGCCATGTAGGCGATTGTCTCTAATAACTATTATACATAATGTAAAATAAATCTGCGTGGAAATTAACCACCACAAAGAAAACAAGAAAATCAAGTTCTACAGAAAACTGGGCTGTTCTGTAAAAAGACAGGCTGTAGGGCCATGTAGGCGATTGTCTCTAATAACTATTATACATAATGTAAAATAAATCTGCGTGGAAATTAACCACCACAAAGAAAACAAGAAAATCAAGTTCTACAGAAAACTGGGCTGTTCTGTAAAAAGACAGGCTGTAGGGCCATGTAGGCGATTGTCTCTAATAACTATTATACATAATGTAAAATAAATCTGCGTGGAAATTAACCACCACAAAGAAAACAAGAAAATCAAGTTCTACAGAAAACTGGGCTGTTCTGTAAAAAGACAGGCTGTAGGGCCATGTAGGCGATTGTCTCTAATAACTATTATACATAATGTAAAATAAATCTGCGTGGAAATTAACCACCACAAAGAAAACAAGAAAATCAAGTTCTACAGAAAACTGGGCTGTTCTGTAAAAAGACAGGCTGTAGGGCCATGTAGGCGATTGTCTCTAATAACTATTATACATAATGTAAAATAAATCTGCGTGGAAATTAACCACCACAAAGAAAACAAGAAAATCAAGTTCTACAGAAAACTGGGCTGTTCTGTAAAAAGACAGGCTGTAGGGCCATGTAGGCGATTGTCTCTAATAACTATTATACATAATGTAAAATAAATCTGCGTGGAAATTAACCACCACAAAGAAAACAAGAAAATCAAGTTCTACAGAAAACTGGGCTGTTCTGTAAAAAGACAGGCTGTAGGGCCATGTAGGCGATTGTCTCTAATAACTATTATACATAATGTAAAATAAATCTGCGTGGAAATTAACCACCACAAAGAAAACAAGAAAATCAAGTTCTACAGAAAACTGGGCTGTTCTGTAAAAAGACAGGCTGTAGGGCCATGTAGGCGATTGTCTCTAATAACTATTATACATAATGTAAAATAAATCTGCGTGGAAATTAACCACCACAAAGAAAACAAGAAAATCAAGTTCTACAGAAAACTGGGCTGTTCTGTAAAAAGACAGGCTGTAGGGCCATGTAGGCGATTGTCTCTAATAACTATTATACATAATGTAAAATAAATCTGCGTGGAAATTAACCACCACAAAGAAAACAAGAAAATCAAGTTCTACAGAAAACTGGGCTGTTCTGTAAAAAGACAGGCTGTAGGGCCATGTAGGCGATTGTCTCTAATAACTATTATACATAATGTAAAATAAATCTGCGTGGAAATTAACCACCACAAAGAAAACAAGAAAATCAAGTTCTACAGAAAACTGGGCTGTTCTGTAAAAAGACAGGCTGTAGGGCCATGTAGGCGATTGTCTCTAATAACTATTATACATAATGTAAAATAAATCTGCGTGGAAATTAACCACCACAAAGAAAACAAGAAAATCAAGTTCTACAGAAAACTGGGCTGTTCTGTAAAAAGACAGGCTGTAGGGCCATGTAGGCGATTGTCTCTAATAACTATTATACATAATGTAAAATAAATCTGCGTGGAAATTAACCACCACAAAGAAAACAAGAAAATCAAGTTCTACAGAAAACTGGGCTGTTCTGTAAAAAGACAGGCTGTAGGGCCATGTAGGCGATTGTCTCTAATAACTATTATACATAATGTAAAATAAATCTGCGTGGAAATTAACCACCACAAAGAAAACAAGAAAATCAAGTTCTACAGAAAACTGGGCTGTTCTGTAAAAAGACAGGCTGTAGGGCCATGTAGGCGATTGTCTCTAATAACTATTATACATAATGTAAAATAAATCTGCGTGGAAATTAACCACCACAAAGAAAACAAGAAAATCAAGTTCTACAGAAAACTGGGCTGTTCTGTAAAAAGACAGGCTGTAGGGCCATGTAGGCGATTGTCTCTAATAACTATTATACATAATGTAAAATAAATCTGCGTGGAAATTAACCACCACAAAGAAAACAAGAAAATCAAGTTCTACAGAAAACTGGGCTGTTCTGTAAAAAGACAGGCTGTAGGGCCATGTAGGCGATTGTCTCTAATAACTATTATACATAATGTAAAATAAATCTGCGTGGAAATTAACCACCACAAAGAAAACAAGAAAATCAAGTTCTACAGAAAACTGGGCTGTTCTGTAAAAAGACAGGCTGTAGGGCCATGTAGGCGATTGTCTCTAATAACTATTATACATAATGTAAAATAAATCTGCGTGGAAATTAACCACCACAAAGAAAACAAGAAAATCAAGTTCTACAGAAAACTGGGCTGTTCTGTAAAAAGACAGGCTGTAGGGCCATGTAGGCGATTGTCTCTAATAACTATTATACATAATGTAAAATAAATCTGCGTGGAAATTAACCACCACAAAGAAAACAAGAAAATCAAGTTCTACAGAAAACTGGGCTGTTCTGTAAAAAGACAGGCTGTAGGGCCATGTAGGCGATTGTCTCTAATAACTATTATACATAATGTAAAATAAATCTGCGTGGAAATTAACCACCACAAAGAAAACAAGAAAATCAAGTTCTACAGAAAACTGGGCTGTTCTGTAAAAAGACAGGCTGTAGGGCCATGTAGGCGATTGTCTCTAATAACTATTATACATAATGTAAAATAAATCTGCGTGGAAATTAACCACCACAAAGAAAACAAGAAAATCAAGTTCTACAGAAAACTGGGCTGTTCTGTAAAAAGACAGGCTGTAGGGCCATGTAGGCGATTGTCTCTAATAACTATTATACATAATGTAAAATAAATCTGCGTGGAAATTAACCACCACAAAGAAAACAAGAAAATCAAGTTCTACAGAAAACTGGGCTGTTCTGTAAAAAGACAGGCTGTAGGGCCATGTAGGCGATTGTCTCTAATAACTATTATACATAATGTAAAATAAATCTGCGTGGAAATTAACCACCACAAAGAAAACAAGAAAATCAAGTTCTACAGAAAACTGGGCTGTTCTGTAAAAAGACAGGCTGTAGGGCCATGTAGGCGATTGTCTCTAATAACTATTATACATAATGTAAAATAAATCTGCGTGGAAATTAACCACCACAAAGAAAACAAGAAAATCAAGTTCTACAGAAAACTGGGCTGTTCTGTAAAAAGACAGGCTGTAGGGCCATGTAGGCGATTGTCTCTAATAACTATTATACATAATGTAAAATAAATCTGCGTGGAAATTAACCACCACAAAGAAAACAAGAAAATCAAGTTCTACAGAAAACTGGGCTGTTCTGTAAAAAGACAGGCTGTAGGGCCATGTAGGCGATTGTCTCTAATAACTATTATACATAATGTAAAATAAATCTGCGTGGAAATTAACCACCACAAAGAAAACAAGAAAATCAAGTTCTACAGAAAACTGGGCTGTTCTGTAAAAAGACAGGCTGTAGGGCCATGTAGGCGATTGTCTCTAATAACTATTATACATAATGTAAAATAAATCTGCGTGGAAATTAACCACCACAAAGAAAACAAGAAAATCAAGTTCTACAGAAAACTGGGCTGTTCTGTAAAAAGACAGGCTGTAGGGCCATGTAGGCGATTGTCTCTAATAACTATTATACATAATGTAAAATAAATCTGCGTGGAAATTAACCACCACAAAGAAAACAAGAAAATCAAGTTCTACAGAAAACTGGGCTGTTCTGTAAAAAGACAGGCTGTAGGGCCATGTAGGCGATTGTCTCTAATAACTATTATACATAATGTAAAATAAATCTGCGTGGAAATTAACCACCACAAAGAAAACAAGAAAATCAAGTTCTACAGAAAACTGGGCTGTTCTGTAAAAAGACAGGCTGTAGGGCCATGTAGGCGATTGTCTCTAATAACTATTATACATAATGTAAAATAAATCTGCGTGGAAATTAACCACCACAAAGAAAACAAGAAAATCAAGTTCTACAGAAAACTGGGCTGTTCTGTAAAAAGACAGGCTGTAGGGCCATGTAGGCGATTGTCTCTAATAACTATTATACATAATGTAAAATAAATCTGCGTGGAAATTAACCACCACAAAGAAAACAAGAAAATCAAGTTCTACAGAAAACTGGGCTGTTCTGTAAAAAGACAGGCTGTAGGGCCATGTAGGCGATTGTCTCTAATAACTATTATACATAATGTAAAATAAATCTGCGTGGAAATTAACCACCACAAAGAAAACAAGAAAATCAAGTTCTACAGAAAACTGGGCTGTTCTGTAAAAAGACAGGCTGTAGGGCCATGTAGGCGATTGTCTCTAATAACTATTATACATAATGTAAAATAAATCTGCGTGGAAATTAACCACCACAAAGAAAACAAGAAAATCAAGTTCTACAGAAAACTGGGCTGTTCTGTAAAAAGACAGGCTGTAGGGCCATGTAGGCGATTGTCTCTAATAACTATTATACATAATGTAAAATAAATCTGCGTGGAAATTAACCACCACAAAGAAAACAAGAAAATCAAGTTCTACAGAAAACTGGGCTGTTCTGTAAAAAGACAGGCTGTAGGGCCATGTAGGCGATTGTCTCTAATAACTATTATACATAATGTAAAATAAATCTGCGTGGAAATTAACCACCACAAAGAAAACAAGAAAATCAAGTTCTACAGAAAACTGGGCTGTTCTGTAAAAAGACAGGCTGTAGGGCCATGTAGGCGATTGTCTCTAATAACTATTATACATAATGTAAAATAAATCTGCGTGGAAATTAACCACCACAAAGAAAACAAGAAAATCAAGTTCTACAGAAAACTGGGCTGTTCTGTAAAAAGACAGGCTGTAGGGCCATGTAGGCGATTGTCTCTAATAACTATTATACATAATGTAAAATAAATCTGCGTGGAAATTAACCACCACAAAGAAAACAAGAAAATCAAGTTCTACAGAAAACTGGGCTGTTCTGTAAAAAGACAGGCTGTAGGGCCATGTAGGCGATTGTCTCTAATAACTATTATACATAATGTAAAATAAATCTGCGTGGAAATTAACCACCACAAAGAAAACAAGAAAATCAAGTTCTACAGAAAACTGGGCTGTTCTGTAAAAAGACAGGCTGTAGGGCCATGTAGGCGATTGTCTCTAATAACTATTATACATAATGTAAAATAAATCTGCGTGGAAATTAACCACCACAAAGAAAACAAGAAAATCAAGTTCTACAGAAAACTGGGCTGTTCTGTAAAAAGACAGGCTGTAGGGCCATGTAGGCGATTGTCTCTAATAACTATTATACATAATGTAAAATAAATCTGCGTGGAAATTAACCACCACAAAGAAAACAAGAAAATCAAGTTCTACAGAAAACTGGGCTGTTCTGTAAAAAGACAGGCTGTAGGGCCATGTAGGCGATTGTCTCTAATAACTATTATACATAATGTAAAATAAATCTGCGTGGAAATTAACCACCACAAAGAAAACAAGAAAATCAAGTTCTACAGAAAACTGGGCTGTTCTGTAAAAAGACAGGCTGTAGGGCCATGTAGGCGATTGTCTCTAATAACTATTATACATAATGTAAAATAAATCTGCGTGGAAATTAACCACCACAAAGAAAACAAGAAAATCAAGTTCTACAGAAAACTGGGCTGTTCTGTAAAAAGACAGGCTGTAGGGCCATGTAGGCGATTGTCTCTAATAACTATTATACATAATGTAAAATAAATCTGCGTGGAAATTAACCACCACAAAGAAAACAAGAAAATCAAGTTCTACAGAAAACTGGGCTGTTCTGTAAAAAGACAGGCTGTAGGGCCATGTAGGCGATTGTCTCTAATAACTATTATACATAATGTAAAATAAATCTGCGTGGAAATTAACCACCACAAAGAAAACAAGAAAATCAAGTTCTACAGAAAACTGGGCTGTTCTGTAAAAAGACAGGCTGTAGGGCCATGTAGGCGATTGTCTCTAATAACTATTATACATAATGTAAAATAAATCTGCGTGGAAATTAACCACCACAAAGAAAACAAGAAAATCAAGTTCTACAGAAAACTGGGCTGTTCTGTAAAAAGACAGGCTGTAGGGCCATGTAGGCGATTGTCTCTAATAACTATTATACATAATGTAAAATAAATCTGCGTGGAAATTAACCACCACAAAGAAAACAAGAAAATCAAGTTCTACAGAAAACTGGGCTGTTCTGTAAAAAGACAGGCTGTAGGGCCATGTAGGCGATTGTCTCTAATAACTATTATACATAATGTAAAATAAATCTGCGTGGAAATTAACCACCACAAAGAAAACAAGAAAATCAAGTTCTACAGAAAACTGGGCTGTTCTGTAAAAAGACAGGCTGTAGGGCCATGTAGGCGATTGTCTCTAATAACTATTATACATAATGTAAAATAAATCTGCGTGGAAATTAACCACCACAAAGAAAACAAGAAAATCAAGTTCTACAGAAAACTGGGCTGTTCTGTAAAAAGACAGGCTGTAGGGCCATGTAGGCGATTGTCTCTAATAACTATTATACATAATGTAAAATAAATCTGCGTGGAAATTAACCACCACAAAGAAAACAAGAAAATCAAGTTCTACAGAAAACTGGGCTGTTCTGTAAAAAGACAGGCTGTAGGGCCATGTACACATGATTGTCTCTAATAACTATTATACATAATGTAAAATAAATCTGCGTGGAAATTAACCACCACAAAGAAAACAAGAAAATCAAGTTCTACAGAAAACTGGGCTGTTCTGTAAAAAGACAGGCTGTAGGGCCATGTAGGCGATTGTCTCTAATAACTATTATACATAATGTAAAATAAATCTGCGTGGAAATTAACCACCACAAAGAAAACAAGAAAATCAAGTTCTACAGAAAACTGGGCTGTTCTGTAAAAAGACAGGCTGTAGGGCCATGTAGGCGATTGTCTCTAATAACTATTATACATAATGTAAAATAAATCTGCGTGGAAATTAACCACCACAAAGAAAACAAGAAAATCAAGTTCTACAGAAAACTGGGCTGTTCTGTAAAAAGACAGGCTGTAGGGCCATGTAGGCGATTGTCTCTAATAACTATTATACATAATGTAAAATAAATCTGCGTGGAAATTAACCACCACAAAGAAAACAAGAAAATCAAGTTCTACAGAAAACTGGGCTGTTCTGTAAAAAGACAGGCTGTAGGGCCATGTAGGCGATTGTCTCTAATAACTATTATACATAATGTAAAATAAATCTGCGTGGAAATTAACCACCACAAAGAAAACAAGAAAATCAAGTTCTACAGAAAACTGGGCTGTTCTGTAAAAAGACAGGCTGTAGGGCCATGTAGGCGATTGTCTCTAATAACTATTATACATAATGTAAAATAAATCTGCGTGGAAATTAACCACCACAAAGAAAACAAGAAAATCAAGTTCTACAGAAAACTGGGCTGTTCTGTAAAAAGACAGGCTGTAGGGCCATGTAGGCGATTGTCTCTAATAACTATTATACATAATGTAAAATAAATCTGCGTGGAAATTAACCACCACAAAGAAAACAAGAAAATCAAGTTCTACAGAAAACTGGGCTGTTCTGTAAAAAGACAGGCTGTAGGGCCATGTAGGCGATTGTCTCTAATAACTATTATACATAATGTAAAATAAATCTGCGTGGAAATTAACCACCACAAAGAAAACAAGAAAATCAAGTTCTACAGAAAACTGGGCTGTTCTGTAAAAAGACAGGCTGTAGGGCCATGTAGGCGATTGTCTCTAATAACTATTATACATAATGTAAAATAAATCTGCGTGGAAATTAACCACCACAAAGAAAACAAGAAAATCAAGTTCTACAGAAAACTGGGCTGTTCTGTAAAAAGACAGGCTGTAGGGCCATGTAGGCGATTGTCTCTAATAACTATTATACATAATGTAAAATAAATCTGCGTGGAAATTAACCACCACAAAGAAAACAAGAAAATCAAGTTCTACAGAAAACTGGGCTGTTCTGTAAAAAGACAGGCTGTAGGGCCATGTAGGCGATTGTCTCTAATAACTATTATACATAATGTAAAATAAATCTGCGTGGAAATTAACCACCACAAAGAAAACAAGAAAATCAAGTTCTACAGAAAACTGGGCTGTTCTGTAAAAAGACAGGCTGTAGGGCCATGTAGGCGATTGTCTCTAATAACTATTATACATAATGTAAAATAAATCTGCGTGGAAATTAACCACCACAAAGAAAACAAGAAAATCAAGTTCTACAGAAAACTGGGCTGTTCTGTAAAAAGACAGGCTGTAGGGCCATGTAGGCGATTGTCTCTAATAACTATTATACATAATGTAAAATAAATCTGCGTGGAAATTAACCACCACAAAGAAAACAAGAAAATCAAGTTCTACAGAAAACTGGGCTGTTCTGTAAAAAGACAGGCTGTAGGGCCATGTAGGCGATTGTCTCTAATAACTATTATACATAATGTAAAATAAATCTGCGTGGAAATTAACCACCACAAAGAAAACAAGAAAATCAAGTTCTACAGAAAACTGGGCTGTTCTGTAAAAAGACAGGCTGTAGGGCCATGTAGGCGATTGTCTCTAATAACTATTATACATAATGTAAAATAAATCTGCGTGGAAATTAACCACCACAAAGAAAACAAGAAAATCAAGTTCTACAGAAAACTGGGCTGTTCTGTAAAAAGACAGGCTGTAGGGCCATGTAGGCGATTGTCTCTAATAACTATTATACATAATGTAAAATAAATCTGCGTGGAAATTAACCACCACAAAGAAAACAAGAAAATCAAGTTCTACAGAAAACTGGGCTGTTCTGTAAAAAGACAGGCTGTAGGGCCATGTAGGCGATTGTCTCTAATAACTATTATACATAATGTAAAATAAATCTGCGTGGAAATTAACCACCACAAAGAAAACAAGAAAATCAAGTTCTACAGAAAACTGGGCTGTTCTGTAAAAAGACAGGCTGTAGGGCCATGTAGGCGATTGTCTCTAATAACTATTATACATAATGTAAAATAAATCTGCGTGGAAATTAACCACCACAAAGAAAACAAGAAAATCAAGTTCTACAGAAAACTGGGCTGTTCTGTAAAAAGACAGGCTGTAGGGCCATGTAGGCGATTGTCTCTAATAACTATTATACATAATGTAAAATAAATCTGCGTGGAAATTAACCACCACAAAGAAAACAAGAAAATCAAGTTCTACAGAAAACTGGGCTGTTCTGTAAAAAGACAGGCTGTAGGGCCATGTAGGCGATTGTCTCTAATAACTATTATACATAATGTAAAATAAATCTGCGTGGAAATTAACCACCACAAAGAAAACAAGAAAATCAAGTTCTACAGAAAACTGGGCTGTTCTGTAAAAAGACAGGCTGTAGGGCCATGTAGGCGATTGTCTCTAATAACTATTATACATAATGTAAAATAAATCTGCGTGGAAATTAACCACCACAAAGAAAACAAGAAAATCAAGTTCTACAGAAAACTGGGCTGTTCTGTAAAAAGACAGGCTGTAGGGCCATGTAGGCGATTGTCTCTAATAACTATTATACATAATGTAAAATAAATCTGCGTGGAAATTAACCACCACAAAGAAAACAAGAAAATCAAGTTCTACAGAAAACTGGGCTGTTCTGTAAAAAGACAGGCTGTAGGGCCATGTAGGCGATTGTCTCTAATAACTATTATACATAATGTAAAATAAATCTGCGTGGAAATTAACCACCACAAAGAAAACAAGAAAATCAAGTTCTACAGAAAACTGGGCTGTTCTGTAAAAAGACAGGCTGTAGGGCCATGTAGGCGATTGTCTCTAATAACTATTATACATAATGTAAAATAAATCTGCGTGGAAATTAACCACCACAAAGAAAACAAGAAAATCAAGTTCTACAGAAAACTGGGCTGTTCTGTAAAAAGACAGGCTGTAGGGCCATGTAGGCGATTGTCTCTAATAACTATTATACATAATGTAAAATAAATCTGCGTGGAAATTAACCACCACAAAGAAAACAAGAAAATCAAGTTCTACAGAAAACTGGGCTGTTCTGTAAAAAGACAGGCTGTAGGGCCATGTAGGCGATTGTCTCTAATAACTATTATACATAATGTAAAATAAATCTGCGTGGAAATTAACCACCACAAAGAAAACAAGAAAATCAAGTTCTACAGAAAACTGGGCTGTTCTGTAAAAAGACAGGCTGTAGGGCCATGTAGGCGATTGTCTCTAATAACTATTATACATAATGTAAAATAAATCTGCGTGGAAATTAACCACCACAAAGAAAACAAGAAAATCAAGTTCTACAGAAAACTGGGCTGTTCTGTAAAAAGACAGGCTGTAGGGCCATGTAGGCGATTGTCTCTAATAACTATTATACATAATGTAAAATAAATCTGCGTGGAAATTAACCACCACAAAGAAAACAAGAAAATCAAGTTCTACAGAAAACTGGGCTGTTCTGTAAAAAGACAGGCTGTAGGGCCATGTAGGCGATTGTCTCTAATAACTATTATACATAATGTAAAATAAATCTGCGTGGAAATTAACCACCACAAAGAAAACAAGAAAATCAAGTTCTACAGAAAACTGGGCTGTTCTGTAAAAAGACAGGCTGTAGGGCCATGTAGGCGATTGTCTCTAATAACTATTATACATAATGTAAAATAAATCTGCGTGGAAATTAACCACCACAAAGAAAACAAGAAAATCAAGTTCTACAGAAAACTGGGCTGTTCTGTAAAAAGACAGGCTGTAGGGCCATGTAGGCGATTGTCTCTAATAACTATTATACATAATGTAAAATAAATCTGCGTGGAAATTAACCACCACAAAGAAAACAAGAAAATCAAGTTCTACAGAAAACTGGGCTGTTCTGTAAAAAGACAGGCTGTAGGGCCATGTAGGCGATTGTCTCTAATAACTATTATACATAATGTAAAATAAATCTGCGTGGAAATTAACCACCACAAAGAAAACAAGAAAATCAAGTTCTACAGAAAACTGGGCTGTTCTGTAAAAAGACAGGCTGTAGGGCCATGTAGGCGATTGTCTCTAATAACTATTATACATAATGTAAAATAAATCTGCGTGGAAATTAACCACCACAAAGAAAACAAGAAAATCAAGTTCTACAGAAAACTGGGCTGTTCTGTAAAAAGACAGGCTGTAGGGCCATGTAGGCGATTGTCTCTAATAACTATTATACATAATGTAAAATAAATCTGCGTGGAAATTAACCACCACAAAGAAAACAAGAAAATCAAGTTCTACAGAAAACTGGGCTGTTCTGTAAAAAGACAGGCTGTAGGGCCATGTAGGCGATTGTCTCTAATAACTATTATACATAATGTAAAATAAATCTGCGTGGAAATTAACCACCACAAAGAAAACAAGAAAATCAAGTTCTACAGAAAACTGGGCTGTTCTGTAAAAAGACAGGCTGTAGGGCCATGTAGGCGATTGTCTCTAATAACTATTATACATAATGTAAAATAAATCTGCGTGGAAATTAACCACCACAAAGAAAACAAGAAAATCAAGTTCTACAGAAAACTGGGCTGTTCTGTAAAAAGACAGGCTGTAGGGCCATGTAGGCGATTGTCTCTAATAACTATTATACATAATGTAAAATAAATCTGCGTGGAAATTAACCACCACAAAGAAAACAAGAAAATCAAGTTCTACAGAAAACTGGGCTGTTCTGTAAAAAGACAGGCTGTAGGGCCATGTAGGCGATTGTCTCTAATAACTATTATACATAATGTAAAATAAATCTGCGTGGAAATTAACCACCACAAAGAAAACAAGAAAATCAAGTTCTACAGAAAACTGGGCTGTTCTGTAAAAAGACAGGCTGTAGGGCCATGTAGGCGATTGTCTCTAATAACTATTATACATAATGTAAAATAAATCTGCGTGGAAATTAACCACCACAAAGAAAACAAGAAAATCAAGTTCTACAGAAAACTGGGCTGTTCTGTAAAAAGACAGGCTGTAGGGCCATGTAGGCGATTGTCTCTAATAACTATTATACATAATGTAAAATAAATCTGCGTGGAAATTAACCACCACAAAGAAAACAAGAAAATCAAGTTCTACAGAAAACTGGGCTGTTCTGTAAAAAGACAGGCTGTAGGGCCATGTAGGCGATTGTCTCTAATAACTATTATACATAATGTAAAATAAATCTGCGTGGAAATTAACCACCACAAAGAAAACAAGAAAATCAAGTTCTACAGAAAACTGGGCTGTTCTGTAAAAAGACAGGCTGTAGGGCCATGTAGGCGATTGTCTCTAATTCCATTAGGCACTGATAAGAGTTCAGCTACGTCCATTTATGAAGACTGGAGAAAAGGAAGGACCCTATAGGGTAAACGACATGATATACTGATGCCTGAGTGGATGGTTAGAGGCCTGCAGAGAATAATGCACAAGGAGTGGTTTGACAGCCGAGGGCATTCTTTGTTTTAGAAACTATTAGAAAAGACAGGTCTAAGATATGGTCACTCAAGTCCATTACGTAATGGCAGGGGAATTAAAACGACTTTAGTCTAGGCATGAAAAACTATTTATGGAAAAGACTGTGTACAGGTTAAACATACTTCTCAAAAGTACAGCAGCTGAGACATTTAAGAAGTCTTGGGATAGGCAGAGGAGAAAGAAAAAGTGACTGAAAGAGGCAATTGAAAGACATTAGTTATAACAGACAGACAGACAAATTAGCTAGATCACTAGCATTCTATTATTGGCAACGTGCACGCATGTATGTATATGTCAAACACAGAAAAAGTAAACAAGAACAGAATAGAATGTAACCATTTGCCCATTTACAAAGAACTGTTAGAATAATTTGCTTGTAATGTTACCTCAATCAGTTCAACATGGCCTCATAACCCAGACAGTCTAATGGTTTCTTTGCCTCTGCTGCTCTGTTGCTCAAACTATGGTCACTTATATAAAAGAACTTTTAGTTGCATTTCTCTTATACTCCAACATGGATATGCACTCTCAAGCCATGATAAGCTGTACCTCTACTGCGAGTTGGGTGTATGATATGTAATGGTGATGGTATGTGCAAGTGTGTCCCACTACAAACATTCGGATAGCTTGCCATGACAGTTTCCTGTCATTCAGCACACATTACTATTGCATGTATTTACTTCTTATCTTTGATTACTCTGTCACAAGCAATCTTTAGCAGGAGTTGTACATCGGTATAAGGAACCATTCCAAAAGAAAGCTTTCTTGGCTACATTTGATTTCTGACCTCCTCGAAAAGACACACAATATCATGAGTACAGTCACAAATATCTGTCAGAATATCTCTGCAACAGAAAGCATCTCTGGCACATTAATCGATCTGATGGTACTTACACAATCATAATCACAAAAAGAAAAACTCATGACAATCATTTCTGGTTGGAAAATGTGAGGAAAATTACCTGAAGACTTTCAACCTCACATCATCTGGCCAGCTAAGGAAATAACAGTATTTAAAAAAAAGTAAAGGTTAGTCAATGTAAAAAAAATAGTAATTTATTTGTTAGTATTCATTTCACAGAATGCAAACCAGGCAAATAAGCATAATAATTCCACACTCTCTCTTCATATAACCAACATCTTAGCCTTCTCATCCTCTCTGTAGTGACATTCAATGTATACCTATATTGTTACACTGGATGCATTTGTAGAATTATAGAGCAAGTGAAAAGCCAAACATTAAGCATTTGTTACTAAAAATCAGTATTCAAAGACTACCCAAGAGGATGCAAGAGGTTAACTCTCTAAAAGAACAAGCATGCATTAAAATAAATTATACTTAAAAAGAATAACTGACTTTACTTTACATTGCCTGATGCATGTGTGTGTGTGTGTGTTGTTTTTCATTTATTTAGCTTTTGAATTTGCAGAATCAGTGTTTAGCAGTTCAATATTTACATACTTCAATATTTTGATGTACATTATATATATATATATATATATATATATATATATATATATATATATATGGATATATATATATATATATATATATATATATATATATATATATATATATATATATATATATATATATATATACACATATATGCGTCTACTACCATAGATTGAAATTACACTATTTCAAAATACGATAGTAGTGTCCCACTAACGCAAAAGTGTACTTCAATGAAAGTGCACTTTTGCGAAAGTCACTAGAACAAGTGAAGGGTTAGGGCTTGGATAATGGATAGTGAATAGCAAGTAGGGCTATCCACTATCATTAACCCAAGCCCTAACCCTAAGGTCCATGACTACCACACCACAGTGCAGGAAATTGTATTTCTTCCACTGAGCAGTAGTTGTGGACCTATTTCCTGTGCTGTGGCGCAGTAATCACGGACCTTAGGATTAGGGCTTGGGTTAAGGATAGTGGATAGCCCTACTAGCTATCCACTATCCTTAACCCAAGCCCTAACCCTAAGGTCTGTCACTACCACACCACAGTGCAGGAAATGTCCCGTTTGACTTAGTGACTTTTGCGAAACTGCACTTTCGTTGAAGTGCACTTTCGCGTTAGTGGGACACTACTATCATAATGTTTGGCTTTTCACTTGCTCTATAATTCTACAAATGAGTGTAATTTTGATCTACAGTAGAAGACCCATGTGTATATATATATATATATATATATATATATATATATATATATATATATATATATATATATATATATATATATATATATATATATATATACATACACACACACACATTTATATGTGTATGTATATCCTAAAATTCCTAAAATAGTAGAACTGATCAAACATTGATGCTGTCAAGACTGACACACTTTTGCACATGCAAATTTTAAAACATGTCTTTGCAGGGGGCAAGCCTCCTTCCCCCCTCATGTGGAGAAGCTATGTCCTCCACACCCTCTGTTAATTATATATATTGTCTTTGAAATCACACATTCCTTGAGAATCGATGACCTTGTACATCAACCATGTTTTGTAAACCAAATCACATCAACAAATAAGAAGATGGACAGATAGAGAGAAAGATAGATAGAAAGCTAGATAGATAGATAGATAGATAGATAGATAGATAGATAGATAGATAGATAGATAGATCTGTAAGACTGTATGAGTATGTTCTCTAAAATTGGCATACAGAAAGATCAACACATACATACTACATCAATTTCTGTATGTCAAAACCTATTTCTACTGAAAAAAAAGAAAAACATCAAAATCACAGCTAGTACAAGAAAAAGGAACAAATGGTCTCTTTTTATGATTTCTCAGCTAGAAGGAAAATCACAGTACCTTCAGACATAATTTTGTGAACAGAAGTATTGTTTGTAAAAAGATTTTTGTAAGGTAATGTGTAGGGCTGGTGTTAGGACCAGCAATAAGATTAGGGTTAACACATGAGCAAGGATGGGCAAGGGGGTAAATCTCTCCTTACCACCTTATGTGTGCTAACTCTAATCCTAACCCTGCCACTGCCCCAACCCAAAGTATATTTGGCACTGATGAGAGAATGCAACTTGGCATTTTGTCTGACCACATGGAAGCATTATTTTAGCTTTTTACAGGGAAGTCTGAATAAAGACGAAACCTAGGTAAAATTATTGGTTGTGGTTGATGGTGTCCTGCAGATTTGAGTACTGGTCGATTCTTATATGTTTTTTTGGTTTCCAATCTAAGATTTGTTCCAAAGTGATTTCAGGATAAACTAAATTTTCAGAGATCGTCAAAGCAACAATGTGGGGAGGTGGAGTAAAGATAGCACTAAATTTGCCTGATTATACATTGGCTATATCCTTGACACTGGAATGTGGAATATTATTATGGATGAGATATCCTCATTGCTGGACATTATTCCTTGATTTTCTGACATTACTGAAAAACAAATTGTAGCATCATTTTGCATCTATAGTGAACTTAAGTTTGTACTCTGTTGTGCTGATGAGATCATAAGAAGGCCGAAACTTGTACATTCACAGCTAGTGGCATCTGGCTTTGTTGGCCTGAATCTGTCCATAAAGACTTGAAAAGGAAAATGTAAAAAGTCATGGGCATTCTGAAGTCATATAGCTGAAACACGATGTCCTTAAGGGGTCATTTGCTTATATCCAATGGGCCTCTATTACAGGAGGTTTAAAGTATCACACAGTGAAAACTCTAGCTTGGCTAGGCTTTTCCTGCAGTTATTTACTGTTTTACAGTTTCTAATAGTGCTCATAAGTTGCTTGTTGTCTTTTACAGTTGTGGTTCTGAGGTGAGGGAAGGGAGGATTTATTACAACTTTTCATTATTTTATATCTTTTATTGTACAGTTTGTTAATAGAGGTGTTCCAACAGGGAGGTTTAGTCCTAATTTATAACTATATTTAGGATGAACAAGTCAGGTACTGACTTTTCTATATAGTTATGTAGGTGCCGATATAAGTCAGAGGTGAGTGCAGCAGCAGTCTTGATCAATTTGTATGTGACTGTGGGAATTTTTCATAGACTTGCTTTCCCACTGACACTTGGCTGATCTCTCTGGATTTGCAGTATGTGCGAGTAGAGAGGGAGTAGCTACTGTTTTGTGTGCTGGAGGCTGAGATCTTTTACTGTTTGTTCAAGAAAATTTTTTTACAGACTCAACATAAGCTATGCTTGTGCACTGTGACTGAAGTATTACTGTGGATATATGATGCTCACTGAAGCTATGGTTGTGTGCTGTGACTAATGTGTTACTACGGATATATGGTGCTCACTGACGCTATGGTTGTGCGCTGTGACTAATGTGTTACTGTGGATATATGATGCTCATTGATGGGTTACTGTGGATATATGATGCTCACTGAAGCTATGGTTGTGCGCTGTGACTAATGTATTACTGCAGATATATAATTCTCACTGAAGCTATTGTTGTGTACTGTGACCAATGTGTTACTGTGGATATATGATGCTCCCTGAAGCTATGGTTGTGTGCTGTGGCTAATGTATTACTGCGGATATATGATGGTCTCACATTCCAGTGTCAAGGCTGTGTGTTGTGACTAATGTATTATTGTGGATATATGATGCTCACTGAAGCTTATGGTTATGTGCTGTGACTAATGTATTACTGTGGATATATGATGCTCACTGAAGCTGTGGTTGTGTGCTGTGACTAATGTATTCCTGTAGATATATGGTGCTCACTGACGCTATGGCTGTGTGCTGTGACTAATGTTTTACTGTGGATATATGATGCTCACTGAAGCTATGGTTGTGCACAGTGACTAATGTATTACTGAGGATATATGATGCTCACTGAAGCTATGGTTGTGCACAGTAACTAATGTATTACTGTGGATATATGATGCTCACTGAAGCTATGGTTGTGCGCTGTGACTAATGTTTTATTGTGGTTCTTTTGAGCTTTTTTTTTCTTAAAAGTTGTCACAGGTTTCAACTTTCTGTTACCTAAGAAGTTAAGTTGTGAGTGTTTCTGCCATTTCACACTGAGCTAATCAAAGGAAGGACACTGAGCAAACTTGGAACTATAATATATAACATTAAGTATCCTGGTTTTTTTTGCTTATTTTTTCAAGTTATTTATAGCACTTTGTGTACTGTTTATTTTTCTAGCTAGTTTCACTGTGTTTGAGGTATTAACTGGAAATTGTTCACTTTTATTAAGCATCTGTTGGGTTGTTTGATTCTGATAACTTGTTTGCAGTTAATAGCTTTCTCTAGAGGCTCTTTTAGCAGTTTGTTTCCCATCCTCTTTCCCTATTGGTATGCCGTTCTTATAGTTGGTGGCTTTGCAGTTACCCACCCCTAGTGTAAATTTGATCAGAGACCCTCCTCCAAGTCTAGTGTCATTACCTCATTCTACCTAATACAGGGAGAACATTTGAGAAGGCCAATCAGCTTAGTTTCTGCTCCTCCTTTCTCTCTTTCCACTTAAAAAAAAAATTCTAAGCTTATTTCCTGCCTTTCCTGTGGGTAGTCTAGTCTGGATATAGATTTGCTGTGTCCAGGACTATTTGTGGGCTTCTAAGCCCCCAAGCCTTTCTGTGTTGGAGGGAAGCCTTCTAGCTTAATTTTGTTTCTTAGAACTAGCCAGTTTTTGTTTCAGCACTCAAGTCGGTTTCTTTGAGCTCAGCACTTGTTCAGAACTTATTGTAAGCACTAAATAAGCTACAAATTACTACAGCACTCAACTTTTCTCTCTGTCTAGAAGAAAACAGTTTCTAGTACTTAACAAATAAGCACCTATCCATTCATGTCTAAGGGTCAGCTCCTGGTGTTTTCTCCTGTCTACCAGATGAATCTGGGCATCTTAGGGCAATGCAGTAACTGCCTCATGTACACAGACAACCCTCGCCTCCTACCACCCAATACTACAACCTGTGAGAGATGCACTTATATAGCCAAACTGGAAGCAAAGCTCTCTTCACCTAAGACTGGACTAGACAGTCAAGAGGAGAAGGTAAACACTTGCACCACACCACACTCAGCACATAGTCCCTCAAAACCTACACTATCAAAACACACACATAGAAACACAAAACACACGCCTACATCCACAGAGTCTCTCAGTAAAAATCTGCCCAAGCAACAGGGACCTCCAAAGCAGAAACACAAGCAACCTCCACCCCCCCAACACAACCCAAATGACACATAGCCCACAAACTCAGTGTGCCACTCAACCACAGCCCATAAGGCATAACAACGTACCCAACACTCTAGTCATGGGTGACTCTATAGTCAGGCACACTGATGTTCCACTCACCAGGCTAAACAAGGAGAAAGTTACTGTCAGCTGCCTGTCAGGTGCCAGGATCCGCCACATAATGTATGCACTCAGGTCACTCCAAAGCAAGTACAAATATGACTCTGTCATTGTCCATGTTGGTGTGAATGACCTGAGACATACCTCCTTGGACTACATGAAAAGGGACATGGAGGAGCTGTCCGATCTTGTAGCCCAGGCAGGTATGACCCTAGCCCTAAGTAGCATCCTGTCATCACCTAGAATGATACCACAGTACCAGGACAAAATGATTGACTTCAACAATTGGCTAAGCTTCTGGTGTCATTCTAAGGGAATCCAGTATCTGTCTGCCTGGGATGACATGATCGACAAACCATGATGCTTTGCCAGAGATGGCCTGCACCTGTCGCCCTGGGACTCCAGATACTGGCTAAGGCTCTAGCCACCCCTATAGTGCCTTTTTTAGGCAAGGTTCAAATGACAAATTCACCACCATAACAGGTACAGGAGAGAAGAATCTGAGGGTATTGCTACTCAATGCTAGAAGTCTAAATCTCAAAATGCACTTCCTCGAGTCATTCCTTAAAATGGAGAACATTGACATCTGTGCAGTGACAGAGACCTGGTTCAAGGCTCCAGAGAGTACCCCTGCATTACCAGGCTATAATTCATACCACACCTTTCGGCCACCTAACCTGGACTGAAACACTAAAGGCAGAGGCGTGTCTGTCTTCATTAAGGATATCCACACCTCCAGGCTAGTTGCTCAGCATAATGCATCCGAGATTAACCAAGTGCAACTAACTCTGGGCCAGACCACAATCCAAATTGTCACTTGCTACAGATCCCCCACCATGCCCCAGGATTCCCAATCCTCATTTCTTGATACACTGGAAAATATTATTGTACAACCTAACACCCTAATAATGTGTGATTTCAACTACCCTACCATTAACTGGGAAAACTATTCATGTACCAGCTCTTGTGCTCAACGTTTTCTTGAATTCATAAATTCCAATGCCTTGGATCAACTTATCCACACCCCCACCAGGGGCAGCAATATCCTAGACCTGGTTATTACCAACATGGGCAACTGGTGCTCCAGACCAGAGGTCAATTCCTCATTGGTCAGATCCGACCACAAGCTAATCACTCTAGACATCCACATCCCTCCCCCACCCCCCATTAGGGAAACCACAGTAAAAAAATTCTCCAAAGCCAACTTCACGCTTCTTAAGACAGAAGTGGCAAACTTCACGACACCCATACTGATGGACAATAGAGGTATGACTGCTGAATCCTACACAAAAGCACTTTATAATCACTTACATGAGTGCATGGATCATGCAATCCCTAACAGAACTAAGATGCTATCCTCCAAAAAAAGGAAGCCAAGCTGGTGGTCCCCTGCCATAAACAAACTCTACAACAGAAGAAAGAAACTGTTTCAAAAAAAGAGTAAAATCCCATGATTGGAAAAACTCCCTGGTCAGCCTCAGTAAGAAGCTGAGATCCCTCATAAAATCCTCCAAAGCTAGTTATGAAAACAAAATTGCCACTGACTCTAGACAACCACAAAGCATTCTATAGCTATGTCAAGAATCTCAATGGCAACACTTAGATCTGCTCTGAGTTATAGCACAATGGCACTAAATATACAGAACCAACTGATATTGCCAACATCCTGGCAGATAGGTTCAGTGCTAACTTTACCCCCCCTGTCATTCCCTAAAGGGCCCATCTTTATACCAGAAGAATGCAAAGTTCCTGTAATCATGGCTGCACAGGTAAAAAACACACTATCCAAAGCCAAGAACACAGCATCCATAGGACCTAACAACATCCCAGGCTATGTTCTACATGAACTATAGAATGAACTAGCACCCCACCTAAGTACCATGTTCAGTCATAGCCTCACCTCAGGCTACGTGCCCCAGTGAATGGTGCACAGCGACGGTTATCCCATTCCACAAAGGGGGAGCCACCACAGACCCTGGAAACTACCTCCCCATTAGCCTAACAAGCCTGGTCTGCAAGGCTATGGAATATATCATCATGGAACTTATAAACAATGACATTGGTAATCTCCAAACTCAGGACCCCACCCAGTTCGGGTTTGTAAAAGGCAGAGCATGTCTCCTAAACCTGATAGACTTCTTTGAAGCAGTCACCAAAGCCATAGATGAGGGTAAGGTGGTTCACACAGCCTATCTAGATCTCGCCAAGGCTTTTGACACCATCCCCCACTCTGGAATTATAGATAAACTCACTAAACTAGGTATAAATCCCTATGTCACAAGATGGGTTGCCAACTGGCTCACTGACAGAACCTACACTGTGAAAGTAGCAGACTCCAAATCCAACTTCAGACCAGTGACAAGTGGAGTACCACAGGGTTCAGTCCTGGGTCCTCTCCTGTTTGGTATCTACTTCTCTGAAGTACAGGCCAACACAGAAGGTCTTTGGCTAATGAAGTTTGCAGATGATTGCAAACTAGGAGCCATAATCAAAACTCCAAAAGATGTGGACATCCTACAAAAGGGTCTCACTGAGACAGATGCCTAGTGTCAAAGCCATGGCCTCAAGCTCAATGCCAAAAAGTGCATTGTCATCCCTTTTGGTAAAAACTCTGTACCCATGAACTACCACATAGGCGGTAGTCTAATTAATACTGAAAGTGTGATAAGACACCTTGGGACACAGGTGGACAGTAGTCTTTCCTTTGATAATCACATCGCCACAGTAGTCAGGAAATCCTTTTACGTGGCACACCTCATCACAAAAGGTTTCTCATCCAGGAAAAAAAGAGGTCATTGTTCCCCTCTACTCATCACTCATTAGACCCACTATAGAGTACAATGCCCCTTTTGGTATGTACCTCACAAGACATCTACAACAACTAGAAAGGCCACAGAAATACCTCACAAAGATGATTACCGGCCTTAAACAGATGCCCTATGCAGACCGTATCAAATAACTGCAGCTTTACTCTGTCACATATCACCTACTCAGAGGTGATCTCTGCCTAACATACAAAGCTATGTCAAACCCAGAGCTTTTAGACATGCTCCACTTAAAGAAATCCCAATCCCTATGAGCTACATGCTCTAAGGACCTAAACCTTATCACCACAATAAAAAGAACATGCTGGAGGATAGAATCCTGTCCCAGAGACTTCCCATACTCTGGAACAAACTACCTATCTATATCAAACAAAGCTCCTCATTAGCACTCTTTAAGAAAAATGATGATTGGATGGGAGATAGGAAATTCACCCCGGGGATCACTTCTGTGGCCCTGCTCGACAGTGGCACAGGAAATGGCGAAAGCCAGGGTACCTTTTGGCTAGTCTTATATAGGCCTAAGCCAGGGTACCTTTTGGCTCATCTTATATAGGCCTTAAGGCCAATGGCCTAGTACCTACCTATGAACCTATGAACATATCGGGATAGACAGAACAGAGTATGAGGACAGCCTGGGTGTACATGGGTGGGGCAACAGGAATAAAGAAGGAGAGGCCATTCTAGACTTGCTGGCTTTATAGTAGCCAACACATGGTTCAGAAAGACAGAGTCACAAGAGCACATACAAGAGTGAGCAACATGCAACTTTCGCCTAGTAAGAAAAAGACACTGGGGTAGAATCAGTGATTGCAACGTCATCCCCAGTGAAATGGTCAAGCACTGCTTGCCACAATCAGCTGCAAACAGTGGTCAGAAAAGGCTCTAAAGTCAAAAGAGAGTAGGCTAAAGACCTGGAAGTTGAGTGGAGGAAAGTAAAACAGTTCAAGGAATTACTCAGGACTCTAGCACCCCCAAAAGGAGGAAATAAAGAAGAAAGGCAGCATCTCATAACATGGAAATAAGGTACATAAGGAAAGCTGGTGGTAGAATGCAAGGCCAGGAAGTCAGCAAAAGAAAGGAGTGCAGGAAAAAGGCTGGCAAGGAATACTGGCTGGCTAATGAAGAAGCTAAGAAAGGTGTTGCAATAGCAAAGAGAACTCTTCCAACTTCTGGAACGTGAGTCAGTAGGTGGCACAAAGAAACTATATCAGGTTGCAAGGCAATACCGAAAGATAAAGAAGACAATCAGACGCCCTTCAAAAGGGATGCCAGCAATATTCTGCTCACTAGTCCACAGGACATCAAAGGCAGATGGAAGGAGTACTTCCAACAGTTTCTGAAAGAAGAAAGAAAAAAAAACAGAGAAGCTGTAGTGCCCCAGACACAGTCTACAATGTGAGGAAGAAGAAGACTCCACCCTAGAAGAATAGAAGAGCCCACCTTAGAAGAAGTAAGAATAGCACTAAGGAAAATTAAGTCAGGGAAAGCAGTAGGCTCAGATGAGGTCACAGAAGATATGATAAAGATGCTGGGTGAGATAAGGGAGAAATGGCTCCTGAGGGTAGCCATAGCAGTGTGGAGAGAAAGGCATATCCCAGATGACCAGAGAATATGCATATTTGTGCCAGTATACAAGAACAAAGGGGACATCTACAACTGTGGGCAGAACAGAGGTATCAAAATCTTGTCACATTGCATGAAAGTTCTGGAGAGGGTGATTGATAAATGGATATGCTGAGCAGTAGAGGGTAAGATGGGAGATGAGCAGTTTGGATTCAGATCAGGATGCAGCACAACTGACCAGATGTTTGCAGTGAGACAGATAGTTGAGAAGAAGCTAGAGATGAGGATAGAGTCCAACTGGGCATTCCTAGACTTGGAGAAAGCATATGGCAACATCACAAGAAAACTGATTTGGGCAGTACTGTGATGGTTCAAAGTCCCAGAAATATTGGTAGAATTAGTGCAGACTATGTACAAGAACCCAACGACTCAAGTACAGACAGTGTTAAGTCTCATAGAGAGGTTCTCAGTGGGAGTGGGTGTGCACAAGGGTTCAGCTCTGAGCCCACTGTTGCTCATTGTGGTGATGGATTACATTAACAAACAGGTTGGCGGGACAGATCAACACAGTTGCTGCATGCAGACAATGTGGCATTACAGGCAGACTGAGCAAGAACTTCATCAAAGAATAGGGGAATGGAATGCAAGCCTGAAAGCACACTGGATGGAACCAAATGCAGATAAGACAGTGGTAATAGCAGCAATTTGAGGAAATCAGAAAAACCTGATAGTTCAGATAGAATGGAAGATTTTGGAGCAGGTTCATAGCTTCAAGCATGTGGGAGGAGCGGTTGAGGAGAAGGGAAATCTGAAAGAAGAGGTCAAAGCTAAAATCAGAGGTGCTGCAACCGAGTGGCACAGAGTGTCAGGTGTGGTGTATGACAGAATAATGCCAAACAAGCTGAAAAGTAAGGTATACAAAACAGTGGTGTGACCCATACTACAGTATGGTACTGAAACCTGGGCAGTAAAGACAGAACAGATGAGAAAGCCAGAGGTGATGGAAGTGAAGCGTCTGAGAAGGGTGGTGGGATGCATCCTGTGGGACAGATGAAGAAATGAGGACGTAAGAGGAGAAGTTAAAGTAGCTCCAATTGCAGGAAAGGTCAAAGAGAACAGATTACGGTGGTTCAGATACCGTGGTTCAGACATATGCAGAAGAGCAGAAGACAATCTGGTGAAGATTTGGGACTGATAGGAAATAGATAAGAGGAAACTAGGGATTCCAGAAAAGAGGTGGATGGATTGTGTGAGAGAAGATCTCTGACAGTCAGGCATGAGTGTCAAAGAAGGGAGTGTGGCACTGAATCGAAACAGGTGGCGACAGTAGCATATCACCCTGACCCCATGCAGAAAATGGGGACAGGGCTGTTGACGATGATGATGTTCCTCTTTAAATACAAATACTTGTCTTTAGATCCTCCTCAGGTCCAGGTACTTTGCTTCTAAATCCTATTACTCAGTAGTAGAGATAGTGTTGTTTTCTCCTAACCAGAACTTTTTACACCCTTTTAACTCTGCACTCAAATTAAACATGGCAAGACATTCAAAATGGCACTGCACTCTAAACAGACATTGCAAGCCATGCAAGATAAGAAAGAACATGAAGAAAATAAATCAAGAAGCATACCTTTCCCACATAGTGGGAGACCATACTCAGTCAAATTTCTGTTGAACATTTTGGAATCATTTATTTTTCTTTAAATAGAAACGCTTGTCTTTAGATCTTTCTCAGTTCACAAGTATTTTGCTTCTAAATCTCCAAACTCACAGAGATCAACAGTGCTTTCTCCTAACCAGAACTCTTAATTTTTTTAGCACTGCAAATACTACAACCAAAGCAAAACAGCACTGCACACAAAATCAACACTGCAAGCCATGCAAAACAGAACTGCATTGTAAGCATACCTCTCAACCTCTTAGAGCAAGAAATCTGGACAAAGCCATAAATAAAAGTGGGACAAAGGCCCAAAAATAGGGACACTTTTTAAATACTGATCTTATAAACTTAGAAAGTTGATAGAATAACAGGTTTTGCACTAGAAAGAATTTCCTGAATGGTATGAAGTCTGAAACTCAAATGCCTGTCATTATTTTGTAACTTCAGTCTTTAATGCTGTGCCACTAATTTGCCAGAAAAGCACAGATTTCTGAAAAACAGACAAAAATATGAAACATAAATCTGGACATGCTGTGAAAATTTGTACAGCTGAGGGGTATGACTGCAAGCCCTGTAAAATAAAACATTTTATTTATTTTTATGTATTTATTTTATTTTACATTTGTTTACCGGGATAGTCCGACTAGACACATGTTCATTTTCAGCGGCAGCCCAGGGAGAAACGCTCCACATGACAAAACAGAAATACATATAACATTTATACAGAATGGCATTTATACAGAGAAAATCATACTTGAACAAGAAAGGTGAAAACTAATTAACTACAGTTGTATATGATGAATCATTTACACATTTTAATACAAGCATTTACACAGTAGGGCATTTATATTGAAACAGGAGGATAAATAAAGAAGGCAGTCACATTTTTCATTTGTAGAAGAGAGATTAGTTAGGGGAGCAGGGTTACACCCTGTTATGTAGTTTGCACGTTTCCAACATTTCAAGATGATGTATATTAACAGACATCCAAGATTGTTAGTAGAGACAGATCCAAATTAGACTTGATTGTAAAAACTATAGGACTAGTCACTAGTTACTTCTTCAGTCATCTAGTGTAATATCTATTGTTATGGAAAGTTTACTTACACAACTGCCCTATGTTTATCATTAAGACCACTGCTGCAGTAGCTTAAGGCTATATGGAATGAATACCAGAATTTAGGAGGAAGAAGGTTGAAAGTCCAGTAACCCCTAGAAGACAGTCCTAGCAAAATCTACTCTGAACAGAGAGGGTACCCAGGTTGTAGTGCTAGGTACAGGAATGCACAGATGACAAAATTGTCCAAAAAGCCACATAAGTAGCCAAGGCTTGGTATACTGGCCTCTGACTTTGCCTAGAAGTGACTTCTTATGGTGAGAACAACAAAAGGCAACAGCATATGACAACCATTTAGAAAGTTGTCTATTTTAGCACTGCTTGATCCTTTGTGTTACCTTCACAGGAAATAAATAGCTGCTCCGCAGTCATAAAGGCTTTTGCCCTAACAATGTTGTACCCAAGTTGTCTGTGAACATAGAGAGACTAGAATTCTTTCTCGCCTATTTTTAGGTTTTGGATAGAAAATGGAAAGATAAACAGCCTAGCTCAATGCAAACTCTGAAACCACTTTAGACATAAAGGAATGATTCATTCTCAAAGTAACCCTGTCTTTGTGAAAAATGAGACAGAGGTGACTTGCCAAAAGAGCTTGTGCAACTCCAATACTCTTCCTATAGAAGTCAGAGCAATGAGCAACACAGTTTTCCAGAATAAGAACTTTAAATTAATTTCATGAGCAGGTTCAAAGGAAAACTGCTAATTTTTCCAGTACAAAATTAAAATCCCAGGAGGAGGAGGTCACCTGCCTTCTAGAAGGAGAGATATGTAAAACCCCTTTCAAAAACTGCTTTACTTGAGGTAAGGTAGAAAGGAGGGATTTTACAGGTAGAGAGGCAGACATGGCACAGATAAATTAATATCTCACAAATACCATAGAATCACAGGAGTCTGAGCCTTAAAATGGTCCTGGTTTTTGGTTTGGCACTAACTAGAACAATTTTCTTATTAGCAATACACAAGTTTTTAGCAGTGTGTTTCTTTGCCTCCTTTAGTAGTGTTGCATGTCCTCGGGAGAAAAAAAATGTGCCTTAAAGGTGTTAAAATTCTATCATTTGGGCAGTCACCTGAAGAAGTGGAAGGGTGGAGGAATATCAAAAACACCCTGTCCTGTGTAACTCCATTCTGTGAGCAAGCTTGAGGTAATTTCTCCTGGCCATTTTCAAGAGAAGAGAACTATGTTGCAAAGGCCAAAGGGAAGTCACCTCAATAATCTTTCTGTAGCCTTCTGCATCTTTAGAAGAACCAAAGGAAACTGTGGAAAAGCACAGAGGTAATTCTGATTTATGGTAATGAAAAATGCATCTCTCTTCCAGGCATGTGTGCAAGGAGTCCTGGAGCAGAATGGCCTTAACTAAATGTTATGAGTTGTGGCAAACAGATCAACTTGTGAAGTTCTCCCATGTGGATCAGTTTCTGGAACCCCTCTGGTTCAACTTCCATTAGTGAGGCTCTGTTCTTATTTTGCTCAGCTTGCGTAAAACATGTTTTGTGCTAAAGGAATGTAGGTAGCCTACAGGGCCAGATTGTACTGGGTTGCTAGATCCCAGATTACCATAGCTAATCCTGCAAAGGGGTAGGATCTGGTCCTCCCATTTATATTATGTACCACATCACTGTGGTGCTGCCTGTGATTACCAGCAGAGGACTGGATTTAAAAGATGGTTTAGAGATTTGAGAGCATTTATTAGAGCCATTATTTATTTGACATTTGTGTAAATTAACTTGTCTTGCTCATTTCCAAGGCCCTGTACTTTCACTCCCTTGATCAAAGCTCCCGATGCATCTGTGGTTACAGACTGAGTAGGTAGAGGCGGGAATAGGGAAAGGAAGAAGTACAGTTGTGTACACTTACCATAAATGTAGATGTTCGAGTGTATTCACTGTTGCAGTCACCACACTTGGGCCATCTGCCTGCAGATAGCCCCCAGCCGGCCCAATTACATTTGGGTAGATTCCCAAAGCTAAGGAAGGGAGGAAGTATGAAGTCTGAAACTCAAATGCCTGTCATTATTTTGAAATATATCTATATATATATATATATATATCTATATATATATATATATATATATGTATATGTATATATATAAATATATATGAAATATATAAATATAAATATATAAATATATATATATATATATATACATATATATATAAGAAAAATAAATGAAGAACTTAACTTTGCCACACGACAGTTGGTTTTATAGCAGAGGCTGTTCAATCATATCTTAGTTTCATAGTTTCATAGTTTGGTACTAGGCTATCTGCCCTGGGGCATTTATAAGCCTAGCCATAGTGATGTGGCTTTTGCCACCCCATGTAATGGTACAAAAGTGTACAGAATAGATTTAGAATACTGTGCCTCTGTCTAGTAGTGACACAGTGAAGACCCCCTTACATAATAGAATTAGTTTACTGTGCCTCTGTCTAGTAGTGACACAGAGATGACCCCTGGGGTAAACCTACAATCTCCCATCCACTCATCAAGATTTCTCTTGAAGAGAGTCAGTGAGGGGCTCTGCCTAACATGAACTGGGATTCTGTTCCAGAGTATGGGAAGCCTCTGAGTTATGAATCTGTCCCTCCAGCATGTCCTATTCATATTTGTGCTGAGGTTCAAATCTTTAGTTCTCGTGGTTCTGATGGATTTGGATTTTTTGAGGTGGAGCATGTCCATCAATTCCTGATTGGACATGGCCTTGTACGTCAGGCACAGATCACCTCTGAGTAGGCGTTATGCTACTGAATAGAGTTGGAGTTTCTTTAGTCTGGCAGCATATGACATATGTTGGAGACCCTTGATCCTCTTGGTGAGGTACTTTTGGGGTCTTTCTAGCTGTTGCAAGTGCCGGGTGAGGTACATACCAAATGGGGCATTGTACTCAATCATGGGCCTGATAAGGGAGGAGTACAGGGGTACAATGACCTCCTTTGATCTGGATGTGAATCCCTTCATGATAAGATGGGCAAGGTAGAAAGTCTTTCTAACCACTTTGGCAACGTGGGTGTCAAATGAGAGGTCACTATTGACTTGGGTCCCCAGGTCTCTGATTACTTTTTCCATACTCAGTGGGTTACCACCTATGTGATAATTTCTGGGCACTTTGTTTTTCCCAAAGGGGATGACTATACATTTTTTGGCATTTAGTTTAAGGCCATGACTCCGGCACCAGTTGTCTGTTTCAGTGAGGCCTTTCTGTAGGATGTATGTGTTAGCTGGTGTATCGACTATGGCGCCTAGTTTGCAGTCATCTGCGAACTTTGTCAGCCACAACCCTCCCATGTTTGCTTTCACATCTGAGAAATAAATGCCGAACAAGAGGGGTCCCAGGACAGAGCCCTGTGGGACACCACTTGTCACTGGCTTTGAGTCTGACATGGCTCCAGCGATTTTGACTTTATGGGATCTATCCTTTAGCCAGTTTGCCACCCATCTTGTGACATATGGATTTACATTTAAGCTGTTGAGCTTGTCTATGATGCCAGAGTGGGGTATTGTGTTGAAAGCTTTAGCCAAGTCCAGGTAGGCTGTATGGACAGGTAGGACAGGTAGGACTGCTTTGCCCTCATCAATGGCTCTAGTGACTGTTTCAAAAAAGTCAACCAGGTTTAAAAGGCAGGATCTGCCTTTTACAAAGCCGAACTGGGTGGGATCAAGTGTCTATAAGTCCCCAATGTCTCTGTTTATTAGTTCCATAATGATTCTTTCCATAGCTTTGCAGACCAGGCTGGTTAAGCTTATGGGGCGGTAGTTACCAGGGTCAGTAGAGGTGCCTCCTTTGTGGAGTGGGACTACTGTTGCTGTACGCCAGTTTTCAGGTACATATCCTGTAGTAAGGCTAAGGTTAAATAGCATTTTTATGTGCGGATTTAGCTCCTCTTTGAGTTCACGTAGCACGCAACCCGGGATACCGTCAGGTCCCATTGATGCTGTGTTTTTAGCTTTGCTGAGGGCAGTTCTCACCTGGACATCTGAGATGACAGGGAGGTTACATTCAGCTGGGATAAGTATTTCTTCTTTTGGGGGTGAGGGAGGGGAGAAATTTGCACTGAACCTGTCTGCCAGAATGTTGGCAATATCTGTGGGTTCAGTGTATTTTTTGTCATTGTGAACTAACTCTGAACATATCTGAGGGTTTCACCAGGTTTCTAACATAGCTGAAGAAGGCCTTGTGGTTATCTTTAGTGTCCATAGCGATTTTTCTCTCAAAGTTGGCCTTGGATGTTTTATGAGAGAACGTAGCTTTCTACTAGTGCTGATCAGAGATGCCTTCTCTTTATGGGATTTTGCTCTGTCGTGCAGTAGCTTCCTTCTTTGTTATACAATTTGTTTATAGCTGGGGTCCACCAGACAGGATGCCTGCCCTTGGTGGAGAGGGTCTTGGTTTTATTTGGGATTGCATGATCCATGCATTCTTGGAGATGTCCGTAGAAAGCATTTGTGAAGGATTCTGCATTGTGGGATGTGGTTTCCACTGTCCCAGTGGGCTTAAAGGATACCATCTCAGTTTTAAGAAGTGTAAAGTTGGCTTTTGAGAAGTTTTTCACTGTAGTCTTTTGTGTTGGGGGTGGAGGTGGGATATGTATATCCAGGGTGATTAGTTTGTGGTCAGATCTCACTAGTGAAGGGTATACGTCCGGTGTGGAGCACTTTGTCCCCATGTTTGTGATGATCAGGTCTAGTATATTATCTCCCCTTGTGGGAGAGGTAACTAGCTGTTCCATTGCATTTGAATTTATGAATTCCAGGAACCTTTGGGCTAGGGTGTTTGGGCTAGAATAATGCACCCAGTCTATGTTAGGGTAGTTGAAGTCTCCCAATATGATGGTGTTTGGTGAGACATTCATATCCTCCAATGTCTTCAGGAAGGCTGAGTGGGGTTCCTGAGATTGGGAGGGTGGTCTGTAACATGCTACCAGTTGTATAGCAGTTTTTCCTACGGTTAGTTGCACCTGGATGGTCTCTGATGCTTCATGTGTTGCCACTAACCTGGAGGTGTGGGTGTCCTTGATGAATATGGACACTCCTCCTCCCTTTTTGGTTTGGCCTGAGTTTTGGGGCCAAAAAGCATGATACGAGGCATAGATTGGTAGTGCTGGGGTGCTCTCAGGAGCCTTGAACCAGGTTTCAGTTACTGCACAGACATCGATGTCCTCCATACTGAGGAGTGCTTCGAGAGCCTGCATCTTGAGATTTAGACTTCTGGCGTTGAGCAGCATTACCCTTAATTTTTTTTCATTTTTGTTTTCTAAGGAGGTGGGTTTGTCTTTTGAGCCTTGCCTAAAAAAGGAACTATGGGGGAGGCAAGACCCTTAGCCAATATCCAGAAGCCCAGTGGTGACAGATGCAAGCCGTCCCTTGCGAAGCAGCGTGGCTTGTCCAGCATGTCATCCCAAGCAGATAGACATTGGATCCCCCTAGAATGACACCAGTATTTGAGCCAATTATTAAAGCTGGTCATCTTGTCTTTGTATTGTGGCATCATTCTTGGTGAGGGCAAGATGCTGCTCAGGGTCAGGGTCATACCAGCCTGGGCTACATAATCAGAGAGCTCCTCTATGTCTCTTTTCATGTAGTCCAGGGAGGTACGTCTCAGGTCATTCATGCCGGCATGGACAATGATGGAGTCATATTTGTACTTGTTTTGGAGTGACCTGAGTGTGTGTGTTATGTGGCAGATCCTAGCTCCCGATAAGCAGCTCACCGTTACCCTCTCCTTGTTCAGCCTGGTAAGCCAAACGTCAGTGTGTCTGACTATAGAGTCACCTATTACTAGTGTATCAGGCATGGTGTTTGGCCTTAAGGGCTGTGATTGTTTGACACACTGATTTATTGAAGTATGTGATGCATGTGTTATGTTTTGAGGTGGTGGATTTTTGGTTGTCTGCTTTGGGAGCCTCTGTTGTTTTGGTAAGTTTTTTGTTAGAGCCTCTGAGTATGTCTTTGTGTTTTTATGTGTTTGGTTTGCAGTTGTGGTAGGTCTATGTGGGACTGGGTTTGGTGTGTGTGTGGTTACCTTCTCCTCCTGTCTGGTCTTGCCAGTCCTGAGTTGAGAGAGTTCAGCCTCCAGTTTGGCTATATAGTTGCATCTCTCACATGTATTTGTGTTTGTTGGGAGGAGGAGAGGGTTGTCTGTATACATGAGACAATTGTAGCATTATCTCAAGATTCCCAGATTAACCAGCTGAACCGGAGAGGATGCCAGCAATCTACCATTCGACATGCTAGAATATTATAAGGGAGTGCTGTGCCTTTAAGGGAAGTGGGCACTCACAGGGAAGGTAAGTGGATGTAGTGTTTACTTTAATTAGCGAGTGCTTACTTAGAAGAGAAGTTTTGAGAACAAGTGCTAGGCTTATAATAAAGGGATTAGACTAGATTATTTTAAGAGTAGAGCTTTCTTAAGGGAAAATTTGAAGAGCAGACTTGGCGGAGCCAGAAAAAGTTTAACCTTGTTTAACTGGCGCTGCGCTATGCGCACAACCGCGCAAAGCCGTGCAAACGCGGATTTTAAACAGGGAACTTCAAAAGAGCTAGAAATGGTCCAAAACAACCAATTACTACAAGGTCTTGTGCTGAGGTCACCCCTTCAGGGACAGATAGGCTGCTCAAGGCTCCCCACTCCCACTGGTGAGCAAAGAAACTTCCTTCTATCCAAGTAAGGCAATGGACACCACAGGAACTACACCACAGCCCAGAATACAGCAAAGCCTGTATACTGGTCTAAACTAGTCGAGGAGAGGTGGGAAAACAAGGATTTTTTTTGTTTTTGAAATAGAAAGCACACAGAAATGCAGGAAACAGTAATAAATCAGTTACACAGGCTAGCACACTTTAGTGGGCAGCCTCAACAGTTAAATTAACAAACAAACAAACAACTTTCGACCAATTTTTGACTAAATGAAACTTTAAGTGCAGGTAATATATAATTCAACAAACAGTTAAAAAACAGTTTAAGCTTGTTCAAGGTAAGCAAGAGAAGGTATTTCAGGTAAAAAACAGCAAAAAATACTTAAATCAGGAAAGTAGTCGCTTTTCTCAGTTCTCTGCTGCTAGGACCACTCTGCAGGACCACGAGGAGCTGTTGCTGAGTAGTATAGCCAGAAAAAAATGCTCAGAGGAGGATTTTAAACAGGGAACTTCAAAAGAGCTGGAATTGGTCCAAAACAACCAATTAGTACAAGCTCTTGTGCTGAGGTCACTCCTTCAGGGACAGATAGGCTGCTCAAAGCTCCCCACTCCCACTGGTGAGCAAAGAAACTTCCTTCTATCCAAGTAAGGCAATGGACACCACAGGAACTACACCACAGCCCAGAATACAGCAAAGCCTGTATAGTAGTCTAAACTAGTCAAGGAGAGGCGGGAAAACAGGGATATCTATGCTGAAAAATCTTAATGCTTTCTCTGTCTTCAAATGGAAATTCTGGTTTATGGACCATCCTTTGGTTACAAATAATTGCTTTCTAAATCCCTGCACTCAGTAGGAGAGATACAATACTTTAAAGTACTGCACACTAACACTGCAAGCCACACACAGTAGGAGATAATATAAGGAAAAAAGGCCTAGAATCCTACATTCGCCAGATAGATGTTGGTTTTATATGACAGGCTGTAATATCAGATTTCTGTCTAAAACTTTGGTATGTGTTCTTTCTCTTTAAGCAGAAATGCTGGTCTCTAGATTCCCCTCACTTCAGAGGTACTTTGCAAACCCTAGCACTCACTAGGAGCAATAGCGTTGCTTTCTTCTAAGCAGAAATTATCACTAGTCAAAATACAAGTTATGCAAAACAGCACTGCACTCCAAATTAAACATGACAAACAATGCAAAACAGCACTGCACTCACAGTAGATGCTGGAAGCCATGCAAAATAAGAAAGCATATAAAGAAAATAAACTGAGACACTGACCTTTCCCATTCAGTAGTTGCTTTTACTGCAGAGCACATTCAGTCGGATTTCTGTTGAAAACTTTGGAATATGCTTTCATTGTCTTTAAGGTACTTCTCAGTTTATGGCTACTTTGCTTCTAAATCCTCAGAATCACTGAGAGTGACAGTGTTCTGTTCTCCTACCAGAGCTTTTAGAACTGTATAGCACTGGAAATACTATAAGGCATGTAAAACAGCACTAAACTCAAATAAGCACTGCAAGCCATGAAAAATAGAACTGCAATCAAAATTAACACTGCAAGCCATGCAAACTAGAACTGCACTTAAAATAAATACCGCATTATGCAAAACGGCACCACACAAAAATTAACACTGCAAGGTGTACAAAATAGAACTGCACTCAAAATAGACACTGCAAGCCATAGAAAATAAAACAAATATAGGGAAATAAACCAAAAAACTTACAGTACATATACAGCAGTCTGTTTCATAGCAGATGCTGTTCAGTCAGATTTTTGTTGAAAACTCATAGAATACTGTATTTCTCTTCTAATGGAAGTACTGGTATCTGGAAACCCATTTGGTTACAGGTAATTACTTTCTAAATCCTTAGACACGCTAGAAGAGATGCAATGTTTTAAAGCAGTGCACAGAAACACTGCAAGCCACACAAAATAATAAAGAACAAAAGGAAAGTAAGCCTAGGCTAGAACCCTACCTTTCCCACATAGAAGTTGATTTTATATGGCAGGCTGTAGAGTCTGATTTCTATTGGATACCTCTGAGTGCTTCTTTTTCTTTTTAAATAGAAATGCTGGTGTATAGAAACTTATTTGGTTCTTTGTACTTAGCTTTTAAACTTTTGGACTCTCTTTAAGTGATCTCTAACCCACACTTTTAAACACTGAACTCAGAATAAACACTGCAAGCCATGCAAAACAGTACTGCACACAAAATAAACAGTGCAACCCATTAAAATTAGCACTGCACTCAAAATGAAACTGCAAGACATATACATTATTTATTTATTTATATTTGTTGACCGCAAATTTGATTTGTTATTTTTTAATAATAATAATAAATTAGCACTGCACTCAAAATGAAACTCCAATACATGCAGAACAGCACTGCACTGAAACACTGCAATCCATGTAAACACCACTGCACTCAAAATACACACTGCAAACCATGCAAACTAAAGAAAACTAAAGAAAGACACTTTCCCACACGCAGTCAGTTTTACAGGAAAAGCTGTTCAGTTACGTCTGCTGAAATCTCTGGAACCTATCATTCTCTTCAAATGAAAATAATGTATCTGGAAATCCTTTGATTACAGGCAATTATCTTTCAAATCCTTTACATATGAGTGACATAATACTTTAAAACACTGCAAACAGACTGCAAGCCACACAAAATAAGAAAGAATACAAAGAAAATAAGCCAAGAATCATACCTTTCTCTCAGATGATGGTTTGGACAGGCTGCTTAGTCAGAGTTCTGCTGAAAGCCTTTCTCTCTTTAAATAGAAATGTTGGTCTGTATAATCTCCTTGGGTAACTTGTACTTTGCTTTTAAATCCTTGGACTCAGTCAAAGGGACAGTGTTTTCCTCTTGTAACCAGAACCTTTAAAACGTTATGACACTGAACTCAAAATGAATGCTTAATAAGGAAGGGTGGCCTAATGGTTAAGGTGCTTGTCTTACAAACTCAAGGTGCAGCGTTTGAGTCACACAAGGGATAACTGGCTAGACTTAATAGCTTGCAAGGGCAGTTAGCTTAGTACTAACCTATAAAGCTATTTAAAACAGCACTGCACTCAAAATAAACACTGCAAACTAGCACTTCTTTGAAACACTACTTTCCATACAAAAGAATACTTCACTCAAAATAAACACTACAAGCCATGCCAATGCACCACTACACTCAAAACAGATAATGTTATCCATTCAAAATAAATAAGAATGGAAGACAAATATACCAAGAAACATGTTTCCCCCTCACAGCAGTTCCTGGTTTTTAGCATAGGCTGTTCTGTGAGATTTCTGTTTAAAATTTTGAAATATGTTCTTTCTTTTTAAATAGAAATACTGACCTCTGGATTCCCCTCATTTCAAAGGTACTTTGTTTCCAAATCCTAGGACTCACTAGTAGTGACAGGGTTGTTTCGTCCTTACTGAAACGTTTTATACTTTATATCACTACAGTCAAAATAAGCACTACAAGGCCTGGAAAATAGCACTGCCTCATAACAAACAATTCAAGTAATGGAAAATAGCACTTCAGTCAAAATAAACACTGCAAGTCATACAAAAACACTGCACTCAGAATAAGTACTGTAAGCCATGCAAAACACCACTGCACTCAAAATAAACATTGCAAGCCATGCAAACTAGGACTGCACTGAAACACTGCAAGCCATGCAAACTAGGACTGCACTGAAACACTGCAAGCCTTGCAAACTAGCACTGCACTCAAAATAATCACTGTACATCATGCAAAACAGTAGTGCATTCAAAATAGATGCTGCAAGCCATGCAAAACAATAGTGTACTCAAAATCAACACTGCAAGCCATGCAAAACAGTAGTACACTTAATTACACAGGGCAAGCAATGCAAAACAGCACTGCACTCAAAATAAACACAACAAGCCATGCAAACTGTCACCATACACTGCAAGCCATGCAAAATAACACTGCTCTCAAATTAAACACTGTAAGTCATGCAAAATAGCACCACACTCAAATTAAGCATGGCAAGCCATGCAAAACAGCACTGCAGGCCAAACTGATACTGCAAGCCATGTAAGATAACAAAGAATATGAAGAAATAAACCAAGAATCGTACCTTTCCCACACAGCAGTTGCTTTTGTTGGAGAGCATAGTTAGTGAGATTTTTTAAATGTTGGAATGATTTATTTATCTCTAAATAGAAGCGCTTGTCTCTGGATCCTTCTCAGTTCGTGGGTATTTTGCTTCTAAATCCCTTGACCCACTGCTAGCAGCAGTGTTGTTTTCTGCTAACCAGGACTTTCAAAACATTATTGCACTTCAAATACTACAAGCCATGCAAAACAGTAGTACACTCAAAATAAACACTATATGCCATGCAAAATAAAAATGCACTAAAAATAAACACTGCAATGCATGCAAAATAGCACCTCACTCATAGGTACATTGAAGATTACTAGGCTTATGGCCCAAGAGCCCTTACAAGCCTGGCCATCTTAAACCCCAAGTTTCCCAATTTTAAAAATCCACATGAATGAAATTGACAGAGGGATTTTCCTATGCTGTGGTATCTAATATCGGCTGCCTCTGTCCATGAGGGACATGGGTGCCATCCCATCTGTCATTTTACTGTTATCTTAATATTATTTTACTATTATCCATACTTTGATCTAGGTTGCTCTTGAAGACGGTCAGGGAAGAGGTTTGCTTCACATCAATGGGAAACTTGTTACAGAGAAGGGGTAGTCTCTGAGGGGTGTGTCTATCTCTCCAAAATTATTTTTGTTAGTAGCTAGGTTAAGATCCCTGCAATGAGTGACCCTTGTGCAGTTTGATTTACAAATATTCTGTTGGCCAGACATAGATCGCCCCTCAATAATCTGTAGGAGATAGAATAGAGTTATAGGATTTGCAATCTTTCTGCATAGGACTCATGTTTTATACTTTGTATCTTCCTGGTGAGACACCTCTGGGGTTGCTCCAGCTGTTGCAGATGTCTGGTGAGGTACACACAAAAGGGTGCATTGTACTCAAGTATTGATCTCATGAGCACCGAGCACAGTGGGATTTTAATGTTGTTTGATCTGGATGCCATGCCTTACTTAAAGGACTTTCTCACCACTGACATATGGTAGTTGAAGTTTAGATTACTATCATCCTGAGTACCCACATCTCATACTACTGGTCTGTCTTAGAGAGGTGCTGTTTGTACTGTAATTGGCTTAGGTATTTGCTTTTCCAAGGGGAATAATTATGATTTTTTTGTATTTAGTTTTAATCCATGACTCTGGCACCAATCATTTGTCTGCATTAATCCTTTCTGCACTATATCAGTATCATTCGGGGATTCAGTGATTTGCGAAATTTGCAGTCATCCACAAACTTAGTCAGACAAAGGTTGTCTGCATTTGCCTTGACGTCTAAGAAATAAATCCTGAACAGGAGAGGGTCTAGTACAGAACCCTGTGGTATGCCACTGGTGACTGGTCTTTTGCTATTGGTGAATTTACCCACTTTGACAGTATTTGACCTATCGGTGAACCATTTAGCTACCCACCTGGTGGCATAGGGGCCTATGCCAAGTTGAGAGAATTTTTGTATAGTACCTGAGTGGGAAATACCTGAGTGTAAAATGCCTTGGCCAGGTCAAGGTAGGTGGTATGCACAGTCTTTTCCCCACATGCATGGCCTTGGTGACCTTCTCAGAGAAGTTACCCGATTTAACAGATGGTGATCTTCCCTTAACAAATTTGAACTGGGTTGTGTCCAGAGTTTGAGGATTACCTATGTTCTTGTTGCTTAGGTCCATTATGATTCTTTCTAGAGCCTTACAGATAAGGCTAGTCAGATTTGTGGGTCTATAATGTCCTCCACTCTGCTGGAACATAGCCTGTCTGGAGGTTGTGGTTAAATAGGGGTTGAAGATTTATCCATATCTGTCAGCTATCAGGATGGCTAATTCTTCCAGTGGAGTATGGGTGGTGCCATCCACAACCAGCTCTGTGCATAGCTGGGTATTCCCGTTAAGATTTTGGACATAGTTAAAAAATGCTTTGTGATTTTTTTCTTGGCTAGGGAGGCAATTTTTGCTTCATGCTTTGTTTTTGAGGACTTGACCAGATCTCCGATTTGTTTGTTTTGACTAGTGAGGAATTTTTTCTTCTGCTGAGCCTTTCACTGCTTATTAATGGACAATAGTTTCTTTCCTTGTTGTATAGACTGTTTATACCTGGGGTCCACCAAGGTGGCTTGTTTTTCTGGTAAGGCCTGGGTTTAATCCGGTTGGGTACTGCTGATTCTGTATAACTGCCTAAGTGGTTATACAGGGCATTGGTGTACACCACTGCATAGTATTCTGTGTTTCTGGGTTTGGTGCTTTGAAATTCCTTATGCCATCACTAAGTAGGAGGTAATTTGTCATGGAAAAATGCTTTAGCATTTTTGAGCTTGAGTGGGTATCTGGCCTTATATTTATTTCAAAGGAGCATGACCCACAAAACAATCTTAACAAAGTGGACATCACACAAGGGGAACAGTGCTCCCCTATGTTAGTGATTACTTTGTGAAGGATATTTTAGCCCCTAGCAGGTGTGCTGACCAACTGTTCTAGAATGTTTGCATTGACAAAGTGCAAAAACCTCTGAGCCTGCATGTTAGAGGTCATGTATGTTCCTCAGTCAATGATTAAGATGGCTCTGACGTAATTCAAACATGCCGCCCTCTGATCTGGAGTCTAAAGCTCTACTACTGCAAGCCATGCAAAATAAATAAATAAATAAATAAATAAATAAATAAATAAGGAAAATAAACAAGAAAATGTTCCTTTCCAGTATGGTAGTTGGTTTGGTCACAGAAGCTGTTCAGATTTCTGCTGAAAAATGACAGAGTGCATTATTTCTGTTGAAATAGAAATACTATTTCCTGGATCCTCCTTTGTTTACAGATAATTACTTTCTAAATCCTTGGACTCATAGGAGAGATACATTACTTTAAAGCACTGCAAACAGACATTGCAAGCCACACAAAAGACTAAAGTGCATAAAAAATAAGGCAAGAATCCTACTTTTCTCAGACAGAAGTTGGTTTTATATGACAGATTGTTAGATTTCTGCTGAAACCTTTGAGTGAGTTTGTTCTCCTCGGATAGAAATTCTGGTACATAGAAACTCCATGCGTCGCTTGTACTCTGATTTTAAATTCTTGGATTCACTGAAAGCAGCAGTGTTTTTCTCTTGTAACCAGAACTTCTAAAACTTTATAACACGCACTCAAAATAAACACTGTAAGCTATACAAAATAGCATTGCACTCAAAATAATTACTGCAAACCATGCAGAACACCACTACATTCAAAATAATCACTGCAAGCCATGTAAAATAAAAATAAAATTTAAGGAAAAAGTACCAAGAAACGTACCTTTCCGTCCCAGCAGTTGGTTGGTTTTGTAGCATAGGCTGTTGTTTTGTGTTTAAAATATGCTCTTGCTCTTTAAATAGAAATACTTTTCTGTGGATTCCCCACAGGTCAGTGGTACTATGCTTCCAAATCCTTCCACTCATTAAGATCAGTTGCATTGTTTTATCCTACCTGAGACACTGGAAAGCCTGCAAAATAATGCTGCACTCAAATTAAACATGGCAAACCATGCAAAACAGCACTGCTCTGAAAACAGATGCTGAGTTGGTAGGGTGGCCTAATGGTCAAGGTGTTTGCCTTACAAACACAAGATACAGGGTTTGATTCTCACAGGAGATAACTGGCTAGGCTTAAAATGCCTCACGAGGGCAGTTAGCTTAGTAATAACCTATGAACAAACCACAGAAAATAAGAAAGAATATACAGAAAGTAAACCAAGAAACTTACCTTTAATGCACAGCAGTTGGAGATCATATTGATGTAGATTTTTGTTGAAAACTTTGTAATGGTTTAACTTTAAATAGAAATGCTTTTCTCTAGATCCTTCTTAGTTATTGTGTACTTTGTTATTAAATCCCCAGACTCACATGAGAGCAACAGTGTTCTTTTCTCTTAACCAGAACTTTTAAAACTTTACAGCACTACAAACGCTAGCCATGCAAACAGCAGTGCACTCAAAATAAACAGTGCAAGCCATGCAAAATAGAACTGCACTCAAAAACAGTACAAGCCATGCAAAGCAGTACTTCACTCATAATGAGCACTGAAAGCCATGCCAAATAAAAAAGAATATAATGAAAATAAACCAAGAAACTTACCTTTTGCACACAGCATTTGGTTTTGTAGCAGAAACTGTTCAGTCAGATCTTTGTTGAAAAGATTTAGAATGCTTTATTTCTCTTCAAATGGAATTACTGGTGTCTACATCTTCCTTTGGTTGCAGGTAATTACATTCTAAATCCCTGGAGTCACTAGGAGAGATCCACACAAACACTGCAATAGTACAACATAAAGAATACAAGAAAAATAATCCACAAATCCTACCTTTCCCAATATATAAGTTTTTTTTATAAGATACTGTTCAATCAGATTTCTGCTGAAAATCGAGTGGTTTCTTCCTCTTTAAATCAAAATGCTGGTTTGTAGACACTCCTGGAGTTACTGGTACTTTACTTTTAAATCCTTGGACTCACTTAAAGTGACATCATTTTCTTCTTGTAACCAGAACTTTTAAAACTTTTTAGCACTGCAGTCAAAATAAACAAGGCAAGCCATGCAAAACGCCACTGCACTCAATGCACTGCAGACCATGGAAAAGAAAACAAGTATTTAAGGAAAATATACCAAAGAAATTTACCTTTCTGCTCACAGAAGTCAGTTGTATAACATAAGCTGTTCAATCAGATTTCTTTACTCTTTAAATAGAAATACTGGTCTCTAGATTCCCTTCAGGTTGCATGTAGTTTGCTTCCACATCCTAGGACTCACTAGGATGAATGGAGAGATGAAAAGTCAGCAAGAAAGGAGAGTATTAGTGCTGAAATTGAATTCATTCTCAAGTCTTGGTGAGTACCTTCACAAGATGGACCCTGTTTTCACAAAATTTCACCAAGGCGACACTGATATATAGACTGTATTTATATTGCATATATCATGGACAGAAACAGGTCAAAAACTAAAAAAGATAGCTGGGTGCACAAGGACCAGGATAAAAAGTGCCCAATCCTGGTAGGTGCACTGCTGCTAGGACTGGAAAAGATGACAGTGTAGAGTCCTCAAAATACAGAAACATTACTACAATGAGGCCAGGCCAGGCCCAGGGGGAGGATCCCCCCCCCCCCTGTTGTAGAAAGAAGTAGCAGTCCACAAAAATCACAAAAACTGATAGGCCAAAGAAGAGCCATAAAGAAGATAAAGTGGACTGTTGAGGATAAGAAAGAAATTATGTATTGTTACTATTATGCAAAAAGCCCAGAATTTCCAGACACAAGATATACAAAATGATTAAGAGAGAAATTAGAGGAAAGAAAAATGCTTCCGCAAGAAAAACTGTCAAAAGCTTCAAATGAAAATTTGTGCTCATTAATACAACAGTTTTGTGAAAAACTGTATATAGAGCAAAAAACTTTGATCTGTTTGAAAAAAAGCATCTAAGGAAGTGCAAAAATATAAACAACAAAACCAAGAGATATTTGAAAAGTATAAAAAAGAAATACAGACATGGGAAAGAAAGAGAGATTTGATATTGTGTAATATTTATGCAAAGGAAAAAGCCAAATTAATCAATGTAAAGAAGGCAGCCCCAAAGATATTCAGAGAGAAATACAGGCAAAGGCATCAGGATATGGAACATTTCACAATAAAAAAATATCACAAAGATGGAATGTAGAAAAAGACATTAGTAAATTAGATGTTGAAAAAAAATAGAAGTTGAAGTTACGGAGTGCCTGCGAAGTGAAGGATTTGGTGTAGAAGGTCTAACACAGGTTACATCACAGCAGGATGGAGTGAGTCCCCAAAGTAGGGGGAAATAAGAAGATCAGGAAACATCTGAAGAAGAAATATGGACATGGAAGCGAAAAAGCAATTTAATATGGTGTAATATTTATGCAAAGGAGAAAGCAAAATTAACCAATACAAAAAGAGCAGCACCAACGATATTTGAAGAGAAATACAGGCAAAAGAATCCAGATATTGCAAAAAATTTCAATACAAAAAATAAGATGACAAAGAGGATAAATAGAAAAGGAAATTAGTAATGGAGAAGTTAAAGTAATAGAAACTGAGGTTATGGAATACCTGCAAAGTGAAGGATTCAGTGTAGAAAATTTAATTCAGAAAGCAGCACAACAGGACAGAACAATGGAACTCCAAATTAAAGGGAAAACAGTGGAACAAGAAGCAATTGGTCAGGTGCCATACGAAGATAATTTGGAGCCTTCCACAGGAAACCAGTATAAACATTCACGTGAAGCAAGACAGGAAGGGAAGGAACAGGAAACTGTGGAAACTCTGATGCAATCAATGTTGAGGAGTGATAGGCCAGTGAGTTCCCATATGATAGAGCAATGGATGGCACAGGATGAAATTGAAGAGAATTTGCCACGGGAAGATGCTATAGAATCTTCTACAGAATGCCCGCAGGAATTGCAAAATAAGGGATGTGCCCTCAGTTTGGAAGAACATGAGCTAAAAGTTACTTGATTTAATAGACATAGACAGATATAGCAAGAACAATGAAAGGAATAGACTGCAGAAAGTTAATAAAACCCCAAAAGTCAAAAGTCTGATAAAACAGATGAACACAGTAATTAGCACTGTCCATAGAGATCAATGTGATATAACAAAAGTAAACAGGATATATTATTGTGCAGCTAAATTAATAACTGATAAAGTTCTACCACAAGAGCACAGGATAGTGAGGGAAAGGAAGGGGAGAAATTGAATACCATTATGGAAATATGAAATAGAAAAAAACTATAAAGCAGTTAAGACAAGAAGTATCACTGTCAGAAGACTACAGAAGAGGAAACAGATCAACAAAAATATTAAGAAAGATAGATGTGATAAAAGCAATGCGCACTATTAGAACAGACCAGGATCTATCATGCACTATCGCAAACAGCAAACTAAAGATTTCAGAACAGGTGGGGAAACTTAGAAGATACGAAGATAAATATAAAGGAAAAGTACAACATAAGCAATTTATTGATGACCTAAAAAAGTTTTATAGAGAATTGGTAAATAAGGTAAAAGGAATTAAAAGGCCACCAAAAAAGAAGAAATAGATACATTTTAAAAGGAATTGAAAGACTGCCAAAAAAAAAGAAGAAATAGATACATTTTGGAGAAGTATCTATGAATATACTGTGGAACATAACAAAGATGCCAATTGGATGAAAGAAGTTAAAGCAAGAATACGAGGTTTACAGGTACAAGACATGAAATGGGATGAAGTAACAGCCACATAGATTGAAACAAAGTTAAGAAAAGCCTCTAATTGGAAAACCGCAGGCCCAGATGCAGTACCTAATTTTTGGCTGAAAGTATTAACATTTTTTCATGAAGATTTAACCATGAGTAAGAACTATTTATATGTGCACCCTGAACAAACACCAACCTGGTTAACAAAAGGAAAAACAATTCTCCTACTTAAGAGTGAACCTGCAAGCTACCCTAAAAATTATAGACCAATAACTAACTTGCCTTCCAATGACATATAAACTATACACAGGAACTGATGCCGACAGAGTTTATAGTCATTTAGAAGAAAACTCAATTATGGCAGTAGAACAAAGCGCCAATAAAAGAAAGTCATATGGAACAAAGGATCATTTGTTATTAAATAAAGTCATAGTGGAGAACTGTAGAAAGGGGAAGAATCTAAGTATGGCATGGATTGACTACAAAAAAAATTTGATAGTATCTCACATTCATGGATAAAAGAGTGTTTAAAAATGTATAAGATACACCCTACACTAATCAACTACATTACAGTGACCATGAAATCACTTTGCAATGAAGCCATGATAAAGGGCAAATTATTATCCCAGGGATAAAAATTCAAATGGGGATATTCCAGGGTGACTCTTTGACACTGCTGCTATTCTGCTTTGCCCATAACCCATTAAGCTGTCTACTTAACAGCTTAGGTCATGGCTATAATCTGGCTCCTAGAAAACAACAAAGTGTAAAAGACTTCTCATCTTCTATTTGTCGATGATTTAAAACTGTATAGCTCATCAGATGAGGAAACAAAAGCACAATTGCGAGTTGTCAAAACTTTTTCAGATGGTGGGATCTGTATGGATCACCAAATGGCAACATAACCGAAACAGATTCAGCCAGGCATACCTGCGCGAAAGTGCTTTTCACCGAAAGGCACTTTCGCGTAAGTATGCCTGTAGCGGAGAACGCACTACAGTGGGGATAAGGGAAAATTCCCTTTTCCCCACTGTAGTGCAACCTCGGAGGGAGAATATTTAAGTAGGGAGTGTGGAGGGTGCAGGGGGGCTTGCCCCCAGCAAAAACATAAAAGTAATGTTTTATTGTTTTGTTTTTAAACACACTTTAACAAAAGCACTTTTTTGGTAAAAGTGCTTTCGTTAAAGTGTGTTCGGTGATTGTGGATTCGGACTATTGAACTTTCGTTCAATATTCCTAGATCCCAGATGATACAAGAATGTCATTTGGTCTTCATAAATGTGCAAAAGCAACCTTTAAAGCAGAAAAACTCCAATGCCAGGAAAACATCAGTTTGGGACAAGAATATGACATAAAAGAAATTGAGCAAGGAGTGTATCAATATTTGGGAATTGATGAAGGACCAACAATAAAACATGAACAAATGTGAATAAAACTGAGTAAGGAATACTTCAAAAGACATAAATCAATCTTGAAAACAGCACTGACATCTAGGAACAAAATCCAGGCTATAAACCAATTTTCTCTTCTTGTCCTAATTTACACTTTTGGAGTGATTGACTGGCCCCAAAATGTGTTGGACAGATTAGATAGGAAAACAAGAAGGATGCTTCATGCTCACAAAATGATCTATAAAAATCAGTGCATACCAAGATTATATATCCCTCATTCTGAAGGAGGGATGGGCCTCCTTGAAATTGATTATATGTATAGCTCTGCAATTGTGGGACTCCGCACATATCTGCTGACCTCACAAGACCCAAACATAGTGAAAGTTTTCAAACATGAGGAGAATAAATCTAAGATGACTTATCTGCTTAATCTAGCAAAACCATATCGGTGTCAAGCAGGAATGGAAATCAAACCAGAAGTAGATAAAAATCAGGCAGCAACTGAAAGTGCCAAAAAAACAAAAGAAAGAATATAAGGTGAAGGACCAGATGAGAAGGCAAGAAATGTGGAAAAAGCATAAAATATAGTTTCAAGTATAGAAAACTTCTGGAAGAAACTCATGTTGATCAGTAATGAATGCAGGAATGGTTAAGGACAGCCAAATGCAAACCAAGAGATGAAAGGTTAATATTGGTGGCCCAAGATAGTGGACGGCATACATGTTGGTTTATAAAGTCCATTGAGCATGTGGGAGAAACAGACAAATGTAGGTTTTGCAAAACCTAATTGGAAACAATTGAACACCTCGCTGCTGGTTGCAACATACTAATGGCAGAAGGACTGTATACTGAAAAACATAATAATGTGGCGAGACTGTTGCACTGGGGATTGTGAAGACATTATGATACTGAAGTGGCTGAAAACACTGGAAACATGAACCACAAAGCATCATGGAAAATAAAGAAGTTACATCACGTGGGATCATCCATTACCAACAGTTCAAACGATAGATGCTATAAAACTGGATATAGCATTGAAAATTGAAATTGCCACACCTTGGGACTATAGTGTCTTGCATACAGAGAGACAAAATTTCATAAAATATCAGGATCTGCAGGCAGAAATGAGAGCAATGTGGAAGTTACCCAGACAGTTCCAATAGTAGTAGGAGCAACAGGTCTTATAAAAAAGAATTTACAATCGTGTTTAGATATGTCACCAATACATGTAACTCCATACGAATTGCAGAAGGAGTCATTGCTGGGCACATTGCAGGTGCTGCAAAGAGCACTTCTGGCTGACATCAAAGACTGAAACAATACTAACTTCATGAACTTTAATTGAACTTTGACTTAGGAATGGGGTCCATTCCGTCATCATATTAAAAATCCAAAAGACTTGGAATAGCATTGTTTTCTTTTTTATACTTTATAACAGTACAGTCAAAATAAGTACTAAAAGGCATGCAAAATAGCACTGCATTCAAAATAAATAGTTCAAGCTATGCAGAATAGTGCTGCACTCAAAATAAAAATAATATAAGGAAAACATACTAAGAAATTTCCCTCTCCCTCACTGCAGTCAGTTTTATAGCAGAGGCTGTTCAGTTAGACTTTTGTTTAAAACACTGGAATGTGTTCTTTCTTTTTAAATAGAAATACTTGTCTCTAGATCCCCCACAGGTCACGGATACTTTTCTTCAAAATCTTAGTACTTACTAGGAGTGACAGTGTTGTTTTATCCTTACCAACTTTTTTTATACTTTATAGCACTGCACTCTAAATAAACACTGTAAGCCATGCAAAATGGCATTGTATTCAAAATAAACACTGCAAACCATGCAAAATGGCACTATTTAAAATGAACACTGCAAACCATGCAAAATGGCACTGTATTCAAAATAAACACTGCAAGCCATGCAAAATGGCATTGTATTCAGAATAAACACTGTAAGCCATGCAAAATGGCATTGTATTCAGAATAAACACTGCAAACCATGCAAAATGGCACTGTATTCAAAATGAACACTGCAAACCATGCAAAATGGCACTGTATTCAAAATAAACACTGCAAGCCATGCAAAATGTCATTGTATTCAAAATAAACACTGTAAGCCATGCAAAATGGCATTGTATTCAGAATAAACACTGCAAACCATGCAAAATGGCATTGTATACAAAATGAACACTGCAAGCCATGCAAAACAGCACTAAACACAGATTAAACACAGCAAGCCATGCAAAACAGCACTGCACTCAAAATAGACACTGCAAGCCTTGCAAGAAAATAAAAATTATAAATAAAATAAACCAGGAAACTTACATTGCCCACACAGCAGTTGACTTTATTGGAGAGCCTACTCAGTCATATTTCTGTTGAAATCTTTGGAATGCTTTATCTGCAAATAGAAAGGCTTGGCTCTAGATTCTTCTTAGAGACATTGCTGCACAGAAACACTGTATGCCCCACAAAATAAAAAAAACAAGTCAGTTGAGCTACAAGGTAATGAGCATTCTGCATCTACCCTGTGCTGATTTCAAAGCTGCTGAGAGAGTCTACAAAACTAAGTGTAATTTTTCAATTTGTTCTGACTTAAACTGTACTTGTATTTGATTAACTGTGTTGCTTTATGAACTTGCTTTACATCTGCATTGTATTTTTCACTGTTTTACTGTTAAACTATTTGAGTGTGAACTGTTCTGTTGGTAAATTAATCATAGGCACTAAACAGCCTATAATTGCAAAGTACCTTGCAAAGGTAAGGGAAAACAGCTCTTGTACTTTACAAAAAAAGCACCTAAACAGGCATGTCCAAGGGTCAGCTTCCAGTGATTTCTCCTGTCCACCTGGTGAATCTGGGAATACTGGGGCAATGCAGCAACTGCCTCATGTACACATACAACCCTCTTCTCCTACCACCCAACACTACAACCTGCAAGAGATGCACTTACATAGCCAAACTGGAAGCAAATCTCTCTCCAGCCAAGATTGTGCTAGACAGTCAAGAGGAGAAGGTTAACATCTGCACTACACCTCAAGCAACACATAGCCCTTCAAAACCCACACCATCAGCACCCACACATAGCAACACTAAACCCACATATGTGGAGGCCCTTAACATTAACCTGCCCAAATCTACGAAGCTTAAATGCAAACACCAGTCACAACCAAAGTGACACATAGCTCACAACACCAGTGTGCCACCCAACAAGGCAAGACAATGTACCCAACTTTAGTCATAGGTGACTCACTGATGTCCCACTCACCAGGCTGAACAAGGATAAAAATTACAGTCAGCTGCCTGACGGGTGCCAGGATCCACCACATAACACATGCACTTAAGTCACTCTACAACAAGTACAAATATGACTCTGCCATTGTCCATGTTGGACTGAATGACTTGAGACATACCTCCCTGGACTATATGAAAAGAGACATGGAAGAGCTCTCGGATCATGTGGCCCAGGCAGGTATGACTCTAGCCCTGCGTAGCATCCTGCCTTCACCCAGAATGGTATCACAGTATAAGGACAAAATTATTGACTTCAACAATTGGCTAAGCTTCTGGTGTCATTCAAAGGGGATCCAGTATCTGTCTGCCTGGGAAGACATGATCGACAAACCATGATGCTTTGCCAGATATGGTCTGCACCTGTCTCCCCTGGGGTTCAGTTTGCTGGCTAAAGCTCTTGCCACCCCTATAGTGCCTTTTTTAGGCAAACTTCAAAGGACAAAACCACCACCGTAACAGGTACAAGCATGCAAAATCTGAAGGTAATGCTACTCAATGCTAGAAGTCTAAACCTCAAAATGCACTCTCTTGAGGCACTCCTAAAAATGGAGAACATCGATATATGTGCAGTAACTGAAACCTGGTTCAAGGCTCCAGAGACCCCTGCAATACCAGGCTACAACTCTTACCACACATTTCGGCCACCAAACCAAGACCGAAACACTAAAGGTGGAGGAGTGTCCATATTCACCCAGGATATTCACACCTCCAGGCTTGTTGCCCAACACAATGCATCTGAAATTCTCCAGGTGCAACTGACACTAGGTAAGACTGGAATCCGAATTGTAGCTTGCCACAGATCCCCCACCATGCCCCAAGATTCTTACTACACCTTTCTAAACATACTGGAAAATATTAAGATACAACCAAACACCTTAATACTGGGGGATTTTAACTACCCTGCCATTAACTGGGAAAACTACTCTGGTAACAACACCTTTTCCCAACGGTTCTTGGAATTCATAAATTCCAATGCCCTGGATTAACTAATCCATTGTCCAGCCAGGGACTCCAATCTCCTAGACCTGGTCATTACCAACATGGGAGATAGAAGCTCCACACCAGTGGTCACCTCATGCTGGTCAGGTCCTACAATAAGCTAATCACCCTTGACATCCACTTCCCACCCCTACCCCCCAGTAAGGAAACGTCTGTCAAAAACTTCTCCAAAGCCAACTTCATGCTACACAAGTCAGAAGTGACAAAATTTGTGACACCCATGCAGATGGGAGCTGAAAGTTCAACTGCTGAATCCTACACAAAGGTACTGTACGAGCACATCCACTCATGCATGAATCATGCCATCCCAAATAGAACCAAGATGCTCTCCTCCAAAAAAAGGAAGCCAATCCAGTGGTCCCCTGCCATACACAAACTATACAACAGAAGGAAGAAACTGTTGCAGAAAAGAGGAAAATCCCAGGATGCAAAAAACCCCCTTACCAGCCTCAGTAAGAAGCTGAGATCCCTCATAAAATCCTCCAAAGCTAGTTACGAAAATAAAATTGCCAAAGATTCCAAAGACAACCACAAGGCATTCTGTAGCTATGTCAAGAATTTAAATGGCATTGCTCAGATCTGCTCTGAGCTACAACAGAATGGCATTAAATATACTGAACCCAAGGATATTGCCAATATCCTGGCAGATCGATTCAGTGCCAACTTCACCCCCCACTCACCCCCTAAAGAGCCGATCTCAATACCGAAAGATTGCCACATTCTGGTAATAATGGCCACACAGGTAAAAACCGCACTCTCCAAAGCTAAGAATACAGCATCCATGAGACCAGACGACATCCTGGGCTGTGTACTACATGAACTACAAAATGAACTGGCATCTCACCTAAGTGTCATGTTTAATCATAGCCTCACCTCAGGCTTTGTACCCATTGAGTGCCGCACAGCTACAGTTATCCCACTCCACAAGAAGGGAGCCACCTTGGATCCTGAGAACTACCACCCCATCAGTCTGATGAGCCTGATCTGCTAGGCCATGGAATGTATTATCATGGAACTTATAAACAAAGCCATTGGTAACCTTCAAACACTGGACCCTACCCAGTTGGGTTTGTGAAGGGACGATTTTGTCTCCTGAACCTGATTGACTTCTTTGAATCAGTCTCCAGAGCTGTGGACAAGGGTTAGGTGGTCCACACAGCCTATCTGGACCTCGTCAAGGCATTCAACACCATCCCCCACTCTAGAATCATAGATAAATTTACTAAGCTGGGCATTAATCCCTACATCACTCAATGGGTTGTCAGCTGGCTTACTGACAGAACCCACACTGTAAAAGTAGCCGACTCTAAATCCAGCTGCAGACAAGTGACAAGCGACAAGTAGAGTACCTCAGGGTTCAGGCCTGAGACCGCTCTTGTTTGGCATTTACTTCTCTGAAGTACAGGCCAACACTAAGGGACTCTAGCTAACAAAGTTCACAGATGACTGCAAACTGGGAACTATTATTGAATCCCCAAATGTGGATATTCTACAAAAGGAATTTCCCAAACCAAGACCTTTGCAAGGATGGCAAGTGCAAAGGCTGAAAAAGCAACATGAAAAACCATTCATAGCCAGCACTCTACTGGAGCAAATATCTTATTTTAATGTACAAAAACAGACCAGTTTCTGCCCAGAGGCCTTTTCTATTGGAAACTGGTCTGTTTTTGTACATTAAAATAAGATATTTGCTCCAGTAGAGTGCTGGCTATGAGTGTTTTATTATTCTACAAAAGGGCCTAACAGAAACAGATGCTTGGTGCCAGAGCCATGGGCTCAAACTCAATGCCAAGAAATGTATAGTTATCCCCTTTGGGAAAAAACATGTACCCGTGAATTACCACATAGGTGGCAGTACACTAAACACCAAAAGTGTGATAAGAGACTTAGGGACACAGGTGGACAGTGGTCTCACCTTCGATAACCACATCACTACAATAGTTGGAAATCTTTCTATGTGGCACACCTCATCACTAAGGGCTTTTCATCCAGAAAAAAGGAGGTAATTGTCCCACTGTACTCATCTCTTATTAGACCCATTATAGAATACAATGCCCTGTTTGGTATGTACCTCTCAAGACATCTGCAACAACTGGAAAGGCCACAAAAATACCTCACTAAAAGAATCACAGGCCTAAAGCAGATGCGCTATGCTGACCGTCTAAAATAACTCCAGCTATACTATGTCGCATATCGTCTACTCAGAGGCAATCTCTGCTTAACACACAAGGCCATGCCAAACCCAGAGCTGTTGAACATTCTACACTTAAAGAAATCCCAATCCCTCAAAGTCACACACTCCAGGGATCTAAACCTTGTCATCACAATGAACAAAACATGCTGGAGGGATAGGTTCCAGACCCAGAGACTCCCCAGACTCTGGAATAGACTGCCCATACAAGTCAAGCAGAGCGCCCCTTTGGCCCTCTTCAAAAGGAACCTTGAAGATTGGATGGGAAATAGGAAATTCACCCTGGGGATCATGTCAGTCACCCTGCTAGACAGGGGTCCAGGGAAGTAAATATTGTGGGAAGAAATAGCCATGGAATTGTTATGGCTAGGCTTGTATAGGCCCTAGGGCCGATAGCTTAGTACCAACCTATGAACATATGAACCAAGAAGCCTTATCATTATCACCCCTCCTGAAGGATTGCCTAACTGCTGCACTCTGGAGGCAGTCGTGGTGCTTATCTGTGCACCTGGAAGCCTGGACATGCATCAACAAAGATGTCTTGGTGCAGTCCATAATTACCAGATGCTGTTACATTCCCTTTTCCCAATAAGATCAAAGAAAGTTCCTAATGTGCCACCCTACCAAAGGAGAGATGCAGCCAGTGGTGGCTGGTGACTTCAAATCAAAGGGGGGGCTGCAGGAGACAGCTGAATGGGTGGGGCCAACAGGAAGGTGCGTGGTCAACTAAAAAGGGTGGAGCTATGGTGCAATGGGATCAATGCTGGACATGCTTACTTATTTACATGAAATAAATGCTCAGTCACTATGGCGCATGCTGAATACTGTACACAGCACACATTGTTACATACACACACACACACACACATATATATATATATATATATATATATATATATATATATATATATATATATATATATATATATATATATATATATATATATATATATGTATATATATATATATATATATATATATATATATATACACACACAGGTTGGTTTGAACACTTACCTCTGCGGTATGCTGCAAACAGTACTTTGTACTCTGTTTCTGCACCTGAGGAGAAGCTGTGGTCTGGAACACATCAGGTCATACTGGATTTCTTTTTCCCCCTTTTTTCATGGAGGCTCAAAAGGGACAGTTTAAAGTTTCCCAAGCAAATACTATTCACGTGACCCCCACCTGGTTCCAAATAAGTGATTGTAGTCTCTTTCAGTTGTTCCCATTAGGATTTGCCACATCAGATCTGTTTCCATTTCTTCCTGTCCTCTACATCTTGCTCTGTCATCACATCACTTCCTCTACCACATCCATAAACCTAACCTTATGAGGCCCTCCTTTTTTCTTCCCTGGCAGCTCCATCCTTAGCATCCTTTTCCCAATATACCCAGCATCCCTCCTCAGCACATGTCCAAATCAACACAATCTTGCCTTTGGGCATACCTTCCACCTCCTCTCCATCAGCCAACAGTAGCCCAATTTCTGCCAGTGCCCTGTTGGCTAACAGTACTGGTGGTGGTCATTGTTAACCCGGGCCTCGACCAATCCGGTATGGAAATCTGTATTGTTGTCCCACATATGTCATTTGGCAGAGGTTATATTGGATGCCCTTCCTGATGTAACCCTCCCCATTTATCCGGGCTTTGGACCAGCATGAAGAAATGCACTGGCTTGTGCATCCCCAGTGGCTGAGTTACATAAGTGCTTGTAGTATAGTACCAAATAAGTGCCTCTTGTGTTCCTCTGTGTATTGTGTTCCACTGTTACTTATAGATAAAGTCCATTCGTCTGTCTTTATTTTGTGCAAACAAATCAATAACTCTGTGGTTGAAGCTAGTTATACTCTGCATTAACTCCTTTCCTATAGAAAGCATAGCCAAAGCATTCAGTCTGTCTTGCCCCATTGTACTACGAAGAAACATTTTAGTTCTTTTCAATGTTGAGAAACACTTTTCTGCCTCAGCAGTTGACATTGGTGTGGTGGCTATAATTAACAACACATTGTAAATCTGGGAAAACACACTGGTTAAGGAGTTGTCCAACAAGAATTTTAACATCTGGACTGCACTGCCAGTTGCTGTAAAGTCTTCACATTGATACACCACTCCAAGTTCTGTTCTAAGTTGTCCCCTCAACAGGAATGGATAGTTGTCTATTGTTGCTGTGAACAGATTTTCTGGAAACTCTCTTATGTATGTTGAAAACTTTTCAGGCAGAAGTAACTGAGAAGCTTGAAGATGGCCAGTTTGTTGAAATTGTGATGTTGCCTGGAACTTTATGACATCACACACTTCCTTTGTAGCAACTGACAATGTCTCATGCAGTGGTCGGGAAGCTGATGGCCCTCATCTACGTTTTGACAGGATGTTCTCTGTCTGTAGATACTGTTTTGCAATACCGTCGATACCCGATCTGACACTGTAAATTTCATACAGAAATGTATGCACATCCTTTTCAACAGCGGTTGCATCTGTGGTATGACACTAAAGTTGCCTATACAGAATGTCAACATGGGGCATTATACGATGGAAAACAGTAAGCCAAAATTTAAATTCATCATCTTCAACTGTTCGCAGTAGCCCATTTGCTTCCTGTACAGTTGCTGCAGCAGATGTAGGACACTTATACAAATAAAGAAAGCACTCTGACCGTGACACCAAGTTCTTGTACACTGCATTTACAGTACAGATGTTAAAATTCCACCGTGTTCTTGACACTCTTGGCATGCTTCATGATACTATACTATCCAGAGCAGCTTGTCTTTGAACTGAACAACTGAAAAAGGCTGGAATTCCACCAAGTGTTAAAAAAAATGTCCTTGCTTCAGTATTTTGTTGTGTGGCTCTTTGCATTACCAGATTAAGTTGGTGGGCATAGCAGTGTACATAGTAGGCATATTTAAACTCTTCTCTTATGATGGCCTGGACCCCATGCTTAACACCACTCATAACAGATGCACCATCATAACTCTGAGCAATCACTCATGCTGGTCTCCCACTACTTCCTTCAACTGTTATTTTATCATACCAGCAATATGTCCTGCTGTCTGTCCAGATGGTGTAAAGTATCCCCAAAAATGTTCCAACACCTCTCCATTGACAATGTAACAGAACACAACAGCAATTTGCTATAGCCCAGCAAAATCAGTGGTTTCATCTGCAATTACTGCTACAAAATTTGCAGTACGAATCTCCTTTTTTATTTCTTCTCTGCATATTGTTAGCATGCAGTCCAGGAGTTCATTTTGAACAGTTTTTGATGTTCCTTTAAAAACAGTTGAAGTTGTCAAGTGTTCAGCCAACTTCTGATCAAACTTGCAGCTGAAGTCTACCAGTTTCCGGAACATTCCTGCACTCAATGACTCTTCTGACTCATCATGGCCTCTTAAAGCAACTTCTTCAGCACACAGCTTGATGCAGTCTGTTATAACTGATAGAACATGACTGTTTTCTTCCACTTTCTTGTTATGTCTTTCCACTGATAACTGGTATCCACTATTAACCGAGACCTGATATCCACAGTTCCCAGCACTGCTAGACTCATTTGGTTGTCAAAATGTTTAGCAGACTGTTCATGCTTTCTGGACTTTTCTTCCATTCTCTTCAGGTCATCCATACCCTTTGATGTCCAGGCATCTTCTCCACCAAACAACAAACATGGGAAGCAGTACAAGCTGTTTGTTTCCTCACAACCACAGATCCACATGTGTTTGTCATACACTGACCTGCTGAAGCTGCGTGTGTATGCCCTTGACCTACTTGTACCTGCAGACACCATCTTCAGATCAGGTGTGGGTCTTCCAGTCCTCTTGATTCTTAACTTCTCATTAAGAGTCAACTCTTTAAAATTAATAGATTTCAGATAGGCCACTGTAACACTCTGCTCACTCTGTTCACTCATTCTGGTTATAGTAGTTGTTGCAACTCTGAAATGAAGATATTGCAGAAAATATTTGTGTCACTGTTGTATACATGTTAAAGTACAGCTCCAGAAACAGCACTCATTTCATTGACAGTCTGCCACAGCCATGACCTACCAACTATCTGGCTTGGCCCTGCCAGGATTTAAAAGACTATAATAATGCATTTGTGATGCATACACTGTCACATCTTGCATTCTGTCTTAATTCTGGCTTTGCAGGACTAAAAATAAAATAGGGGCAGTCATTTCATTGACCACCACTACAGTTTCTGCTTTGATCCTTCCAGCATCAAAATACATGTTCTGCACAGAGACAATAGTCACAGCCTGTATGCATATTGCCTACTCCCTCAGACACATTAGTTTTGCAAAGCCAGAATTACAACAGTAAAAGGCCACAGAATTACAACAGTAAAAGGCCAGTTATTTCATTCTCACACTGACATGATAGTCCCCCATCCCAATAGGCTACCAGAAGTACCTGGCTTGAACCTCTGAAATCAGAGAGCAAAACAGTAATGTAACTGCATCTTTTACATAATTATCCAGAGGTCAGCACTTTTACTCAATCCATCTCACTCCATCCAGCTGCAGTCTTAACAGTTAGTAGTGGGGCCAATCATTTCATTTTCAAATAGCTCCCCCCCCCCCACTTAGTTCGGCAAAGCAGCCAACTTCACCCAAATACAGTTATCTTGCAAAGCCATAATTATGATACTTTAGACAGTAAACAAGGCCAGTCAGCTCAATGAATTCACAAACACCCCCCGTTACCCAAGTAAAGTAGCTGTTTTTTACCTGTCAGGATTAAAGTACAAATAACAGTAACAGCTGCGTTGCGTACGTACACGCTGTGACTAATGCTTCTGTCAACAAGTACATGTCAGATTAAAGTACAAATAACAGTAACAGCTGCATTGCGTACGTACACGCTGTGACTAATGCTTCTGTCAACAAGTACGTTTCATGTATTTTACTTTTATTTACTTGAGTTTCCACAATGCAACACAGTTTTATAAAACAAAAATCCCTTGTCATTGTCAATGTCCAGGAAGAAAAGCTCAACATATTAAATAAACATTCAGTATAGAGAATGAACAGATATGAAACATACATGAACTACTCAAGCTTGCTAATTATTGTACATTCATCTTAAAGTACAGACTTACTTTTGCAAAGCTAGACTTAAAACAGTAACCATCAGGGCCATTTGTTCAGTCACACACAGCCCCAACCACAGTATACTACTTGATGTTGTCAGGTTAAAGGCACAAAAAGACACTGTCATGAAGGTGAGTATACTCCCCCACCACATAAAGCTGATCGATCTTACTTCAGTGAAATCAACATTACTCTTGCAAAGCAAAACAGAACCGCAGCTATTCACACAGGCATTGCCCCCCAGTCCAACTCACTGTCTACCCAGAGAAACTGCTGTCAGCCCACATTGTTTAAGTAAAATAAATCTCCATGGTTACATTATTGTATTTCTTTCACATCTCAATAGCCAAGAACTTGCACATGATCTTACAGTCACTGCCACCACCAAGTGAAGTGAGAGAGAGAGAGAGAGAGAGAGATTTTGTGTGTGTGTGTGTGTGTGTGTGTGTGTGTGTGTGTGTGTGTGTGTGTGTGTGTGTGTGTGTGTGTGTGCGTCTGTGTGTTCGCGCGTGTTTGTGTGCGTCTGTGCGTGTGTGTGTTTGTGTGTGCATGTGTGTGTCTGTGTGTGTGTGTGTGTGTGTGTGTGTGTGTGTGTGTGTGTGTGTGTGTGTTTAATGCTATTGATTTCTGTGGATGTAAACTACAGGCTATTATTTCAGAGACCTATTTCTGGCGCACAAATGTTACAAAATGCCCCAACAGACATACAAAATACCATCATACTGGAACCATTGTCATAGCCAAGCACTCAAATGCAGTCATTTCCTTATTTCTATGCACAAAATATTTTAAGCAATTATGTAATTTTCCAGAAAAGGAGGATGCATATGGAGCAGAACCAAAAAGATTAAGCAAATCTGAGTTAGAGTACCAGTCCCGGACCAATAAACAAAATTGATATTCCAGGCATTACATTTTACATGTACTGAGGCTGATTCTGAAGTACTACAGATACTGATTTAACACAATGTATGGTACGCTGCCTGCTTATTTATTTTTAGATTATTGTAATGTAAGCCCAAGCATTCTACCCTAGCTAAAAATGTTAATCTTATGTTTTTCATTTTCTTATAATTTTAGATGCCCACAGACAATACTGCCAAAAAATGGAACTACAGTGGTCGTGCTAATGACACCCCCTGAAATACTACTACATTCAGACCTCTTGTTCTGGGAGAGATGTTAAGAGTACAACAAATAAGAAAAATATAAACAATTCTAATACAAGTTTTTTCTTTTAAATATACACACACTAAGCCCTCTCTTTATGGTCTTAAACACATTCAGGCCCTTTAAGAAGAAGCACATCAACAGCTGTTTTAAATAAATGTGTCACGACTGCTTACTGCTGCTGTTATCTAGGAAGGTACAGTAAATATGATCACAAAAAGTACACTAAAACAAACATGTAACATTAATCTTCAGTGCAGGTGTGTACCCTGACCTGTCATAAAACTTTTATAATCAGTCCTGTCTTCCTGCTAGGATCAGCAAGGTATTCATCATCTTAGACATTCATCTCCAACTTTTGTTCAAGAGTGTGAAATCATTTTATGACTTAAAAAGCCATTTAGTTTGGGCTGCTATTTTGAGGTGGGAATAGAACCCACAACCGTTTGATCTTCCAGCATCAAATAAGGGTAGTTACCTATTTATCCAGCTCTTAACACTGTGTATAATCTTACAGAAAGGATGCAGAGTACACAAGAGATAAAAGTTGGTGCCATCTGGAGTAGGTCTTCCCTGAAAAAGGCCCAAATGAATGTTTAACTAAATAATGTCAGTATTGTTTTGGCAGATGTAGCCTGAAGCTAGCATGATTCACTGGGATGTATTAAAACACTGCAGTATATAGTTAATTATTCACTCACTGTCCTCTTTATTCTTCCCTGTCTTCCTGTTAGGAATTGTGTGTTATATTATGTTTGGCTTTATCTTTCATAAGGTAGAAATTATTTTAAGAAAATATACGTAAATATATTTTCCTGATTTGGGGCTTTTCCTCCAATTCTGTGTTTGCTCTGTCCCTAATTCTGTACATAAAAGTTTAAATGTTTTAAGTGTGGTACTTATTTTTCAGATACATTTAAATGCACTGATAAAATGGTCTTTTCTATATTTATCCAAATGGCTTTTTTCCAGACATTAAAAAAGAAACTGTCAAAAGAAGCTGGACACAAAGTATGTGTTTTCAGCTGATATATATACCGTGGATATAAAAAGTGAACACAGTGCTAGGTTTTTGTGATATAAAAAAAATGTGACCACAATAAATAATTTCAAAACATTTCCCACCTTTAATGTGACCTATTCAATTGAAAAACAAACAAATCTGTTAGGGGAAAAATATAAAAAATAAAAAAATATATTCCAATAAACTGATTGCATAAGTGTGCACACCCTAAACTAATACTTTGTGGAACCACCTTCTGATTTAATTACAGCATTCAGTCTTCTTGGGTACACACCTGCCATCAGTTAAATATGCTGTAACAAGGACTGCTAGTACTTAATACATCAGCAAAATCAGCAGGACTCACTTGATTTTACATGAAGGAATAATTGATTGCTATAGTAGCTGAAGTTAGATATCCTATTCATATGAGCCTAAACTAAGCATTGTGGTCTCACTATAACAATATTTTTTTTTATTTCAGAAAAGAAATATAGTTTTAGTCTGGTGGTAGGGGGACATATGCATCATAAATGAGGCATGTTACTTGCTATACTGAGAGCTCATTTACAAAAAGGACTTGCTTTTTCTAGAGAAAAGGAAGCTGTAAACCTGTAGCTACACAACACACAGACAACTAAAGAAACTAAAAACTATCACTAGCCCCTGACTGCTACCCCCTGAATTCATAAAAGCAGCTGCCATCTGAATAGCTTGATCATACTTCTGACTTGGAAACAAACAGTTCTGTTGTGCATACTTAGTGTAGGAAAAACTGTGTTACTAGGTTAAAAGCAGAGTGTCTCAGCTAAGTTATGTGCCTAGCACCAAAAAAGTAAATCAGTGAACCCCGACTTGTCAAAAAACAGAAAGTTAAATTAGCTCACTGATAAAATGAGTGTCACGTCGCAACAGTCCGTAATCAGCATAAATCTCTATTTTTCATCTATGGACTAGTAGATGAAAGCGCTTAACTGGTGAAAAATAAAGAGATTTATGCTGATTACGGACAGTTGGGACGTGACACTCATTTCATCAGTCAGCTAATGTAACTTTCTGTTTTTTGATAAGTTATGTGTGTCTGAAAGCACATTCTTTTTTGGTCCTTTCAAGACACTTGAAACAAAAGCTGCTGCAGCATGTATGAATTCTTTCATGCCTGCTATACTCTCAAAGATTCGGTGTGCTATTTTGCAGAGATTAGTATCTGACCTGTGCTCAACAGAACATTTCAGGATAAAATGCAGACTCACACTGCACAGATATAGCAGAAAACAAAATTAAACGTGTGATAGAGGAAAGAGGTTTGTAAACAGAAAAAAAAATGTTGCAGATGATTGAGGTAGACAAACTATACAAACTATATGATGCAGTTTTCCTGGAACAATATCGTGGACAAATGTTTCCTGGAATTTGTTGACACTGAGACTGTTTTTGGAACTGTTTATGTGTAGAAATCTGCTGATACTAAAACTGAGACTGATTTTGGTAAAAGCGGTAATCTATAATGTGCATCAGGCACTGCAGTCACACGAATGGATAAATAAGTGAGTTTGGCAGTTGGCACAGTGCACTCATGCTGTGAGCTGTAGGTCATGTGTGCAAGGTTTGAGACCTTCAGCCCTTATTTGCCTACTGTGTGGCATTGAAGTCAGCTAACCAGCCATTGCTTCCAAGTTTCCCTGAAAAAGGATTGTGGTCGCACTTGACTAACAAATGGGCATTATTAAGGGACTGTATGACAAAACATTGTAGATAAGAATGATTTAATAATTGTGAAGATAGTATGCAAGGTAACCCCCTCCCCCATTGTGAAACAAGTTAATCTACTATATCTGACTTTGTTTTATAGAAGATGGGATGGCACATTTCTTATTGCAACTTTAGACTTAGAAGCAGATATTTCAGTGTCAAGCAATATATTATAAATTGATAAGTATTCTGATAAAGTTTCTAGCTTATCAGATTTCATGCAAGTACTTTGAAATACCCATTTTCTTAGAAAACTAGAAATAGATCTTTCAAATCAGTCAGCTGCTAGAATTTCCCAAATGTTCACTTTACTACTGCTATCAAGTTCTAACTCTAACTATAAAGATGTTTTATTGGCATTATAGTGAGCACAGACCATGGGTACTGTGATTACCATTTGTACCTGGAAAAGCAGCACAGAGAAAACTTTGCTGGCTGTATGTCACAATAAAATAAATTCATACAACAGCACTTGTTTTGTTAACGAATCAGTATTGCACTGGGTGTTTTACAATTTACACAACTCTACTTTTCAACTATCTTCTTTCATCTTCTCCATTGCAAACAAAAACAATTTACCCGTACACATAGTGCCATTCAAAATATTAAGAAAAACAACAGTGCACCACTGTGAACCAACAGTGATAACAGTGTGACCACAAAATGAAAGTGATGCAATCACCAGTTTAGAAAAAAATACAGTTTGGAAAAAAATATATATTTCACGTAGTAATCATCAGCAAAAGGAATTCTTTATAATGTAGCAGAACCCATGCTATTCATGATTTCTAAAATGTATTTCTATTTATTGTTTTTGTTGACTGGGAAAGTCTGGCTAGGTGGAAAATCCTTTTTCAGTGCAAGCCCAGGGAAAAAAGCTCCACAAAATAGAAAAAAGGTGGCATGTATGCATGCATACATACATACATAGTGTGATGAATCATTCTAGCATGTGACAATGAGAAAAAAAACAATGATTGTTTGAGCATACAGTAGCAAGAAAAAAAAACATTGGTATGATGTATATGAGTAGTTATTATCATACAAACACATTCTAATCCAGGTAATACAAGGATATAAAAAAAATTATTCAAAGGTAGATCAGAATGAGTATTTACACTAACAAGGTTTAGAGCAATAGTTTTTTTATAACAGTAGGATAGTGGTACGGCTACACGTTAGTTCAGCATTGGAGAAGACAGGTCATGCCTGCTCATCCTGGTTGAGTTCTTCATTAAGGATAATAAAGCCATGCGTAAGGAAATACACTGTATACTGCTTACTTGGACCTTGCCAAGTACTTCAGTATTACCTCCCATGTTGAGCTTATTGACAAATGCTTCCATCTGAAAACAAACCCATGCACATAACCCACACAATTAAGGTGGGGGTATTTAATCTAGACAGAAAGACATCATCAAGAGACTCTGTACTGGGTCCTTCACCTCTTTTGTATATACTTCTCTGAAATAAAGTGATATTAAGGGATTGAATTTGCTGATTGCAAACTATAGATATTTATCAAATCATACTCTACTGCTCAAATTCTGCAGCAAGGACTGGATCAAACAAATGCTTGACATAGTAATTGTGAGTTTACCCTCAGTGTCAACAAAAGCAGTATAGTTTCTTTTGGCAACTTGACCATAATTACTGTTTACTGTATAGACAGCATCCGGCATCCAACATTAGTCTGACATGATCATTAAAGACTTCAGTACCTGTGATGATAACAAACTCCCCTTTTACCACCACATTTCTGTGGTGATTAGGAAATCCTTCTACGTTGCACAACTCATCCTGTCTGATATATCCACAAGCCAAGGTCCATAGAAGTTAAAGTGCCAGTTTATTCATCCCTTATTATTTATAGTTATTAGACCCAGGGCCATGATTGAATTTAATGCCTCCTCTGTCATGTACCTCACAAGCACTAGAGAGGTTTCAATGTTTTCTCACTGAAAAGTGAGTCATAGCCTAGGGCTTAGTGTCTGTGCTGTCATTAGCTACTCTGATAGACTGAAAGTCCTATTTCAGTCTCAGCCAGGACAAATATAAATCACAGCAGACAGGCAAGTTACCAAGGAGTATTATGAATACAAGCAAAATGCGTTGTGCTGAAATAGAGCATTTACTTTAAAATGAATCAGTCAGTTTTATATGCATCGTTTATTGGCCAAAATGTAGAACACCACCTCTCATAGCATGAAACAACTGGGAAAAATTATAAATTTTGCACCAAATGTATGTTTAAAAGAGCATATTCCTTAGTCTATAAAGAAAAATGGTTTAGCATATATGTTAACTTTATCAGGCTCCATATTAGAATACATTAAACTTGGGTAGCCACTCATGTGTCCTATTCCGATTAAATACTCCATCTTCAAAACAGAAATGGAGGCAAACTAAAGACATTTTTTTAAAGATAACAGCTCCAAGTTAGCATCTAATCCAGAGGTAAAGCAGACTGATTGCCACTTGTCTTTCAAACATCCATACCTTGTCATTGGTACCACCCCCCCTACTTTGGTCTCAGCCAACCACAATGCTTATCTGATGAGACTAGACCTAATAAAAAGCACACACAGCCAGCATGTCTGGTCTCAGAGACTTCAAAAAGTCAGCTTTTTCCTGGCTCGGTAACTGGTTTGAGCATGATTCTTAGTGTACTCAGGCTCAAATGGCTCAAGCTAGGTCTGGCACAATCACCCATACTTCTGCATTGTTACTATCTCCTACCAAAACTGAAGAGAAACTGTGGCACAATCTAGAAAATAAATGCAAAAGAGAGAAATTGGTAGGGGCTGAAAAAAATAAAGATGGGGCTACTTGAGTTTCATGCAACATGTTTAAATACTTCCTCGCTCATTCCTAGAGTTTTCTTATTCTCTCCTTTTTTTCTGAAACCTCAGTTAAAATTTTTCAGTCAGATTCAGTCTCAAGGGTCTTTGGAGCTTATCATGGCTTTCAGAGTTTATAAGGAAGAGAAACATTAGACTACATGCACAAACAGACAGACACACACACACACCCACACACACACACACACACACACACACACACACACACACACACACAACTATAAGCAATTTTAAAGTTTCAGCAAAAGACTTGTAGCTTTTTTGGAGGATTCGGGAAGAAACTGGACATAGGGAAGAGCAGCAGATTCTGCATTTTAACAAAGAATCAAACCAGCATAAATATACCCACAAGTGAATGTATCCACAAGTAAACTGCTTCTCACAGTAAAAACAAGCTACTTCTGAGAAGTGGAAATAGTTGCAGAAACTGCAATAATTATTTAGTATTCTAGTGAGGGCTGGATATGGGATATGACAATGCATTCTTGTCTAATAAGCGGACATTGTATTGAGTAAGTCAGTAGTTCTGCTTATTGCCCATGTTTCATATGAACAATAAATATTCACATAATATAATTAAAGGATTTCTGGAAGCAGTGTAGTTTTAAAAGGTGAGTGGAATCAATGTATTAAGTGTAAGGTATTTGCAACCAAAGAGTACATGCCTCCAGCTTCCACTAATTACGTTTTATTTTCTGAATCAAAGCTTCAGGTACCAAACACAATTAAAGTTTAGGATTTCTCTGCTACTCAGCTTCAAAGTTCACAAAAACAGAACATATTTCATCAATATGAGAGTAAATGATGCTTACATAAAGTTTAGTTTTCAGAAAAAAAAAAAAGCCGATTCCAGCACCTGCCTTATGCATTAGTCGTTCTCTTCTTTTCTTCTTTTCATCTCTGCTCTGTGCTCTGCTCTCTCTCTGACTGCTACAGTACAAGCCGCCAAGCCCACCGCCAAGCCAAAAACGCCAGTATAAAATAATATCCACCACCGAATCCAACAGTCCTAAACTTCCAAGTCCCAAGTCGCAACCTCTAAATAAGCTATCGCTACTGATTGTTTCTAACTCTCTTTTTTGAGGAGAGCGAGAACCAGTCAGTAGCAATCCAGCCATCCATGTCACGTATGTGCCTGCCAAAGTGGCAGTCCAACCCCCCTTCTAATTTATGATGCGGATCATGCGGTTAAACCGCATAGACTTCTGGGCATCACACTGATGCTTTTTTTTAATCTGGACTGCCTTTTACAGCAGTCAGATAGTACAAGATAGATAGAGGTGTGTTCATTGTGAAAAAAAAAACAAAACACAGAACTCGACGAGCATGTGCAGTTCGAGTTCCAGGTTGTGGACATATCGTATTGACTGTGTTTGTTGTTCTTTGTTGTTGTTGTTGTTTGTCTTTCGGCTTTTCCTGGTAAGGGGTCGCCACAACAGAACTCCGGTCTGCTAATGATTGGCAGTAGATTTTTACGAAATGCCGGGGTGCCAGCTCGACGCTCAACCTTCAACTAAGGCACGCCCATTTACGCACGCATGTCTTTCGAATGCTACCCAACCATGGGGAGGACATGCAGACTCTACACAGAAAGCACTCCCAAGCCCAGCCGAGAATCGAATGGGAGAACCTCTTGCTGCGAGGTAACAATGCTACCGCCGTACCACCGCGGCATTATATGAAAATAAATGGGAAATTATTTTTATGGCCATTTGCAAATAATTTAAATAAATGTCAACTTTTTCTTGGGAGGGCTGCAGTCCTGCAGTCCGATAGCACAAGCCCCCCCTGGATGCAGCCTTACATGTTGAATAGCTGCTAGCAAAACGGGTCATCCAATAGTTCCCACCAGATAAGCAAGGGTTCAGAACTTATTTGAGATTCTTTTTGGTGCCAAAGAAAAATGGGGATCTCAGGACAATTTTAGATTTAAACCATCTAAATCTATTTGTAAAACACTTGAAGTTCTGAATGGTCATGGTTTAGTCCATTCCTCTGCTGATGAGGTAGGACAATTGGATGTACTAGATAGATCTCCAGGACACATATTATCACATCAAAATAGGTGATCCAGATGGTATCTTCTTTTTAGGCTGGGGGCCAGTCACTTCCATATCAGGGCCCTATGCTTTGGTCTCACCATAGCCCCTTAGTCTTCACCAAATGTATAGCAGTGGATGCAGTTCACTTGAGATTGCCAGGATTCGAGGTGTTTCCCTATTTCAACAAATGGCTTCTCACCACTCCCACCAAACATCTTTTGATGCACACCAGGAACTACTTACTCCATGTATGCCTTGCTCTGGGCATTACAGTTAGTTACAGCAAATCACACCTTTCTCCCACTCAAGTCCTGGAATTCATAGGTGTTTCCCTGTATACAGTTTTTCAGACTGTAAGACTACCTCAGTCCAGACTGTCCACTTTACACATTAAGTTGCACAACTCTTGTCTGTTCAATCACCCCGCCCAGTTTGGTTTTACAGCTCTCAGTTCTGTGGCCTTCTCTATAACACTTGTACCACTGGCAAGATTTTATATGAGAATGCTACAGTGGACACTGGCTGCCCAATGGTCAATAAGATGACAACCCATGAATTTTCCCATTTGAATCACCAAGATGTACAAAGAACATTTGTCCCGCTGGATCCATACCCTGGAAGGTTGTCAGCGCTGCCACTTTTATCCACCTTTGCCCAAGGCCATGGTGAGCACAGATGCTTCCCAGCCATAACTCTCAACTGTAGATATTTTTGCACAATGTCCAGATTTTTGACAGTTGTTTTTGTTCTGTTTCACATAAAACTGTTTTTTTTTCTGGCAAATCATTGACAAATCATAGAGGAGTGAAGTCAGAAAATAATGTCAGACATTTGAGATTCAGACTTTCTACCTTTCAGACTTAGTTTGTAGGAGTAATATTTAAAAGAATTGCCCCTATTTTTGAGCCTTTGTCCCCCTATTATTTAAGATTTTGTCCAGATTTCTTGCTATAAGAGATTGAGGGGTATGTTCCCAGCTGGAGTGGGTGGGGCACTACTTGGGACAGATGATTCAAGGTACTTGGTCTCCTTTAGAGGCCAATATGCACATGAATGTTCTAGACATAAGAGCAGTCCTCCTAGTGTTGCAGGCATTCCAGGATGTTCTTCCATGGGTGTAATCAGTATACAGACAGACAGACAGCATATCGGTAGTCCGGTACATTAACAAACAGGGAGGACCCATTCATATCCCTTGTCTCGAGAAGCAATTAGGGTGTGGCAGTCAGTAATCTCTTCCAATGACTTTCTAATAGCAATGTGCATTCTGGGAAGTCCATTGTATTAGTGGACCGACTGAGCATATCTATTCTATTGTCTCATGAGTGGTCTTGCATTCTGTCAGAGGTGAAGCTGATATTTTGTCAGTGGGCTCAGCCATGCTGTGATCATTTCACCTGTCCCCGCAACTCCAAATTCAGCAGTTTTTTTGCCCTGATTTCACCTAGAGGGGAAGCCACAGAGGGATGTACTGATCCACGACTGGCTGCTGGTCTCCTCTATAATTACCCATCGACCCTCCTTATTCCAAAGTTTCTACAAAAAGCATGCCAACAGAAGAGCACAATAATCCTTATTGCCCCATTTTTGCTTCTACACATATGGTTTCCTATCCTTTTGCCTCACTTAATACTACTTACTTGGGTACTGGATCCTTCTCCAGATCACCAGTTTTACCTGTCCAGACTGCCTCATCTGGACATCCAAGCCATCAAGCTCACCACATGGTTTCTGCTCTTCCATTGATGGCAAAACAGTCCAGGCTTTCTTCCTTGGTTGTACACATTCTCACTTCCTCCCCAAAGGATTTAACCAATAACATAAAAGCAAAAAGAACATTATTTTTTTGTTTGTTTCATGTGGCACAATTGGATCCTTTCTTAACCCCTTTTCCAGGTGTCCTAGATTTTCTTGCTTTAATTTTCCATGAGGAAGCAAGTTATTATAGGTGCATAGGTGCGTAGGTAGGTACTAGGATATCTGCCTGAGGGCATTTATAAGCCTAGCCAGAGTGTGTCGGCTTTTGCTGCCCCATTGATTAATTAACTAATCCTCTGTCAAGCAGAACCAATGAAGTGATCCCAGTAGTGCATGTTCTGTTACCCATCCACACGTCAAGGTTTCTCTTGAAGAGTGTTAGTGAGGGGCTCTGCCTGATGTAATTTGGAATTTTGTTCCAAAGCATGGGGAGTTTCTGTGACAGGAATCTATCCCTCCAGCATGTTCTATTTATTGTTGTGGTGAGGTATAACTCACTAGAGTGTGTGATTCGCAGTGACTTGGATTTCTTTAGGTGGAGCATGTCCATCAATTCTGAGTTGGACATGGCTTTGTAAGTCAGGCAGAGATCACTTCTAAGTAAGCGATATGCCACTGAGTACAGCCGGAGTTTTTTCAGTTGGGCTGCATAGGACATATGTTTGAGACCAGTAATCCTCTTGCTGAGGTACTTTTGTGGTCTTTCCAACTGTTGGAAGTGTCTTGTGAGGTACATCCCAAATGGGGCATTGTACTCTATGATGGGTCTAATGAGTGATGAGTAAAGGGGCACTATAACCTCTTTATTTCTAGATGCAAACCCTTTAGTATTCACATGGGCCACATAGAAGGATTTCCTAACTACTTTGGCAATATGATTGTCAAAGGAGAGACTACTATCTACCTGGGTCTCCAGATCTCTTATTACCTCTTCTGTATTAAGGGGGCTGCCATCTATGTGGTAATTCTTGGGTGTTTTGTTTTTCCCAAATGAATGACTATGCATTTTTTGGCATTTAGCTTGAGGCCATGACTTTGACACCAGGTGTCCGTCTCAGTAAGGCCCTTTTGGAGGATGTCTGTGTCAGCCAGAGAGGCAATTATGGCTCCCACTTTGCAGTCATCGGTGAACTTGGTTAGTCATAGTCCTCCTGTGTTTGCCTGTACTTCTGAGAAGTATATGCCGAACAGTAGGGGTCCCAGGACTGAGCCTTGTGGGACACCACTTGTGACTGGTTTAGAGTCGGACCTGGAGCCCACTATTTTTACCGTGTGAGTTCTGTCTGTAAGCCAGTTGGCAACCCATCTCATGATGTAGGGGTTTATGTTCAGGCTGGTGAGTTTTTCTGTAATACCTGAGTGGGGAATGGTGTCGAAAGCCTTGGTGAGGTCAAGGTAGGCTGTGTGAACCACCTTTCCCTTGTCTATGGCCTGGGAGACTGTCTCGAAGAAGTCAACCAGGTTTAGTAGGCATGATCTGCCTTAACAAAGCCAAACTGGGTCGGGTCAAGTGTTTGGAGGTTCCCAATGTCTTTGTTAATGAGTTCCATGAAGATGCGCTCCATAGCCTTGCAGACCAGGCTAGTCAGGCTTATGGGGCAATAGTTACTAGGGTTGCCGCTTATTAGTTAATTTAGAGTGTCAAAGTAAGCCTTATAGACTAGTATATTGTTGTTTTTTATTTTTTGTGTGAATAGAGTTGCTGCTGCCTTTTATATCAGGGTGCCTTTAAATTTGTTAATGTGCAATGTGGTTTAATTGGTTAATGTTAACCAGCTGTTTGTATAAATTGAAGATTTTGCCCAATTTGATAATGTTTCTGATGAAGTTAGCCAATTGAGGCAAACAAAAAGCGCTTAAAACAGTTTTATTCTAATAAACCCATGGATTTTTTATAATCTTTTGTTGTTATTTTTGTGGATTTACCAACAGTTCCACTTTTGTTTCACTACTATGGTGGATTTTACAGTAGCTTGCTGAACCAGTTTTTTCCTTTATTAGTTATTAGGGTCAGTTGTGGTCCCTCCTTTGTGGAGAGGAATAACCGTTGCTGTGCGTCTTTCTATGGGCATGTAGCCTGTGGAGAGGCTGAGGTTGAACAGCGTGTTTAGGTGGGGGGTTAGTTCATTCTGTAGTTCATGCAGATGCAGCCTGGGACACCATCTGGTCCCATTGACGAAGTGCTTTTGGCTTTTGAAAGGGCTGTTTTCACCTGTGCGTCTGTGATTTTTGGGACACTACACTTTTCCAGTATTGTTGTGGGCCCTTTTGGAGGTGAGAGGGGATGAAGTTTGCACTGAATCTATCTGCCAGGATGTTGGCAATATCAGTAGGTTCAGTATATTTTGTGTTATTTTGCACTAGTTCAGTACATATCTGCAGGTTGCCACTTAGATTCTTAACATAGCTAAAGAAGGCTTTGTGGTTATCTAGGGACTTCTTTCCTTCTTGGGATTTGCTTTTTTACTGAACTAGTTTCCTCCTTCTATTGTATAGCCTGTTTACTGCAGGTGTCCACCAAACTGGTTTCCTTCTCTACAGTCAATGTATAATTAGCTGATATTTCCAATTTTTACATTGAAAAAAATATTCTTCACTTGTGTCTCTCAAGCTGTGAAAAGAATTCCTTAAAGGTACTTTTCTACTCAGGCCACCTATTAAGAATCCTTCTCCCTCTTGGGGCCTTACAGTGCTTTTACGGGTCTTGACACAATCCCCTTTGAACCAGCAGGTAAAGTAGATTTAAAGTATTTATCTTCAAAAACTATTTTTCTAGTTGTTATTACATCAGCCAGCCGAGTATCTGAACCTCAGGCACTATCTTGTCAGCTACCTTAGCTAATTTTTCATAAGGACAGAGTCTCCATTGAACCACGTAAACATCGATCATCCTGAAGCGCGAAATCTGAAACATCGAATCTTCACGGTTGGCCCTTCCGTGGTATAGCTCCGTAAGGTAAGTGTGCGACAGTTACGGACCTTAGGGTTAGGGTGCGGGTTAAAGTAAGTGCATAGATGGTAATGTATGTAAGATTTAGTGTAGGGTTAGATGCAGGGTTTTGTTATGTGTATGTGTGTAGATTATTTATTTTGTTTGGGTATAGCTTGTTAAGGTAAATGTGCGATAGTTACGGACCTTAGGGTTAGGGTGTGGGTTAAGGTAAGTGAATAGATGGTGGTATATGCAAGATGTAGTGTAGGGTTAGAAGTAGGGTTTAGTTTAGGGTTAGAAGTAGGGTTTTGGTTGGTGTATGTATGTGTTTGTTTAATTTGTTTGGGTAGGTAGTATGTAGCAGGCGGTGGGGTGGGACAAGTATGACGATTCGAACTTTTGAATTTTGTGGTTTAGGGCATTTAGTGTATTCGTGGTTCACGGAATATGTGTTGGCGTTTTTGTATTTGGTTATTAGGGCTTTCGAGCTTGCAATATAGACCCGGCTGACTGATTATATTTCTCATGTCTAAAACAAAAAGGGTTTGACCTTACCAAGACCTTAAGGGCTCATTTCACAAGGTCCGTTTCCCCTTCTGCATTCTTAGCAAGAACTTCAATAGATGACATTTGTGTGGCTGACACCTGGTATAATGCTCATACCTTTATTGCTCATTACAAGTTGGATATTTTTTAAAGGGCCAGGGCAGCATTTGGTTCTGATATCCTCCAGAAAATTCTTCCTTGAAGACCATCCTGAGGGCAGCTGAAGACTCTGTCCCATCAGTTGAGCAACAGACAAAAAATAAAAAAGAAATGATACAAAAGTTATGTACTCATCATAACCATGCATCTGTGTTGTCTTTTTTCATCCTTTCTCAAACTCTCTATCCATTCTCCCTTTCATTTATGGCAGATTTCTGTGTGGCTTTATAGTACGACCTGAAGGATATTCCCTTTCATCTTATCTCCTTTCTAGCTCCCGACCTTCTACTATCTTGACTGTGCTACCTTGATACCCATCTCTTTTTTTCTCTGTATGAATACCAGGGTATTCACTCCTTTGGACTTCTAAGACTGAAAGGGCAAACTGTATGTGAGGAGCTACAGGGTTTGGAGAAGATTATGGGTAAGGGGAGGAACTTGAGCTATGGATCCTAAGTCTAAAATGTGGCTGAGGTTGAATCCGAGCCCCATCAGTTGAGGAAGGATGGAAACAGACAAAAGAGATGCATCGGTATGATGAGCATTTAACTTTTGTGTTTGTCACCCTTATAAATCATCTGAAGAGTCTTCAAAAATGAAGGAAGAAACTGAAATGTTGAGAAGAACATGAACTGATATTTCCAAGTGAGTCTGTTAAAAGTTTTCTCCACAGTTGTAGAAGGGTAGTAGTTCCTAACTTTTAATGGACAGCAGAGAGCATCTCAGGCATTGTTCATAGATTCATAGGTGATTTCTAGGCTAATGGCCTTAGGAGGCCTTTTCTTAAGTGTAGCCATATTTTCCCATTTACAAAAGACAGTATAAGTTACCTGGGGGCATATAGCTGGCTTTAGGTTGCTGGAGATTTAAAATCTGCCTGTGTCTGTTAGGGGGTAAGTTTCTGATTCCCCACCCATTTATCCAGATTGTATTTTAATAGTATCAGGGATGAGCTGTGCCTCTTACTGATGAAAAGCTTAATGCAGAGAAGTGTTAGACTCTGTGACATGTACCTCTCCCTCCAGCAGAGCAGGATCATGGTTAAATGGGGCCTAGGCAGGGGAATGGAACAAGCCCCCCATAGCCATTCCCGTGTCCCATTACTCGTCTTTCTCCCCCCCATTACTATTAACACTGCTCAACACCATCAGCGTGCATACTGTTTGAAATGAGGGCATAGATGTGGATTTAATTTAAAACTTTTAATTGAATTATTCTTGGTTGACCAGTTTAGTCCCACTAAACTAGTAATCTTTTCAGGGTAGACTGTTGGTGGTATTTATACGTCTAGTAGAAATATGTTAAAGGCATTGGGGAACATCCCCTACTCTTTTTGATATTATCAAAGGTGGATATAAAAGCATTATGGCTGGATGTAAAAGATTTCACAGCACCTACCATTAATGCAGACAGATGGGGCTTCAGTATAACATCTTATCCAAAAGATGACACACTCAGGAGTACAATAAGCATAGTGTGGGAGCAAAATCCACAGCCTTACACCCCAAAAGCAAGTGTACTTTCTGTTGTGCTACTAACACTACTTTGAAATTCTAAAAGCAAAAACACTGATTGCCATTTACTAAACAAAACAGTTGCACATTGCAAACAGGTTTCACATGAGCAACAGTAAAGTTCTGTTCACTTGAAACTCATATTTCCTGAAAATACACTAAAACTCACATTCCTGCAGAATGCACTGAAACTCACATTCATCCAGTAGCTTTTCGAAGATTTTTTTCCATTAAGCAGTAAAATAAAATGGATGAACCAATAAATGACAAAAAAAGTACCCATCTCAGCACATTCCGATCAACTCTGATCAATTTGTTAGTTGCTATAGAGGATTAAGGCTCTTGTTTCCTTTAACCAGGGTACAGGGTTTGAGCCTGAGCAAGGTAATTAACCAACCTGCCATCCTTTTATAGAGTATTTTACACACACAAACACACACACACACACACACACACACACACACACACACACACACACACACACACACATATACACACACACACACACACACACACACACACACACACACACACACACACACACACACACACACACACACACACACACACACACACACACACACACACACACACACACACACACACACACACATACACCTACCTCTAAGTAGTAGTAGCTGGAATGTCTCCCAATGCAGCCATGCATAATTCCAGGTTGTCTGTGTGATGAAGCAAAGCAACCTGAAAAATGCACTACAGAAGTGAAAGTTCAGAAGCAAGCAGTCTGATTTAACATGTGTAAGTCTCGCACATTGCTGTGTAAGTGTCCTACATTAGGACACACACAGAGCAACATACGAGACATAAAGAAAAAATGTTAATTTTGTTTTTAGTTAAAAATTAAATGTTGTGGTGGCCCCCAGTGGGACCCCAACCCAGTGGGCCCTAGGCAACTGCTTAACTCACCTAGTGCTGGATCTGTTTCTGCCCTCCAGCATGTTCTGTCTATGTTGCAAGTGAGGTTTAGGTTCTTTAGTCAGGTATTTCTAATGCTGTTAGAGTTATGGACATGTAGCAGGTCCATTAGTACTGAATAATGCCTTGTATGTCTGCCACAAATCACTTCCCAGTAGGAGACTTGAGTATAAAGGTAAGGCTTTGTTGAGCCAGCCTGCATATTTCATGTGGTTTAGGCTTTGTATTATTTTTGTGAGCAAAAACTGTGGGGGTTCTATTTGTTGTATATGCTTGGTCAGGTACATACTGAAGGGAGCTTTGTTCAGTATGGCTGGTCTAATGACAGCCGAGTATAGCAAGACAGTGACATCCTTAGACCTGGATGCCACACCTTTGCTGATAATTTGTGCAGTATAGAATGATTTCTTTTTAACAATAGGCACATGATGGTCAAACCCCAGATTATTGTTCACATATTCCCTAAGTCCCTTACCTATGGATCTACTCTTAGGGGTGTATTGTCCGTATGGTAATTCCCATGGGTGACTGTCTTCCCAAAGCAAACTATTATACTTTTCTTTACATTTGGCTTTAGACCATGATCTAGCAGCAATTATTGGTTTGCATCAAGCCCTTTTGGAGGATATTAACATCCTTGGGGATTCTATGTTTGTGCTAAGCTTGCAGTTATCTGCAAACTTGGTCAACCAGAGAACTTTGGAGTTAGCTTTGACTTCTGAAAAGAAGATGCCAAAAAGGACCAACCCAAGAATTGAGGTGTAAGGTACAATACTTGTGACTGACCTTTTTGTGGAGGTAGAGTCCTGAGTCCTATCTTTGAGCCATTTGGCTATCCAACGTGTGATATAGGAGTTTACTCCAAGAGTCCTGAGTATATCAGCAATTTTGGAAAGAGGAATAGTACTGAATGCCTTGGTCAGGCCAAGATAGGCAGTGTGTATCATGTAACACGAAATCAATGGACCATGGAGATAAAGAAAAAATAATAAATGTAAAAATCTCCGAGCACAGGATCCCAATAAAGGCAGACTCACTTGTTGTTCGAAATCGAACCAAATTTAATCCACACAGTAAAACAAAGGTTACAAAAAGTTTAGCACTTTCATTTCCTGACCGGAAACTTCTTCAGAACAACATAATTAAATACAACTTACTAATTTATAGTCAAAATTAAAATCAATGTAAAAATACAATTGGTTCATTCGTAAATTGTTTGCTTTGATTAAAATACAAGTTAAAGTCATAGTGCAAGTGCAGGTTAATAGTGGCCAAGCATAGATGAATTTTTCATGTAATTCATCCTATACGTACCAGATATACAGTACATAAACCATTACATAAAACAATATAGTCTAAATAATTCAATATTTTAACTAATAAATATAGTAACTAATAAATATAGTAAAATAAATAAATACATTTCATCTATAATGTATGACGTAGTGTATAATGAAATAAATAAATAACTGCATTTGTTTTTAATTTTTTTATTTTTATATATGTGTGTGTACTTTGTACATTGTATGTGTATTTTGTTTATTTTATTTAGTTGGTTTTATTTTATTTTGTTTTGTTTGCTCTGAGTTTTAAGGCTGGTAACAGGGAGATGTGGTCATTCATCCCAGGTGGATTAGTTGCATCTACCCACAACTGCCAAATGAATTCCCTGAAACACCAACTTATTTTCCTTCTTTTTTTATATAAAGTCATGGATACAATTATCATGGATATTATAAAGCATAAGAAATTTTTAGACACTAGATCCAACACAATTTGGTTTTGAAAAAGAAAGGTTGTGCCTATTCAACCTTGGGGACGTTTTTGAGAAAGTCAACAAAGCTATAGACAAGGGGGACATGATAGACACTAAATGTAAAAATCTCCAAGCACAGGATCCCAATAAAGGCAGACTCACTTGTTGTTCGAAATTGAACCAAATTTAATCGACACAGTAAAACAAAGGTTACAAAAAGTTTCTTCTAGCATTGAGTAGCATTACCCTCAGATTTTGCTTGCTTGTACCTGTTACGGTGGTGAATTTGTCATTTGAACCTTGCCTAAAAAAGGCACTATAGGACTGGCAAGAGCCTTTGCCAGTATCCAGAATCCCAAGGGCGAAAGGTAAGTATCTCTGGCAAAGTATTGTGGTCTGTCGATCATGTCGTCCTAGGCAGACAAATACTTGATCCCCTTAGAATGACACCAGAAGCTTAGCCAATTGTTGAAGTCAATCATTTTGCTCTTGTACTGTGGTATCATTCTGGGTGATGGCAGGATGCTACTCAGGGCTAGGGTCATACCTGCCTGGGCTACAAGATTGGAGAGCTCCTCTATGTCTCTTTTCGCGTAGTCCAGGGAGGTACGTCTCAGGTCATTCACACCAACATGGACAATGACAGTAAGATATTTGTGCTTGTTGTGGAGTGACCTGAGTGCATGCATTATGTGGTGGATCCTGGCACCTGACAGGCAGCTGACAGTAACTTTCTCATTGTTTAGCCTAGTGAGTAGAACATCAGTGTGCCTGACTATAGAGTCACCTATGACTAGAGTGTTGGGTACGTTGTTATGTCTTATGGGCTGTGGTTGAGTGGCACACTAAGTTTGTGGGCTATGTGTCATTTGGATTGTGTTGGGGGGGTGGAGTTTGCTTGCGTTTCTGCTTTGGAGGTCCCTGATGCTTGGGCAGGTTTTATTGAGAGCCTCCATGAATGTAGGTGCGTGTTTTGTATTTCTACATGTCTGTTTTGGTGATGTAGGTTTTGAAGGACTACATGATGAGTGTGGTGTGGTGCAAGTGTTTACCTTCTCCTCTTGACTGTCTAGTCCAGTCTTGAGTGAAGAGAGCTTTGCTTCCACTTTGGCTATATAAGTGCATCTCTCACAGGTTGTAGTTTTGGCTGGTAGTAGGAGAGGGTTGTCTGTGTACATGAGGCAATTGTTGCATTGCCCCAAGATGCCCAGATTCATCAGGTAGACAGGAGAAATCACCGGGAGCTGACCCTTAGACATGCCTGGATAGGAGCTCATTTATTAAGTACTAAAAACTGCTTTCCTCTAGACAAGTGAGGAAAGTTGAGTGCTGTAGTAATTTGCAGCTTATTTAGTGCTTACAACAAGTTTTGAACAAGTGCTGAGTTCAAAGAAACAGATTTGAATGCTGAAACTAGAAAACTGACTAGTTCTAAGAAACAAAATTAAGCTAGAAGGCTTCCCTCCAACACAGAAAGGCTTGGGGGTCAGAAGACTACAAAGTGTCTAGACCACTTAACAGGAAAGGCAGGAAACAAGCTTAAAATTTTTTTTTCTTTCCCAGATGCTCTCTTTGTACACAATAGGAGTGCCTGAAATCAGAATATGATCTCACTGCACTCAGTTGAGGGAGCAAATGAGATGGGCCCAGAAGGAGCATCCAAACACATATTTACAAGAGGGGCAGGCAGTTTCAAAGCCACCAAGATTAACACCAAAACAAAACCAAGGAGGGTGGGTGGGGAACTAACTGAAAAAAACAGAGTCAAAACTTCCAGTTCAGTTAATATTCAATGCAACACAAATAAATCAATTAAAATGCTGTATTATTTGAAAAAAGTGCAGATAAAAGGTACTTACATTTTCTTATATGTCCAATTGAATACAGCTAGATCTTAGTCGGCCAAAGCTCAGGTTTTAAGCAGAAAATATTCCAGAATGTACCACTTAAATAGGCATTAACAGGATATCAATGAATGAGACTACCCCCAACTGCAATTACTGTCTATGCAGGATTCTATCAGGTAATAAAATCTAGCAAACACTAACTGAAAAAACAGAATCAATATATATTGGAAGTTGTGTATGTTTCTCATTTTATAGTGGGGTAGTGGAAGTCACCTAGGAGTATGGTGTTGGATTCAATGCAGAGGGACTCCAGGTCATTTACATATGTGGTACGGGTATCCTGGTTCATAGTGGGGAACCCATCATTTGCACTGATTTGGTAGGGGACTTTGCTTATGGTGAGTTGTACATGGTTAAACTCAGTTATACAATAAGCCCTATTTGGTATTCAAAAACCTGCATGCTGATTGTACAGATCATTCAGAATATGCATTGTAGATTGAGTGGGCAATATAGCAGGCAAGATCCAGTACAGTTGGGTGCTATAATTGGTCCCCAGTATGGAAAGTGTTCAATGCAATGTACTGTGCAGCATGTACAGCCTTAGAGCATGCAGAGTGCATATCTTGGATCCCCCACATTACCAGCATTAGGGTTGTGGTTAGCACAAATTGTAACCCTGCCACTGCACAAAACACCTTCAGACACATAATCACACACTACTTAACCCTGGTCCAAACCCTAAAATACTCACACCTGTACACAAGCATACAAAACCTATCCCTGACTCTAACCCCGATTCACACAAATGCTTTCACCCCTTCAAACCCCACTCTAATTTTATGATGAAACAGTACCTCAACATTTTGAATGCTCAGCTATCTGTACATTCGATATTAACCACTCCCCCATCACTCACTGACCAAATAAACATTCGTTCAAATTAAGGAAAACTATATATATATATATATATATATATATATATAGTATATCTTCACTCGTGTGTTTGTGTGTCTGTGTATATTCACTTATCAGTGAATGGAAAGCAGGTGAGTTTCCTTGTGGCAGACTTCTAGTTTCCATTTATTTATTTGCATTTGTTAACTAGGATGGTGTAGGCTGAAAAGCTCCTTTTCAGTTGAGTCCACAGGAGAAACGCATCTGGTTACAGTTAAGGCTAATGATTATAACTATGTACTCATGATACATCACTAGTCAAATAAAGCTCCTGGTTACGTTAAGGTTGTTGAAGAAAATTACACATACACAGTACATCAGTGATTGAGAAAACTGAAACATCAATAGATCTATGCAGTATTTCAATAACATTAAAGGATTACAACAAATGCCATTAATACAAATAAATGACAGCTATTTTGAAGGCTAGCATCTTACTAATGCTGTTTAGTAGTATGGTTAAAGGATCTTTAATTGTAACATAATTATTTTGTGTAATCTGAAGAAGCAGTATATCATACAAACAGAAGGCTACTACACAGGTTTCAGGTTTAGCAAGTTTAACTTCCTGATGTAGAACTCCAAGTCCCTGTTTTCTCTAAGAAATCATTGGTGTTGAAGTTTCTAAGTTTGTGCCAGCAGTAACTCTCATGCTGGAAAAGGATCTCCAGGGAGGCATGCATTTAGCAAATGTGGATGGTAGTAAAACATACCAGTCGCTTGTTCATCCTGTTACAGAAGAATGAAGCCCACGTGACCTCTGTATGACCTCAGAGAGTTTTCTTTCCCAGTGTGTAACAGTTTCATTACATAAAATGACATATTTCCATTTGCATTTCAACATGCACTTAATGACTTTCTATCACAATATTCATTATTACTGCAGTTAAATTATAGCTAAGAAAAACCGAAAAACAAATAAGGTTTATTAATACTAGACTAATACTTAACAGTACTTTTCCACACCTGTCTGTCTCTGACTCACATAGTATTGCCTCTTCTAAACATAAAAGACTTAAGCATACACTGAAAGACAACATACCTACATGACATTTGAAATAAGCAATGAATGCGGAAACAAATATATACATAAATAGATACAGACATTAATAAATCCATGCCTTTATATTAAACATATTCAGAACTCAAAAGGAATAAAAACTGAATGCTCGCAAAAGGCAGCGGTCCTCAAGAGGCATATGAAATAAAGTAAAACCAAACAATGGATAGCCAAGAAAAAAACGAAGCAGTGAAAACAAACTCAGCCATTTTCTCCTTTAATTACAACTTGACCTGCTACCAAACTTTCAGTGTCTTTTCCAATGGATTAAGAAGAAAAATATCATACCCAGTTCCTTAAAAACAAAAAATAAGCTATTTGGCACCATTCAAAAATCACAGCAGATCCCAAAATTCCCGCATAATCCAAGATCACAATAACACTTCAGTGGCGCAGGTTCTATGTTTCAAACGTCTTGGAGTATAGTTAGACCCCCCCCGTCCCACTTTTAGTATACATTTTGACAGCACGTATAAAAGAATAACTCCATCCATGTCTTAGAGTATAGTTAGGCCCCTGTCTCACTTTTAGTATACATTTCTTTATTTATTTAACATTTGCTGACCAGGAAAGTCCGACTAGGTTCCACATTGCCTGTTTTCAGTGGAGGCCTGAGGAGAAATGCTTCAGAAGCATGTCTTTAGAATGTGGGAGGAAACTGGAGTACCCAGAGGAAACCCCCGTGAACACAAGGAGAACATGCAAACTCCACACAGAAGGCACCCCAGCTGAGAATCGAACTGGAGAGCCTCTTGCTGTGAGGCGACAATGTTAACCACTGCACCACTGCGCCACACATCCTGACAATACATATAAAAGAATAGCTCCATCCTCTTTTGAGTGTAAAAAATCTCTCTTTTCTATCTGCTCTTTAAGATCCACAATAGGAGAAAGTATTTGACCCCTCAGTTTGAATATGGTGTCTACTGACTGCATCTACCTGTATAAATATACTATTCCATACAAATGATCTCAAGCAAAACCTGTCAGTTTATCACTCACTCACTCTCCTAGAAATGAATATTATTGTTTTACTTTGGAAAAATCCAAATGGCTTCTGGTTAAGCAAACTGTTCCTTAACTGTCAGTTGTTCAAATTCCTGCATAAGCAGTGTCTCCCTCCTCTAACTTCTAAACTGATAAGACAAGCCTGTCATATAACCACAGAAACCATAATCATGGAGGTCCTGTTTTGCAGACCCCCCAGTCCAAAGAGTATACCTATGACCTTTTATTCTCAAATATTGGCCCTAAAATGTGGGACTCCCTCTCTTTCATTCTTAAAGACACCTCTTCTTACTCCACCTTCTATGCACTTTTAAAATCTCATCCAAAGTTCAAGGCAATTGTACTTGTAACCCATCTGGCCATACAACTTAGAAAAGTCTTTAACATTTGTTGTCAGTCTGGCTCCCCAAATGTACCCTAATTCTTTGATATACCTCATATACCCAAAACTAGCTGTATTTCTATAATCATTTTATATACTGAATCTTTGTATATTATGCTAATTTTGTGTTTACTTACAGTATAATGGGATGGCATCATTACTATATTGTAATCATGTTAACTTTTATTCTGTACATATCAAGGGCAGTGACTGACATTAGACAAAATTAATCAGTGCAATGCCTCGGTAAACAAGTTCAAATAAATAGCTAAATAAACTGAAATGTAGATGAGTCTGAGAAAGCCTGATGCTGGTTGACATATTTTTATAACAAACATAATCAGAAAACTAGACCTAAATGGATTAACAAGCAGTGGTCCACCATCTGAGTGGTATTAACACTGTCTAAGAGAACACAGGTCAGTCACCAACAAGTCCATTATATGTTCTCCTGACTAGTCAAAATTTGCATCTTGTACAACATCATTATTAAAAACAATTATCATTTGTTCATATCCTGCACAGCTTATTAATGCAAATCACTAATATCTTTTTTTGTTGCTGTGGCCCATGAATGTGGTACAGTGTTATAATTTCAGTCACAAGCTATTGTGAAGTTATAAAATAGGTAACAACACAGCTTCTCTGAAATGAGACAGACACATTTCAGTATGAAACTGGTCCCTGGTGTTGCCTGAAGGTTGTACATTTCAGTATGAAACATCACACACAGTTAAAAAACATCTCAATGCAATTGACTTTCCTTTGAATCCAGTCTAGGGTTTGTTCTAAAAGCAGAATACAGAAAAATGAGTCTCATTACATCAAATATACAAGTCTGAAATGACATTCAGAAGACAGATCTGTGTCCAGCTTTTGCAACAGCATTAGTACTGCTAGTGAATTTAATGTTTAACTTTCCAAATAACATAGCATAGTTCTCTTTAAACTTATTCATGGCATGTCTAAAACTCAGAGATAAAAATAAAATAATCTGATAATGAAATACATATGATATTAATATCAGCAAAAATATGTAAGCACGTAATAGGAGGTATAAAACAGCACATATAAAATTGTTAGAAATGTATGAGAATCATGAAACACCTGTGCAGTGAACGATAATGGCATTACAGGAATGAACATAAACTAATATATAAAGTTCCTTATAAAGCTTTTGTTGCTTTTCAGAAAGGAGACAGATCACTTAGTCCTTATTTTTATCTCTTTTTATCAATATACACTTGACTTATATTACTGTTTTATTTTATTCCTGCTCAAGTTTCCTAATTTCCTTGCACCCCCTTCTAATTTTTTTATCTTTTTTATTTTTTAACCTGCTAATTTTTTACTTTTCTTTTCATCTTTCCCAATCCCTGGGTAATACAGTGAAAGACATTTAATTCCAACTTTACTGTTCACTAGTCTGTGAAAAAAATGATTTTTTTCCATGTATATGAAATCCATAACTGACTTATTCAAAACCAAATTAAAAACAATAAACTCTAGGTTTAATATACATATAGAGACATCTTAGATTTACATTTAATAGCAGAGATCAGTGAGAAGAGATATTTATTAATGCTGATAAATATTCACAAGTAAAATCAAATATACGTTTACCTGCTATGTTGTCAGTTTTCAGCCTGGCACCTTGAGTGAAACGTACTTCTAGCTCTCTGTAGAATGTTCAGCATTGATGACACAAAAAGAATATCTTCTGTGACATCTTCATATGGTGACATCAGCCATGCAGGAAGCCCCGCCCACCATTATGAACAGCATCTAACACTGAGCACGTGTGACAGAAGTTACTTAGACGATGTGGTTTCTGGTCCCAAAATAATGCATCGTATGCCTGCAAACTGTTTCTGCACCACTTTATTTCTTCATGCCATTGCCTCTAATTTCACACAAAGGATGATTTTAATATTTCTTTCTTTTTTTAGAAAACATGTTGCTTTTTATGCCACTTTAGCTACACTCTAGGAGGAAAAGTTCTACAGAATGTGTTGCATATAAAGAAAGGGAAGAGAGACAGAAAGCTATAGTGTTCTATCAGTATAAACATTTCCAAGACTGGTATTTAAGATCTAAACCAAAGGGAAGAAAGGTAACACAAACCACTTCAGAAAAACTGCAAGAAAGACCCAGCCAAGCTTGAATCTTCATGTATAAATCCTTAAACATCCTGTAGTGGAGACTAATAGAATGTATGCAGATAACATACTAGTGTTTCAGCTAAACGGCTTCTGAATGTCACTATGGATACATTCAGGACAATTAAGCTAAACCCCACTGACTACCTGTAGACATGCTATCAGGCTTAGTTTCAAGCTCTGTGGTTTTTAATTATAGCCCAAACAATCTACTTATGCTGCACGGATGAGGTCTTAAAATTGGCCTTGTTTTTAAGCTGTGTGTGTTTCTTAAGTGCAGCCAAACAATCAACTTATGCTTTATTGATGACGTTATAAAATCAGGTTTGTCTTTAAGCTCTGTGTTTCTTAAGTATAGCCAAACAGTCCACTTAAGCTGTACTGGCGAGTTCAGAAAAAAGGCCAAAACATAGCATAACTTTATAACCCATGTAGACAGCTGAGATCCAAGAAGCAAACAACTCATCTGGTGACTGGTCATACTCCACTTTCCTTGGCAAAATTTGGGACTCCCTTCCTTTTTCTTTCTATGAAACACAATAAACACCAACTCTTCTAAGGCACAAATAAGAAAAGGCCTAAATGATATAGATTGTGTACATGTACAACTCCTGGATGATGAATGTGCTGCCCTTTCTGTCTCCTGTTCTTTCCAAGCTATATCCTTTGTTATTGTTCCAGTATCTAATCCTTGTCCCCTACATCTCTGTCTTCTTCCTTCTGCTTGTCCTAAAATATCCTCTCTCACCTCTTAATACTAATCCTGCATTTCCACCTATTCCCTCCTAAAAGTTCTTTTCCATATTTCATTGCTCTTTAGATGCTGTGCTATTAATTAATGGTACTCTGTTTAAATGTTATATAGTTGTTGATTACTTGTATACCTCTGTTGATCACTTGTATACCTGTGTTTACTGTATTCTTTTGCGATGTTTTTTTTTCAGAGTTTTTAAATGTTATGTATTTGTTGATTACTCGTATACCTCTGTTGATCACTTGTATACCTGTGTTTACTGTATTCTTTTGTGATGTTTTTTTTCAGAGTTTTTAAATTTTATGTATTTGTTGATTGCTTGTGTTTTGTCTTTTTACTGTTTTCTTTTGTAACGTTAGAATTTTCCTGGAGCTTGTGTCCGTGAGCTTCTCTGAAAAGTGGTAGCGTTCTGCCAGTCAGACTATCCCAGGAAACAAATGCAATAAATAAATAAATAAATAAATAAATAAATAAATGTCTGCAGCTTTACCATGGGGTTTTTATTTACTTGTTTTATTTATTTGTATTTACTGGGGTAGTGCACTGATTAAAGGAAGAAGGAAGATGACTTTGCAAGTGTTAGCTATCTGGGGTGGGAGCAAGAGCATTCTCATTGGGATATTAGATATGAGTGAAGAGATCTTTTAAATATGAAATGGTTTGGGGTGGTGCAAATGGAAGGAGGCAGGAGTTCCAAAGACGTGCAAGGCCATAGGAAAGAAGATTTTTGCCTGGGAGACGATTTGGTTTATATACCTCTAGTAGATTTTGATTGTTGGACCTTAAAACTCTAGCAGGAGTGTGTATCTTGAAGGTTGATGAAAGGGAGGGACAGAGGGAGGGATTGAAAATGAGCTTATGCATGAGATTTAGTTGAGTGTATGTGAGATGACTGGGTAGCTCTAGCCAATTTAGTTTTTGCAGAGAGGAACAGTGGTGGGTGGAGGACCTGAGGTTGGTGGCAAACTTTGCAATTTTGTTGTAGCAAGAGGAAAGTTGTGTTTTTAGAGAGGTCTGTAGATTAGTTAGGAGTGGAGCTCCATAGAGAAGGGAGGGAATAAGAAATGAGGTTGAGAGTGTGATTTTAGTAGCAGGTGTAAGGTAGTGATTTTGTCGATAAAGCATACCCAGTTTTTGGTGGGTTTTCTTGATATTTAACTGTAGGTGGGAGTTAAATTTGAGCTGGTTGTCAATTTGGACCCCGAGTAACTTGGTCTCGGACACCAGTTCCAGGGGTAGATTATTTTGACTAGAGATAAGGAATGTGCTTATGTTGACAGGTGTTGTCTTAGATGGGGTAAATAACATTAATTTGGTTTTAGAAGCATTGAGTGCTAGGTGATTCCATTTCATCCATTGCTCAGTTGTTGTAAAAGCATCTTGAGTCAGTTTTTGGAGTGAGGGGATAGAGGTGGCAGCGCAGATAATAGTGGAGTTGTCGGCATATTGGATGATGTCTGATAATGGAATGGAGTTGCGGAAATCATTTATAAATATATTGAAGAGAAGGGGACCCAGTATAGACCCCTGGGGTACCCCAGTAGGAGTATTTAGAAAGGAGGAGGTGGCTGTTTTCCATTTAACTGCTTGAGATCTGTTAGATAAGTAGCTAGAAAACTAGTTTATGAAAGAAGGAGATAGGTTAAGTTTTGAAAGTTTAGTTAGTAGCAGGCTGTGAGAAACAGTGTCAAAGGCCTTAGAGAGGTCGAGAAGTAGGGTAGAAACAAATTGGCCAGAATCGCGGGCTTTGTTTACAGTTTCAAGGAAAGAGAGGAGGGCGGTCATAGTGCTATGATGTGGTCTGAATCCATGCTGTGTGGGGGTTAGTAAGTGATTATCTAGGAGATGTGGAAGGAGTTGAAGTTGGATACACTTTTCTAGGAGTTTAGAGATGGGAGACAGAATAGCGATGGGGTGGAAATTAGTAACATTGTTGCTGTTGCCACCTTTATGTAAAGGTATGATAAAGGCCCTTTTCCAAACTTGGGGTACTATACATTCTTGGATAGAGCGGTTGATTAAGATACTAATAGGGTAAGCAATTGCTTCTGCAGCTTTGCTAAGAAAGTAAGAAGGAATGTTGTCAGGGGCATTGGTGCATGGTTCAGTTTCATAAGGAGTTTCTTTATAGTGGAAGTGGGTATAGGTTTAAATGAGAAGAAAGGAGAGTTTGAAGAGGGGGAATTAGGGGCAGAAGAAGGTGATGGAGAGGTAGGAGTAGGAGAAGGAGAGGAGGGATGGGAGATGGTAGATGGGAATGAGGAAGAAGTAGCAGAGTAGGGTAGAGAGATGGATGGGGATGGTAAGGGAGCTTTGGATAATGTAGTAGTGTTAGAGAAAGATGATGTTAATTTGGAAATGGAATCAATGAAAAAAGAGTTAAATTGGGTGGCTAGGTCTTGGTCAGGAGCGTTAGGGTCAGGGGTAGGGGTATCTGGTTTGCTGGGGTTAAGTAGAGTAGAGATACCCTTCCAGAATTTCTGAGGGTTTGATTTGTTATTGTTTTGAAGTGTGGAAAAGTAATTCTGTCGGTCGGAGATTATGAGCTTTTTTACCTTGTTTCGAAGTATTTTATATTCATTGTGGAATAGGGGGGATTTGTTTTTCAGGTAATGTGCCCAGACTTTGTCTCTGTGCCTCATAGAGGCTAGTGTGTCATTGCATAGCCAAGGGGCAGTTTTAGTTTTAATTCTCTTAGTCCTTAAGGGAGTGTGGAAGTCCAGTAGTTTTAGGAATATAGAGTTAAAGTGGGCCACTGCATTGTCTAGAGATAATGTTTTTAGACAATTCCAGTTAATTGCTTTTAGAGAGTTTGAGAAGGTTGTTGGATTAAATTTTTTTTGGTTACGAATTGTGATATAATTATGGGAGCGTTGCAGGAGTGAAGTGAGTCGATGAGTGAAGATGGGTAAGTGGCCGCTGAGGGGATCAGGGAGAGTGCCACTATTAGGGAAGTAGTGGGGATGAGAGACTAAAATCCAGTCTAGAATACTGCCATTAGAGATGTTTTTTTGGGGGGGGGTGTTACAGTGTTGATTAGCTGGGTAAAATTGTAGAGGTTGATATTCATGTGTTTTATAGGAGATTGAATGGAGGCCCAGTTAATGTTCATGTCTCCTAAGATTACAGTTTCGTTGTTAATATTATTAGAGAGCCAGGAGAGGATTTCTTCAAGTGTAGAAATATTATCTCCTGGAGGGATATAGAGTGAGGCTATAACTATCTTTTTATGTAGGTTAACTTGGAGTGATGTGAGGAGAAGTTCAGCATTGTTAAAGTGTGGGACAGGTTTGTTATAGGGGGTAACTGACAATGAAGATGAGTAGAGGAGAGCTACTCCACTCCCTTTTTATGGGACCTGTCTTTTCTTATGATAGAGTAGTTAGAAGGAATAATTTCAGAGTCTTTTATATGTGGTTTTAACCATGTTTCAGAGATGGTTAGAATGTCTGGTTTATTATGAATGAGCCAAGCATGGAGGTTTGGTACTTTATTTACTACACTTTGGGTATTAAAATAAGTAAAAAGAATGGACTTTTCTGTAGAAGAAGATGTGGAGGGCCCTGGGTTGGGATGGATGTCACCTGACAATAGACTGGAAATTAGATGTAAGAGTGGATTAGAGAGGTAGTTGGATAGTTTAATTAGAAGATTGGGTTGAGTTGTATAACTGAAGCATTTGTTAGATATTAAGAGAATGGAATATTTTTGAGAGGTGATGAGTTTGTAAGGGAAAAGTAAGAGGTTATTTATAGGATAAAGATGTGGAGTAATAGGAGTGTGTGAGTATATTAGAGGGAAGTTTATGTGGTTGGTAACATGGAGGGGTTGTGAGTGGCATGGGTTAAGGGATTGGGTGAGGAAATAAAGATAGAATAAACTAAGAAGTAGTAGAAGGAGAGAAAAGGTGAATAAGGGTTTTGAATTCATGGTGGGATGGGGAATATGGAGAGTAGAATTATTGTAGGGGAAATTATTTGTTGTTATAAGTGAGGTTTGAGTGTTAGCCGGCAGGTAGGGACTTGGATAATAGTGGGAGTGAAGAGTAAAGTTAGGGTAGGTAGGGGTGTGGTTAGGGAGTGGGAGAGGAGGGGAAAAGAGGGATCCTATTGGATAGGTGGGATAGTTTTGGAAAGGAAGGGATGGTTAATTTGGGCAGGAAAAAGGGAGTGGCTTAATATAGTAAGGTTGTGATGGATTGGAGTAGAGTGGCAGGGGGTGTGGATTTGGGTGGAATAAAGGTAGACGTATTGGGGGCGGGTGGGAATTGGGGGTAGGGTAGGGGAGCGGAGTGAGCCTGCAGGGCGAACGGAGCGGGAACTAGCCAGAGAGGATGGAGAGGCTCAAAAGACAATCAGTTGAATGTAGTTTGCAGAGGGGTGAGTATGCAGAAAGGTACGTAGAGGGGACCTGGATAGTTGGGAATCTTCATGTATAAATCCTTAAACATCCTGTAGTGGAGACTAATAGAATGTATGCAGATAACATACTAGTGTTTCAGCTAAACGGCTTCTGAATGTCACTATGGATACATTCAGGACAATTAAGCTAAACCCCACTGACTACCTGTAGACATGCTATCAGGCTTAGTTTCAAGCTCTGTGGTTTTTAATTACAGCCCAAACAATCTACTTATGCTGCACGGATGAGGTCTTAAAATCGGCCTTGTTTTTAAGCTGTGTGTGTTTCTTAAGTGCAGCCAAACAATCAACTTATGCTTTATTGATGACGTTATAAAATCAGGTTTGTCTTTAAGCTCTGTGTTTCTTAAGTATAGCCAAACAGTCCACTTAAGCTGTACTGGCGAGTTCAGAAAAAAGGCCAAAACATAGCATAACTTTATAACCCATGTAGACAGCTGAGATCCAAGAAGCAAACACCTCATCTGGTGACTGGTCATACTCCACTTTCCTTGGCAAAATTTGGGACTCCCTTCCTTTTTCTTTCTATGAAACACAATAAACACCAACTCTTCTAAGGCACAAATAAGAAAAGGCCTAAATGATATAGATTCTGTACATGTACAACTCCTGGATGATGAATGTGCTGCCCTTTCTGTCTCCTGTTCTTTCCAAGCTATATCCTTTGTTATTGTTCCAGTATCTAATCCTTGTCCCCTACATCTCTGTCTTCTTCCTTCTGCTTGTCCTAAAATATCCTCTCTCACCTTAATACTAATCCTGCATTTCCACCTATTCCCTCCTAAAAGTTCTTTTCCATATTTCATTGCTCTTTAGATGCTGTGCTATTAATTAATGGTACTCTGTTTAAATGTTATATAGTTGTTGATTACTTGTATACCTCTGTTGATCACTTGTATACCTGTGTTTACTGTATTCTTTTGTGATGTATTTTTTCAGAGTTTTTAAATTTTATGTATTTGTTGATTGCTTGTGTTTTGTCTTTTTACTGTTTTCTTTTGTAACGTTAGAATTTTCCTGGAGCTTGTGTCCGTGAGCTTCTCTGAAAAGTGGTAGCGTTCTGCCAGTCAGACTATCCCAGGAAACAAATGCAATAAATAAATAAATAAATAAATAAATAAATAAATAAATAAATAAATAAATAAATAAATAAATAAATGTCTGCAGCTTTACCATGGGGTTTTTATTTACTTGTTTTATTTATTTGTATTTACTGGGGTAGTGCACTGATTAATACTGATCACTTTCAGGCTTAGCCTGGATGAAATACAAAACATTTCCCAAACAAAAAATACAGAAATGTAAGCAATATGTCTGGGTAGTTATTGCAGTTTTCACTGAACTGGTATTTAGGAGCATAACATAACCCTTAAAGAAAGTGAGAACACAGGAATGGTTAAGGAGATGCAAATTCAAATCAAAATGTTAATATTGGAGGCCCAAGACAGTGGACTAAATACAAGTTGGTTTACAAAGTCCATTGAACATGAGGGAGAAACAGACAAATGTAGGTTTTATAAAACAGAACTGGAAGCAGTTGCACACCTTGTTGCTGGTTGTGACATACTAATGGCAGAAGGACTATATATTTAAAGGCATAATAATGTGGCAAGACTATTGCACTAGGGATTGCACTAGGGATTGTGCAAACATTATGGTATTGAAGTTACTGAAAAACACTGGTAACATGAGCCACAAAGCATCATAGAAAATGATGAAGTTTATATCACATGGGATCACCCATTACCAACAGTTCAAAAGACTGATGCTAGAAAACCAGATGCAGTGGTCCATGAAAAGAAGACAAAAGTAGCATTGATCATTGAAATCGCCACACCCAGTGACTACAGTGTCCTGCATACAGAGAGACATAAAGTCATAAAATATCAAGATTTGCAGGCAGAAATGAGAGCAATGTAAAAGAAAGATACCCAGACAGTTCCAGTAGTAGTAGGAGCAATGGGTCTTATCAAAAATAATCTACAATCGTATTTAGATATGTTACCGATACATGTAACTCTGTACGAATTGCAGAAGGAGTCATTACTGGGCACACTGCAGGTGCTGTGAAGAGCACTTCTGGCTAACATCAAAGACTGAAACAATACTAATTTCATGAACGTTAATCATACTTTGACTTAGGAATGGGTTCTATTCCTGTCCCAAAAGACTTAGAAAATTAAAAAAAGTGTTTCAGCTAAATGGCTTCTGAATGTCTTTATCGGTACATTATCTTATAAATCTTGTAAATCTTGTAAGCCTTAACCTATCCCAGTTCTCCTCATCCTAGTGCTGTTGGGTAGAATAAGGGGGTACATCACTCTTCATGGGATGTGCTTCTGATAAGATGCTGACTTAGGGTCCCATCTGAACACATTGGTGGTATTTGAAGTAGAACAAACTCTTGCCGTTGTTTAGTTTGTGCTGCTCATTCCACAGTGGAGCTTCGCACCCTTGTCACATGTCATGTCCATGATAAAAGGAGGTGCTGAGGTCCTGAAGGACTGACCTTTATATGATATGTTAACCTGAGCACCTATCAGTCCAGATGTACTTTAGGACAAACAGAGTAAATGCTTGTCACTGTGTAGCTTGTGTTCCTTTTCACACAGTTGGACATCACACTCTTGTCACATGTCACATCCTAGTCCTGCAGAGCAGGATACATAAAAGTGCTGTGGTCCTGAAGTGCTCTCCTTTGGAATTGGATAATATGTTAACATGAGCTGCTATCTGTCCAAGAGTGTAGCAGGCCAAGGCAGAGCAATCACTTATCGGTGCATAGCTTGTGTTTTCCATCATTCTCACTGCTGCAGTATCATAGGGCCAGCCAACTTCCAAAAGCTGTCATCCCCTTCTGTACTGTCGCTCTGGTTGCTTATAGGCTGAGCCCTATTTAGTGGCAGCTATATAAACAGCCAGAGTGACTACAAATCTTCAGAGCTTTCTTATTCCCTCAAGAAGTAATAGCTGAGAGGCTTCACAGGAAACAGCAGCTGGCTACAGGTTTCAGTTCTGGCAAATAAGTCCCCATAGGGAACTCTTTCACACAGAAAATATTGCTTTTTTAAAATATTTTTGATGTAGCTTCTACTTTCTTAGGAACACTGGTAACTTTATTAATAAGAGAAGTTTCTTGTTAGAAACTGCTATTTTTAGAACAGGGCTTATTATTGAATACTGTGGTAGTTTTTTGAGAAACATCTACTGATTTTCAGACATTTTAACTAATGGTTGGTGCTTGAGTGCACTTTATGACTACTTGTCTGCATCATTGTACTGTTTGACGATGCTATATTTAATGCAATGTGAAGTACATTTCAGGGCTAGAAATGCATATTATGTTTGATGCTTGAGTACACTTAGTGGCATCTTTTCTTCATATCTTGCTTTTTCTCATTGCACTTTCTGTGAAAGGGGCTTAGAGTTCTGATAGGATAGTTGTGTACAGCTTGTGCTTTTACTCTTGAATTTTGAGTGACTGTGTAGGGAGGTATAAGCGTGTGTGCTACTTGTGAACACGTGGGACTGTGTAGGGAAGTATAAGTGTAAGTGTTACTTGTGAACACTTGAGGGACTGTGTAGTGAAGTATAAGTGTGTGTGCTACTTGTTAATAGAGTTGCCAGCTTTCTTTATGGCTAAAACTGGACTAAGGTTATGCCCCTCTCATCACTCATAACTTCACCCATTCCCACCCCTCTCCCATCCATGCTCCACCCATTTTGTGACATCACTGTGACATCAGCTGATGAGAACGCCCTCTTTTTCTGTTACAGATGCCTGCTTTCAGCCAATTTACTATGCATTTCTGTAAAAAAGCATAGTAAATCAGCCAATTTAACGAACACTGATAGTCTCTTTCCTTTTGTGAAACAGAATACTGGAGTTTGTACAGTGTTTTCCTGACTACCAGAGAATTGATTTGATTTGTGGATAGTCCAGAAAAAAAACAGATAGGTGGCAACAGGGATGATTTCCAATTTCCCACCTATTGATCAAAGTTATGTTTAAATAGGGCAAGGGATGGACTCTGCTTCACGTGGATGGGAAGCTTGTTCCAGCGCATGGGGACCCTCTGAGACACGTGTGTCTCATCAACATGGCCTGTTTATGTCACAAGCAAAATTTAAATCCTTGGATCTAATGGTTCCTTGACTCACTTTAAATAAGAGATCTTTTCAACAGTCATTTATTTAAAGTACCACTTTAACATGCCTAGCTTCAGTAAAATAATGCCACCACAGTCTTTTTATTAACCATTTAGGCCTGATGTACATTCTTTTTCAAGGGCAACCAGGGAGGAATGCCTGGTTAAGTGACTTGTTCAAGGAATACAGTAAGCAAATGAGGGCTAAAATAATCAAAATCTGTACCACAAGAGCTAACGTTCACAGCCTTAATCCTCTGTGCCAATTGCAAAACGATATTTTTTATATATCACAGCTGCATGAACAGCCAACATTCCTGTAAGTGCACCACTGTGGTGCCAGTTCACTGCACTAAGCTAGTTTTACTACTTTACTGTAGACCCCGACCATGAAATAAGAAAAAATACTTAGAACTGAACACGAGAGATTTTATGTACTCTTATTTTTACGTTTATGTGACAACCAAAATGCCCAGGCTGTTGAGTAGAACATTCAGATAAAAGGGGTTGTGATATATGGCTTGCAATCTGTCTAAATCCCTGTCAGAAGAGTGCAACATCCGGCAGGCTCCACACTGCAGTGAAGACATCTATGTCTCAAGGCTTTGACTTAGGGCAGTGTTGTCAAAGCATTGCCACTGTTTACCAAATGCACATTCCTCAGCAGTGTGTCGGTCACATAAAAGACACATATCTGCTACCTGTACCAATTACTTGACATGCCTCTAACTGCCACAATGAACATATTATAATACAGGTGATTGAAAAAATAAGATAACTAATTTACAGAATCAGCTAATTTAACCAATGCAAACATAGAAATGCAAAATCTTTGTCTGATGATAACCTGTTTGATATTTGTGTGATTTTACTATATATGTTTTATTAAACCTTTCTTGACAAACATAGAAATGCAAAGTAACCCCAATATATTTACCTTGAACAAGTGCACAAATATGTGCAAAATAAATACCCGCAGATTCAAGCCTACTGGATGCATTACCCCTCACTAAATATTTACAGTGATTGAGTGCTTGAGGTATAACTAGAGGAGATGTTAAAATTCAGGTTTGTACAGTTTTAAAGGAGTGATGTACTCGTAGCGCTCAACCAATCAGGGACAGATCTCAACAGAATCAGATCCACATCAAGAAATAATCAAATACACTTAAAATGTTAGTACTATTAACATTCACTGATTCTGTCAATGTTTCAAGTTAATTAATATGCGTTCTGATCTTAAAGAAGTCTGTAACTGCACCCATTATCATTATTAAATGTAATTCACCACCTTTGTCCAAAATGTACAATTTCAGGAGGAATTAGGAGGGATAGAGCAAAAATGCTGAGTTCAAAATCAATCACAGTTGAGGGGTATGGTGCTCGTTTGAGTATACCCAATTCTGGACAGTAACTTGCTCATGGAACGCTAACAAAATTCAGTAGTTACCAGAAAAGTAGGGCTTGTACACTAAACCAAACATTCTTGATATTGAAGGATGTGTGACAACCCATGGTCAGGTTAATCAAAATAAACTCTCAGAATAAGACCCGCAAGCAATGCCCTTCAGCAAAAGGACTATTAGAGAAATACGAATCATTTTAGAGCCGTCATTCCCATCACCAATTAATATGGTCCTGGGAAAACAGTCGAGTTGTTTGATAAGGGAATAATTATTCAAGCATTAATTGAGCTAAGTGTACAATTTAAGTGACTACATACCAACGTATGATCACTAATAAGCCACCGTGACAGACTCTGCATTCCTAAGAACTGAGGAAACTAAATATGTACTGTGGCTATGGAGTGTGGACAGGCAGAAAATAAAGTGCTACCATAGTCCATTTAACTCAACCATTAATATAAAAAAAATCATCAGTGCGAACAGTTATTTAAAACTTGACGAATGCAGCTAAGCAAAAAAAAAAAAAAACACATGCATATAAAAGCTTTACAAAGACACTGAGTCTGCAAAAGGAATAACTCAACTCCACTAAGGTAGAACTAGGAAAAAGGGGATAATAACGCATCCCAAGAATGTATAAACTGTGTGAGAAAGGTGCTACAGTTTTTAACAACCACTCACACATACAAACTTTTGTTCATCCTTGTAAGAGTTTACTGTCTGGATCTATTCTTCATAAAACATACCTTTAAATAACAAGCAGAAACAGATAAAGACAAATATTTCCTTTTCATATGTACTAGTTTAACTTCTCCCGCCGTGATACAAATTCCCCATATCACAGTTACTTTCCAAACAGTGTCGGAGATTAGTAGCACCAGACCAACCAAAAACAGTTGTGAAGCATTACTGGGAAATGTATTTTGTTTTTACTACCGCACTCTAAGTAAATCCGGAAAAAGCTATATAGTGGCACAAAACCCAGACTTCACATGTCCAGTTTTGAATGAAATTTGTAACCGGACAATTTGTCAGAAAACTGGACAGTCTGGTCAAAAACCGGAGAGCTGGCAACCCTACTTGTGAACAGTTGAGGGACTGTGAAGGGAAATATAAATGTATGTGCTACTTGTGAACACAAGGGACTTTGTAGGGAAGTATAAGTGTGTGCTTCTTATGAACACTTGTCTGACTACTTGCCTTCTACCCAACTATTCTCAGCAGCACTTCCTGGCAGTGAGGCTTCTTCCTGAGTTACAGCATGAATGCTTACACTGGTCCTGCTATTCTTTCCTCCAACATATCTAAAAAGTAAAAAAACAAAAAGAAAAACAGTTAAAGCTCGAGCCCTTGCCCATAGTGCACCCTCAGTCAGTACGTCAATGAATGGCAGGTGACTCTGTAGTGGCCTGTGCTGGTTCCTCACACCACTTACTGGTTTCCTAGAAATCCCTCTGTTGTAGCTTTGCTGGTCATTGTCTATTAGGGGTCAGACACAACTTCTTCGGCTGTTCCAGTGTCTGATATGGGCATGTGAAAAGCATCCATTTACGAGCTGGAGACACTCAGGGAGGGTCTTTTGGGGGTAGCCGGAGAAAGAGATCTGTTGCTCGGGATGATATGCTTTCCCCTTGTTGATCCTCATCCACAGATTTCTATAGACAAAAGAAACAGAAAATGAATCAGTGTGACAATAAGGACATGGTCTATGAGTAGAAATGATAATATTACCTTTTTTTGTTTTTGTTTAATGCTGTTTAAGTTTTAAAAATTCTAAGTTAGGGCAGAAAGCAAATATTGGGTGGCTTTTTGTTAGGCCTCAGTGAGGTTTACTTATAAATCTGGGAAGAGTTGGAATCCTGTAGCTTGTATTTTCACATTTAAAGTAATAAGAAACAAGTAACTTCCGTTCAAGAGTTTTTCAGAAAACTGCTACCTGATTTTTTTTGTATAGTAAATCATTACTTTTTTTCTTGTTTATTTTATTTTAATGCAGGGCTGTTTTAGTTTACATTTTTATTTGGGCATTAAAAATGTTCATCAAATTGATAACTGCTGCAGTAGTCTTAGCTATATGGGTTATTTCCTGCTAAGGACATAACAACTGACCAGCTTCCAACTCTTCAGGGCACCTTCCACGCACTCAAACCATTAGACAGTTTGAGCTGAGATGCCTAAAATCACAGGTTTGAGCATCAAGCCTTTCAGAGGTTTCCTGTCATTGACAAGAGTGCTTCTCTGTGGGCTTTTGAAGATGGATGGTCTGTTTGTGTGTTCCTTTGCTGGGCAGATAAGTTCCCTTTGCGGAAGAACTTTCTATATAAAAAATATTGTTTAAATGTACTTACTGCTTAGGGAAGTTGTTTTTAATCTAGGAGTTTGTGTTTCAATGGACTATCAGGAGACTTAACTGTACTTTTAAATGGGACTGCACTTTTTCCTGTCAGTTTAAAAGTTACTTAAAGTAGGTGCAAACATTTTTTAGTAAACAAATTATTTTACTTTGTGAGGCTGTCAAGGTTTATTAACATGCTTTTTACTTAGTTTTTATGTAAAAAAATGAGTTCACTTAAAATTTTTACTGGCCAATGCTGCTTTTGCTTTCCATGGGAAAGAGGCACCATTTTTGGCTTAACCATGGAATAAGCTAGCGGTTCCATGACCAGTCCTTCCTCCACCCAAAAAATGAAAAAGTTAAGCAAACAGCCTTTGGCACCAAAGCAGGCTAGTAATTTGTCTCAACCACAGGTGGTTGACTCTGCTATGGTTAAAGCTGGTTCCTCAGTCATCTTTCTACTCCGGAGCCCTCTTGTCTAGCACCTACAGCCACTATGGACCGGGGCTTAGCCACATCCTCTGTTTCTGTTGAGGTCCTCTCAGTGGCAAGGGAAGACACTCTTGCTGTTCCTGGAAGAGGGAACAGGGAAGGCTTCCCTTTTTAGCTAGATCATTGTGCCCATCCCTGGAGAAGTTGCTGTTGCTGCCATTAACAACACTGTTGTCCCATTTTCCTGTCAAAAAGAAACAGAAAAAAAAACTAAACATGCATTGACTTCTTCTCAAATTTCCCTAGGCAGGAATAATTTACTAGATTTGGCTCAGGGTTTAATTCAGGCTATTAACCCTTTTTTAAGATGGTTTCTGGTAAAAGAAAGAGCGATGCCTCTTTTCCTAAATAGATTTAAGAATCTGTATCTGAATAGAAAGATGAATGAAGAGAGGCAGAAGTTTCTTCTTAGATTTCTGATTTCAAATCAAAGGAGAGCATAGTATGTGATTATCTCTGTGGAAGTTTCTCTTTCTCTGAGACTATTTCCAGAATGTGTCACTGTTTTCAGTGGGAGAGCACTGAGTTTTCTCAGTCCCTCAGAAAATACTATGAGCTGTTACAGGTGGAATTTCCAGAATCTTCCTCCATTCCTCCAGTGCTGTCAGCTTTGGAGGATATGTGTGTCACTTCCTGAAACACTCTTGACAGTCAGCTTGCCTGCCCCCAAAAAGAGAGCTTGTATAAAATTCCTCAGTTTTTAAGTTTTTATGGTCACATCCCAAACCTGACCCTGCAACTATAGCTTTAATTGATCCTACTGCCTTTAAACATTTGATTAATTTCAATCCTACACTTTCTGTCAAGGATGGGGAAATAATTGATAAATATGGGAAAGAGTGTTTGATTTTTCAGAATTTTGACTCACCAGGCTCTCATGTTTAAGTTTAAGTCTTTTGATATGTCTTCAAGAGATATGGCCACTAGTTTTGAAATTTGCCTGTCTGCATTCTCAGAACCTCCCAGATTATGTGAAAATGAGTTTTTAAATTCTCCTCTGGATAGCAGTTTAGCTTTTGGTCTCTGTGCTGCAGAAGTTACTAAAAAGTGTGTTCGGAGGGATAAGCTGATTTATGGAATCTTAACAATTTTTCAGCCTTCCTTTTCCAAATTTTCTAAGGGATTCTTTAACCCCTAATCCAGTTTTGGCAAGAAACAATATAAACTGTTTCAGCAAAATGTTGCTAAACAGACCTTTAAAAAGAAATGGCAGAGGGGTTCCAAAAGGAATACAGGGACCCCTCCCCCAGAGGAAGGACAGTCAAACAAGTCAGAATGACTATTTAAAGGATCTTGTCCACCCAATCCCACTCTGGCAGTCCCCTTTCTCTTACCAAAATTCTGAATCTCACATTTTCTCTTTGGCAGCAGATAATTTCAGACAAATGTGTTCCGAAGATCATTCATCAAAGTTACAGATGGCCAATGGGAGGAAGAAATTCCTCCTTTCCAGGGAGGGGGAGGTTGGGTGGGGGGATAATTCCTCATCCACCAGATCAGACTTCTCTGTTTTCCCCTGTGCTTTAACACATGTTGTCTCAGGAATTGATAGTGCCAGCTCCTCCCTCTCAGGATGGGAAAGGTTTTTATTCAAGGATGCTTTTCGTGCCAAAGAAAGAAAATGCTTGGAGAACAGTTATGGACCTTTCTTTCCCAAACCAATCTGTGATAGTAACCAAGTTCAAAATTCCATCACTTCACAATCTGTTACCCCTTCTTCCTCATTTAATTTTCCTGCTAAAAGTAGATTTAAAAGATGCTTATCCTTATAACCCTATTCATCCAGACTTCATGTGTTTCTTAAGGTTTTGCATGTCTGGATCCCATTATTAGGTATTTTCCTTATCTTTTGGAGTATCCAGTGAACCAAAAGTGTTCCCAAAGTGTCTTAACTCCCGTTCCTCTTGCGGGTAACAGGTCATCCACATGTTTCCATATTTAGATGACTTGCTTTCAAAGTGTCAGAAATCTGTCACTTGGGTGGGATTTCTCTTACACAAGCTGGGATTCCAAGAGAACATTCAAAGGTCTTTTATGACTCTGCCACCCAGGATTATGTCCCTGGAGTATTGTATCTGCTAGACATCTCAGTTCAAAGACCTTTTATTCCACAGGAAAAAAATAGACCTACACCTAGATCTATTTCAAGGGTTTTCCACTCAGACTTTGGTCACATCAAGGGAATACCTTAGGATTTTGTCTCTCATGCCATGATTCTGATGATACTCCTGGCAAGACTCCATATAAGAAAGATACAGTGGTATCTGTTTTTTTTTTTGGTCTCAGCACCAACACTCAATCAATTTAAATCCCAGTTTTGGAGTTTGTCGGAAGATAAATCAGTTGGAGGAGACAGAAAATATCCCTAAATCCAGATCTCCTCCTCTCCACTCCTGCTCTAAAGCAGTCATTCACTACAGGCACCTTGGACATTCCTGGGGAGCAGTATCAAAAGGAATTGGTTTGTAGCTATATACTAGGATAATGACTGCTAAGGTCTTTATAAGCTTAGCTGTGCAATGCAACCCAGTTGTGCCCCTATGTATCATGGGAAGTTATTAAGAGGTGACATGTTAGTGGTGACTAGAGGTAATGAGTGGGGTATGTTAGTCTGGGATTACTGTCTGACTTTTTCTCTCAGAGACATGGAGGCCAGACGTGGGGTGAACTTCTGATTTCCTATCCATTGGTCAAGGTTATGCTTAAATAGGTTTAGGAATGCAGTCTGCTTTACATGGGTGGAGTTCTTTTTCCAGAGCATGAGGGTCCTCTGTGACACATATCAGTCTTTCCAACATGTCTTATTTATGTCACAAGCAAAATTTGAATCCCTTGTTCTAGTGGTTCTAATGCTGCTCATTTTGCAGATGGGCAAAAGACCTATTAAAGCAGGATCCAGGGATGCCTTGAATGCCAGGCATAGATTGCCTCTCAGTAACCTGTATGAGACAGATGATAAAGATAGGGCTTTAAGGCAATCTGCATTGGACAATTTGTTTATACCCTTGAGTCTCCTGGTAAGGAACCTTTTTGGGCATTCCAGCTGTTGCATATGTGTGATCTGGTACATGCTGAAGGGGACATTATACTCAATGACAGGTCTGATAAGGGCAGAATAAAGTGGCACTCTGGCTTCCTTTGACCTGGATGCCATGCCCTTAGTTAAGTTGGAAGACATAAAATTATTTTCTTACTACCTTGACCACATGTTGGTTTAAAGGCCAGATTACTGTCTACAAACATTCACAGATCACTGACTACAAGGCTAACTCTTAGGGGTGCCTAATCGATAGAGTAATTAGCCTGGCTGGCAATTTTCCCAAAAGGCACTGTAATGTATTTCTTGGTATTAAATTTTAGTCCATGACTTTGCCATCTGTCTGTTTTAGACCCTCTTGTAAGAGGGGTGTGTCATGGGAGAATCTATGATAGCTTCCAGTTTTCAGTTATCTGTGGACTTGGTGAGCCAAAGGTCCATGACATTAGCTTTTACTTATGAAAGTAGATGCCAAATGGGAGCGGTCCCAGCATGGAGCCTTGAAGTACCCTGCTGTTGACTTGTCTTTTAGTGGGTGTGGTATCACCTATTCTGACTTCCTGGGTCCTGTCTATGAGCCAGATGGCAATCTAGCAAGTTATGTAAGGGTTTATGCCCAGTTTGGTGAGGTTGTCAACTGTACCCTAGTGGGGTATTGTACTGAATGCTTTACCCAAGACCATGTAGGTGGTATCACAATTTTCCCCTTATTTGTTGCCTTCGTGACCTTCTCAAAAAGTCCACAAGGTTTATTAGGCATGACCTTCCCTTGACAAAGCCAGACTGGGATGGATCTGGTGTCTGAAGTTTCATTTCATGGCTTTGCATAGCATATGAGTCAGACTAGTAGGTCTGTAGTTTCCAGGGTTGGTTGATGTTCTACCCTTCTGAAGAGGGATAACTGCTGCAGTCCTCCATTCTTATGGTACAAAGCCTTTTCCGAGATTATAGTTGAAAAGGGACTCAATTGGCCCCGATAGGTCATATTTCAAGCTATAAATAAATAAGGTAACCAGGTCACCAACATGATAAACAACCTTGAAATTAGACAGTATGATGACCCAGAAGGTAAAACAATAAAGCATAGAACTGAAGCTGCCACAGGAAACAGAAGTTTAATCCACAAGCCACAAACTGTTCACATAAATGCCTCCAAATACACAGCACGTTTTTGTTTCTCCTGCTTCATCAGATGTGGGCTGCTTCCAAAGCTAACACCTTTTATAGAGCACATTGTTTCAATTAACAAATCAGCTTTGCTAAGCAATCAACTTATAATTGAGAAAAAGTGAAAAAAAATGCTTTTGTGCTTTTAACCTGATGTTAACATTTTATGTTTTACATGATAAAAATTTAAAGATGTGTGCCAATACATTACTAAATCACATAATCTTATTATAAATAACCCTTCACTTTTAAAACTGTATTCAATTTTAGTAAAATGCATGAATGAATTAAAAAATACTAAATAAGTAAAAAATGAAATGAAACTTTCCTTTGATGAAAGAAATACTTCTGCAAAAACTAATCCATTTAGCACCATCTAGTGGCCATACAAAGATTTTGCAAGGAACAACAAAATAACAAACCATTCCCTTTTCCTTAAAACATAACTTACATAGTGTGTTCTAAAAATGCCTACTTTAATATATGTTTGGTCTATAAATACATACATATGTTAAAAATACATAATTAACATATTACTGTTTAATTAAAAAAACTTATTAAAAACCATGTTATTAAAATTGCATTCAAATGAACATTGTAATAAAAATTACTTAACATAAAAGATGTTTAGTAAAAAGTATGTAGAGAGTTTATAAAGCATTTAGGACACTTCATAAGGTTTGAGCAACTTTCTTGAAATTCCGATTAGACACATATTATAATTTGACTGATCTTATTTTCAAAAGGGGGGCTATTGAAATATTTTCGTTACGATCAGGGGCTTTGTTTGCCTCTAGTAATAGTTGTCAATACAGCTCCCTATATTCTATTCTTTCTTCCCACAGCCCTCCCCTTTTATCTATGTCTACTCTCTCAATAACATAAAATGTAACTTGTGCCTCCGGGCATTCCTTAGTATGCTTATATAGTGCATTTGTTTCCCTTTTTACCTGTATGTCATATATATGCTCGTATATTCTCCCTTTTAGTTTCCTTTCTGTTTTTCCAACATAAAAACCTTGTTATGTCTTACACAATGCCAGGTATACCACGCCTTTAGAAGCACAATTATTAAAGTCCCACTTTCTAGCTTTATGTTTCTACTTTCTATAAAAACTTCTTCTTTGTTCATAACATAGGTACATTGTGAACAATGACCACATTTAAATGTTCCCTTCTTTATTCTCCTATTAGAATATCAGGAATCTGTATTACCTTCCAATAGTTTTTTGAGGTTATTGGAATTTTTGTATACTACTTTTAAATTACTTTTCGAAATGTTGTCCAAATCAGTGAAAGCTATGAATCTATTCCATTCATTTTCAACTATTTCTCTCACTATCCTTGAACTGGCATTGTACTCTAATACCAATGCATTACTGAAATTCTCATCCACATTTTTTGTATTTACTTCCTTTTCAGTAGCATCTATACCCAATATAGGTTTAAATTTACTCTTCCTACCTTCCATCACCTCTATCTCCGTCTTTTCTATTAACCAGTCAGGATAACTTCTATTCTTAAACATTTTTCTAAGAACATTCATTTCTTCCATAAAATCATCATCATTTGAAGTCATCCTACATGACCTAATATACTGGCCTTTTACTATATTTTTTTTATAATGCATAGGATGAGCACTCATAGTGTAGGTAAGAGTTTGAATAGGTCTTTTTCCTATAAACCTTGGACTGAAATGTATTGTCTTTTTTATATATTTCTATGTCCAAGAATTCTAGGGTATCTTCACTCAAGGAATAAGTGAATTCTAAAAAATCTGTACTTGTATTTAAAAAATCTATAAATACTGGTACCTGTTCACTCGGTGCCACCCAAAGAATACAAATGTCATCCAAAAATCTCTTATATTGTATCCAACACCTCTTATATTGTGATTGTAAAACAAATTTCAATTCCCATTTAGCCAATACCAGATTCGCATATGTAGGGGCACAGGCTGCCCCCATTGCTACTCCCTTTATCTGGTGAAAGTATTCTCCCTTAAAATAAATGACGTTATACTTTAGAACCAGATCAATCAACTGCATAATTACTGTACATTCATTATGACTTAAAGTGTTATCTTCAAACACTATTTCTTCCAATAATTTTAATCCTTGTTCGTGGGGTATGCTTGAAAACAAGTCTACTACATCTATAGTCAAAAATCTTAGATGCTCTTTCCATAAATCCAGTTTTAAACCTCTTAAAAAATCCCAAGAGTCTTTTAATATATTACACCTTTTTACCCATATTGCCTTCAATTTCCCATCTATAAACTTAGCAAGTGGTAAGGTTTTAGATCCTTCAGCCGAAACTATTGGTCGCAAGGGTGGATTCATTTCATCCTTATGTATTTTCGGAATCCCGAACATGATGGGTATTCTTGGCTTCTCCACTTTTAAGTAACCATTTGTCTTACTGTCTATTAAACCATCTACCAATAATTCCTCTAGTACCATATCTATACGTCTGTACGCTATATTGATTTCATTTATAGACACTTTGGAATGTTTATCAGGATCCCTCAAAATTTCATTCATTTTCCCCTGATAAGTCATATTGTCCATACGAACCATTCCGCCACCCTTGTCTGGTTTCATAATTCTTAGATTTTTGTCACCCCTAATTTCTTTTAAGGTCTTGCTTTCAAGTGGGTTCAGGTTATTTTTGTATTTTACCTTATTAAAACTATCCCTAACCCCTCTTTCTATTATATTTTCCAAGTTTTTTATCTGGGGATGTAGGGGGGGATTAAATACACTTCTCCTAGTCATTCTTGTTGGTTCATATTTAATATTCTGACTAAAAATGGTTTGAAAATTAATTTTTCTAGTAAATTCCTTTACATCCATTAATGTTCTAGCAAGATCTCCTCTGTTCCAAGGAATAAATTTGATACCTTACTTAGTAAACTAAAAATGTTCATTTGTTAAAATTATGTGACTAAAATTATAAATACTAAAATCACACTTAATAAATTTAAAAGGGTTAATTTCATCTTGAACAATGTCTGAAATTTCTAAGTCAGGGTGGTTGGTACTAACCATATTCAGTACCTCATCCTCCCCCTTCTTGCTTCCCCTCGAAAATTCAAGTCCTGTCTTTCATTATATTTCAAGCTATTTAGGAAGCATCCCAGGATTGGGACCCATTGAGGCTATGTTTTTAGCCTTAGTGACCAAAAGTCACAACTTAAAGACTGCCAGGACCAGCTCTCTGTTAATAGGTGTGGGGTTATGTTAGTAGGTATTTCATGAGAGGAGTATGGGTGGATGTTTGAGGCAAATTTCAGTCAGCAAATTCACTATGTTGCTATACTCAGTGTAGGTGGCATCATTGACCACTAGTTTGGCACACTAATATGTGCTACATTTGAGGTTTCCGACATAACTGCAGAAGGCCTTGTGGTTGTCTTTAGCCTGTGAGGCTGTCTTGACCTTGTAATTGGCCTTTAGACTTAATTAGACCTCTTAGTTTCCTCTTTAGTTTAACTAGAGAGCTCCTATCTTAATGGTAGTTGCTCTTCCTGATTTTAGCTATAACTTTTTACCTTTTGTTATATACCATGTTAAGGTAAGGATTTCAGCAATGTGGTTTGTTTTGGGTTTACTTCTAGTTGATGCAGCAGCCTCTATACAGCCATTTACATGGTTGTACAGGGTCTCTTTGAACAATTCCGCATAGGATGCTCTGAACTCGGGGTTGAGAAGGGCATTGAATTTTGACAAACTATTGCTTAATAAGATATCGTTTGCTTTGGAATAGTTCCAAGCTGTTACAGAGTTTTCTAGGATTACCAAGTTGATTTTTATTTTGAAGGAGACTGCCTTGTGGCCTGATCTCAACAGTAAGGATGTGACTCGGGGGGGGGGGGTGCAGCTGTCTCCCATATTGCTGGGTATCAGGTTCGGTATGTTTGAACATCATTTAGGTGTGTGTACTATGTGGTCAAAGGTATTTGTGTTAATAAAGCCAGGAATCATTGTGCCTGCAAGTATGAGGCAGTGTATGTTTCCCAATCTATAGAGGGGGTAGTTAACATCTCCCATAAATAGAGTATTTGGATTTATAGTCACTATCTCCAGTAGGTCTAAGTACGAGCTATGGGATTCTAGGGTATAGATGTTGACCTATAACTTGATAGGATATTGCATTGTACTTTGCCTGTAGTGATTTACACATGGATAAATTACAGGGCATTGTCCTGTTTGACCAATGTAGACTTATGCTTGTTGCTAATATTTTTTTTTTCACTAAATATTTTTTTTTATTATTTCAAATAAGATGTCTTAAACATTACATGAAATAAAGATAAATAACATATTTATAATTCTAAAACATTACTAACTTCAAACCATTATATAACTATTTACATTGGTGTCTATGCAAATAACATTGAAATTCTATATTATATAAAGTTAGAAACATAAGATGATATATCTTCTTTGATATTTTCAAGTATTTCCAGTACTTTCATCCAAGAGTAATAGTAAGAAGTAGATCTTTTAGTTCTGTTCTTCACTGTTAATATTTCCATGTGAGCAACTGTTGTTGTTAAAGTCTCAAATTCCTTGAACGAGGCGAAGCCTCATTTTTCCAGTGTATAGTTATGATTTTACGTGAAATTGCCAATAGTGACCATAGGATTTTAGTGTCTTTTTGGTACACAGTTTGGAATAGGAGAGTTGAATAAAATTAAAGACTTTGTTAATTGAAAATTATCATTATAAACAGTCTGAAAAAATAATTAATGGATTTCCAGTACATATTGAGACATATACATTCATAAAAACATGCTGCCAATCTGCTTTTATCTTGGTATGGCATCTCCAACATTGATCTTCAATAGAATACATTTTGGCTAACCTATGTGGTGTATAGAAACTTCTGTGTAGATATCTCCAAGTGAATAATTGCCAGTATTTTGATAATGTAGAAAATTTGGAAGATTTTAGAATATTACTTTTTCTTCTTCAACTGGAGGATGGTTGTTTATTAAAGTATAATAATCCCAGTATGATTTTTCATGATCGTTTTTGTTTTTTAACAATTTTATAGATATTAGACAAATAACCTGTACCCTGATAAGGCTGTTTTGTGATAAGAATAAGGTATTCAATGAGTTTTGGAGTTTCATGTCTAACTGAAGGTTGCATTTGTTCTATTTTATTTATAAGAAAATGCCTTAGATTTTGTAAAACAGCCAATTGTCTTTATTTATATTATAATTATAAATTATCTGTTCCTTTGTTAGAATTTTCCCTTTCTCTATAAGTTGATGCCAAAAGAGTAATGTTTCTTCTTTAAGTATATTTATTTTAGATATTTGGAATGTATCTAGAATATTTGGTGTAAAAGCTATAGGGAAAATAAGAAAAATCCAAGAATTAATATTTGGTATTTTGTTTATATATGTTCTGAACACTGAAAGTGTAGAACTTACATAGTTTGATGGCAATTTATTAATATTATTCCTTTTCCTAAAAATAATCTTTTAACATCCATATAAGGGGTGATGGTATTACTGTTAAGTTGTCTTGTATGTGATTATAATTGATTTCTATGTAAATCTGCTCATGGGCTTGTTTCCATATAGGTGTGTATGAATTATTTAACCATAGTGTTATGTTTTTAATAACAGATGAGGTAATATATAAATCAATATCCGTAAATTAATTCCACCATCTTCCCAATCTGGCAAATGTTTATTTAAGGCTATACGGGTTTATTTGGAAACCATAGAAAATTTAAAATTAGTTTATTGTATCTTTGAATAATATATTTGGGAGGTGGCAATGAAAAATTTTGTATTAAGTATAATATTTTGGGAAATATGATTATTTTAATAAGATATAATCTGTCTGCTGTTGAAAAGATATATTTATTCCAGTAACCAATTGTTTGTTCTATTTTGTCTAGTATTTTATTATAGTTAAATATTAGAGAATCTGTTAATTCATTGAGTAGATTTATTCCCAGATATAATAATTTACTTTCTGTTACTATATATTTGGAAAATCTTTTGTTTATATTATTTTTTTTTTACAATTACAGGGCATAATTTTAGTTTTGTTTTCATTAAATTTTAAGCCTGAAATATTTTGAAATTTATTCATGGAGTTAAATAGAGCATTCAAAGACTCATTTGCATCTGAGAGAGTTAATAGTATGTCATCAGCAAAGAGTTGGATTTTAAGGTTTAACATTTTATTAATACAAATGCCCTTTATGTTATTGTTTGATCTGATTTGATTTGCAAAGGGTTCTATGAGTAATGCAAATAACAATGGTGATAAAGGGCAACCTTGTTTAGTTCCCTTTTTTATTGTTATAGGGCCTGATCTATATGATCCCAGTTTAACATATGCAGTAGATTTTTCATATAGTATTTGGATAAGATTATTAAAATTAGAAGGAAAGTTATATTCTTTTAAAACTAGTGAAAGAAAGCTTGTTGCTAATATTGATTGAGACTCCTCCACCTTTTGTCATTGTCTGTGCAGCTGATGGCCTAAATGTGTCAAAGACAATGAATCCTTGCATTCCTGGAGTACTTTCTGGGGATTTAAACCATGTCTCAGTAATAACACAGCTGTCTATATTATCCAGAGTGAGGAGAGTTTGCAGCATATGAAGTTTCTTGCTTAGGGTCCTAGCACTGAGCAGTAACACCTTTAGGTTTTTTTAGGGTTTTATTTTATTTATTTATTATTTATTTAAGTTTGATGACCAGGGAAGTCCACTGGGCCAAGAAAAGCCCATTTTCAGTGGAGGCCCGGGGAGAAAAGCTCCACAATAATTGCAAGTTACATTTCACATGTTACAAAAGGACATAGTTCATACAGCTAATTAAACATTTACAGATAAGCTCCATGATATTTGCAACTGGCTTGTCACAATGTTACAAAAATGAAAAGACATAATTTAATACAGAAATTTCAACATTTACATAAAGTGAATATTTTTGTTATAAACTCAATTGGAGGTTTAACATTTCAAAATATATAGCTACTAGCCATTAGTAGGTTAGGAAAATATTATGCATGGAGAGGGTAATAGTATATTAGAGATTGGAGAGTATAGTACAATAGATATTAAAGAGAAAAATAGTTTTTAGTAGGGGAGGGATTGTTTTGGGTGGGATGAAGTAATAGTAGAGGTAGTTAGATGACTGCCAGGACTGGCTCCCTGTTAAGAATTGTGGGGTTATGTAGTAGGTAGTTATAGGAATACAGGTTGAAGTTTGAGGCAAATTTCAGTCAGCAAATTCACTATGTTGCTGTACTCAGTGCAGGTGGCATCAGTTTGCTATGTCTGTAGGTTTGTCAATTTGTCATTGCCTAAAAAGGCTCTCACAGGGTGGATAAAGTTTTAGCCATCATTTGGGAACCTAGGTGAAACAGGTACAGACTCTCCTTTCCAAAGCAACATGGTCTGTTACCATGTCCTCCCATGCTGACAAATATTCAATTTCCCTGGAAAGACATCAGAAAGCAAGTCAATTATTGATGTCTGCTGACTGAATCTTTTGTTCCAACTGTGAAATCATCCTCGATGAAGGTAGAATGCTGCTCAATGCAAGGCACACACTTGTCTAAGACACAGTTTCAGAGAGATCAGCAATGTCTTTCTTGATATAGTCCAGGAAGTACATTTCAAGTCGTTAATGCCAACATGGATTATGATAGAATCATATCGGTACCTGTGATGTAGTGAGTTGAGTGCATGCATAACTTGGTGGATCCTGGCTCCAGATAAGTAACTAACTATTAGCATGCATAACTTGGTGGATCTTGGCTCCAGATAAGTAACTAACTATTAGCATGCATAACTTGGTGGATCCTGGCTCCAGATAAGTAACTAACTTTTAGCATACATAACTTGGTGGATTCTGGCTCCAGATAAGTAACTAACTATTAGCATGCATAATTTGGTGGATCCTGGCTCCAGATAAGTAACTAACTATTAGCATGCATAACTTGGTGGAGCCTGGCTCCAGATAAGTAACTAACTATCTATTAGCATGCATAACTTGGTGGATCCTGGCTCCAGATAAGTAACTAACTATTAGCATGCATAACTTGGTGGATCCTGGCTCCAGATAAGTAACTAACTATTAGCATGAATAACTTGGTGGATCCTGGTACCAGATAAGTAACTAACTATTAGCATGCATAACTTGGTGGATCCTGGCTCCAGATAAGTAACTAACTATTGGCATGCATAACGTGGTGGATCCTGGCTTCAGATAAGTAACTAACTATTAGCATGCATAACTTGGTGGATCCTGGCTCCAGATAAGTAACTAACTGTTATATTCTTCATACTTAGTCTGGTGAGTGGGCATCTGTGTCATACTATGGCATCCCCTATGACAAGAGTCCTGGGTAATGTGTTTGCTTACCTTATAGGCTTTGCTGTTGGGGCTTCACTGGGTGTAGGTGAATGTGTGGTGTTCAGTGTTGCTTTTTGTGAGTGCTTTACAGATTACTGAATATAGGAATTTCTGTTTGTAGGCTTAAGAAGTCTTTGAGGTTTGGGTGGATTGTTTTTTAGTGCCTTAGCCATAGGTTGGTCTTTGTGTGGTGGACACTATGTGTGGTGAATGTAAAATGCATGTTCTTGACAACCTTGTTTGTATGTGAAATTTTGCCTCTAGTGAGACTGTTTATGTGCATCTCTTGCATAGTGTGTTTGTTTCTTAAATAAAAGGCTGTCTGTGAACAGGAGAGAATTGCTACATTGCCTCAGGATGCCCATATTTATCAAGCTGGCTATGGAGACATTTGGAAGTTGCATATCCATGTTGTCTGGCACTGTATTTTGATGGGTACTGTAGGTCATTGACTGGGTTTTACAGAGGTATCCTTGGCTGTCTCTGTGGTTTGGCACTACACTAGGTTAGATTGTGCTAAGATTTGACAGTAGTTTAATGTACAAACTAGCTGCTCTCAGCTTGTGTCTGTGCAATGACTTTCTTTTGGTCACAGTTGTAAGGGAAGTTTTATAGATAAATTTACTATCTGGGTATTTGTATCTGTACAGGGCACAGCTACCTCTTGATGTAATAACACCAAGAAAGATTGTTTACGAGTATAATTCTGCAGTGTAACAACTTAAGCTACCTTGACAAGGAAATTTCAAGTATCAGGGACCTTTAGAGTGATTTAAAGGTAAAATCAACAATTAAAGCAAAAATTAATCAGTAACAGTCTAAACAGTTACCCCAAGTGCAAAATAGTAAAATAAATCTCTTATTTGCCAAGGATGGAGCAGGAGAAGGAAGGTGGACAGAAATGCATCGGACTGCAACTTTAAGCAGGTATATGCGATTATAAAAAATACTGAAGCACAAATCATGGAGCAGAATTCACACAACTGCAATCCCACCACAGACTAAGGCACCAGACTACTAGGATGCAACTTTAAGCATGTATATACAGGTATAAAAAGTACTGAAGCACACATCCCAGTACTGCAGTCCTACCACAGACTAAAGCTAAGGCACCAGACTACTAGGATGCAACTTTAAGCAGGTATATACAGGTATAAAAAGTACTGAAGCACACATCCCAGTACTGCAGTCCTACCACAGACTACAGCTAAGGCACCAGACTACTAGAATGCAACTTTAAGCATGTATATACAGGAATAAAAAGTACTGAAGCACACATCCCAGTACTGCAGTCCTACCACAGACTAAAGCTAAGGCACCAGACTACTAGGATTTAACTTTAAGCAGGTATATACAGGTATAAATAGTACAGAAGCACACATCCCAGTACTGCAGTCCTACCACAGACTAAGGCAATAGACTATGCAGACATCTTATTTATTTTATTCACAACTGATTACTGGGAAAGTCCAACTGGATAGGGGCCCATTTTCAGAGGAGAACTGGGGTGAAAAGCTACAAAGTATTATATTACAAAACATTTTAATAATAATAATTTTTACAGTCTTTAAAAATAACACAAAAATAGTTTAAATAATTATACTATATTAGACATAATATGAAAACATTGATTTAGAAAAGATGTATGGCAATGATTTAATAGAGAATTTTTAGCAAGTTTATAGAGAAAGTACAGGCAAGTTTGTGTAATGCAAATATAAGTTGCAATACAAAGTAACAGAAAATCAGATATTGTACATTTAGAGAAAAAGCTAGTGAAAGAAAATGATAGAGGTAAAGAAGTTAGTGAAGAAGTAAGAGTAAGGAGATGTAAGGTATGAATAAGTATTTGTTCAGAGTTTATCCTGGTGTTGAGCAAGAACATAGCCAGATTTTGGCTAGGAAGTCTTTCAGAATGGTTTTGAAGGATGGGAGGGAGTATATTGACCTGATGGATAGAGATAAGGAGTTCCATGTCTTGGCGGCATGGTACTAGTATAGACAATGCACAGCAGATTTGGTAAGTTTGTGGACAGACACAAGTTTTTGGTCACTGGATCATAATGACTGACTGGGAACATAGTTGTATAGAATGTTATTTGGTGCTGGACAAGCTGATGGATTCTGAATAATTTTACAGGTGGTAAGAGACTGTGTATATGTTAGCTGATGGTATATGTACCAGTAACACTGTAATAAATGACTAAATGAGGTTCAAATCTGGCAATAGATCACAGTCCTGCCACAACTGGCAAAGAAGATGCAAGACTGAGGCCCCAGAATGGGTTCAAAATACAAAAAGCTGCCTTTTACATGTAATTTTACTTAAGAAAATAGAAGTTTAGTGTAATGTATAATGTAAAAGGAATGCTAAAATCTTGCAGTAATACACAATCTTCCCACAAATGCAAATGAAGCTATCCCAGAACAAACTAAAAAATGGCAAACAGATAACTTTCTTGGCCAAACCATAGACAAAAAGCAGAGAAGTACAAAACTGTATCATGTCACTATAAGTGTAAGTTAAAATATTTAAGCAGAATTTAAATCAAAATAAATAAAAAAGCTTTTATTTTTTTTTTTTTTTTTGATAAAAAGCTTTTATCTAACAGCTCTTGCAATCTTAAACAAAAGACCTTAGTAAATTACATAATTAGATGATATCCTTTGACCGCAATGTGATATTTTTAGACACTGGTTATATTGCATAAAAGGATTTTCTGCCTATTGTAGATATATAATGATCAAGGGAGAGATATTTATCTACCCAGTTCCCATTACCCTGACTATATTTCAATTTGAAGTGAGGTATTGGTTATAATATACATTGAGGGAGAAAGTCATTACCAAATGTAAGGATGTTGTTCTTTTTCCCTTTTAATTTTAACCCTTTTTCCATACACTACTTGGTTTTGAGGGATAGTTCCTGCTGTAATGAGTGGGTATCAGAGGGGGATTTGGCATTAATTTCCAGGTTGCAGTTATCTGCAAACAGTTAACCAAAAGGCCCTGTCTTCCAGTCTTGAGACCAGAGAAGCAGATATCAAAAAGAGGGATCTCAGTACTGACCCTTGAGGTAAAATGCTAGTTGCCTTCATATATTCATAGGAGGCACCAGCCACCTTAACTAATGTGAGTTTTATCTTGCAGCCTGTTGGATGTCTACCTCACCACATAAAGATTTAGGTTTAGGGCATTTAGCTTATTTGTGATTCCAACTTGGGGTACGGTGTCAAATGCCTTGGCCAAATCTAAATTAGCAGTATGAATAGAATGACCAATTGTATGTATGAACAGAATGACCTATATCTACTGCCTGTGTAATCCTAATTGTATGTTTGAACAGACTGACTGCTGTCTAATGCCTGTGTGATCCTAATTGTATGTTTGAACAGACTGACTGCTGTCTACTTCCTGTGTGTTATCCTTTTGTAGCAACTTATACTAAAGTAAATACTCAAGATCTCCCTTAGATAAAACCAAACTACTCGGGGTCTAGTTTGGTGAACTTTTTGATTCCATAGTTTATGAAGTCAGATGTAAGCATTCCATGGCTTTGCAAATCAGGCTCATAAGGCTAATGGGCGTATAGTTTCCAGGGTCCAAGGTAGAGCCACCCTCGTGTAAGGATGTTGCAGCTAAAGTTCACCATTTTTCAGGAACAAATGCTGTTGCTATGCTGCTATGCTTAGTTTAAACAAATGAAAGAAGGTTTCCACAATGTCATGTTTGGCTTTGCTTATTAGGTTTTCAGATACATTATCTGGCCCCACAATAGTAGTATACTTGCTTTTAGAAAACACTGTCAGGATGTCTTGAGGTGGAAGGGATTTGGGGATTTGTAATTTTATGATAGTTGTTTTGTGGTAAAGTAAGAGCTAAATTTGTCAGCTAGTGTTTGTTATATCAATTGGTCAGAGCGGGTTTTGTCAGTGTATGTAAGTTCAGAAATCTAATGGGTATTGCATCATTTTTTCCAAATGAAACTAATGAAGGGTTGGTAATTATCTTTGGAGTCAGAGGCTGATTTAACCTCATGATTTGCCTTGGTCTTCCATACAGTGGCTTTTATTTCCTTGGTGATATTTTTGATATAGTCTTTTATACAAGACAATTTAGACGTATTACAAGATACAAGAACTTTTTTCTCTTCTTACATAGTTTATTTATTTTGGTGGATTACCCGCATAGCTTATTAAACTTTCCAGTATATTTGTCTCTAGTAGGAATGGCTATGTCTAAGCACTAAAATAGGTGGGTGTAGACAGAGCAAGAGCCAACATTAGGCAACCTAGGCAGTCACCTAGGGCCCATTGTCTGGAAGGGGGGCCCTGATGGCCGGGGGGGGGCTATCATTTTTACTTTTTTAATTGCAATAAAAAGAATTACATTTTTTAGGAAAGAGTTCATAAAAAAAATGCCCTCTGTATCCATGCATCCCTGCATAGGTTGTTGCACATACCCTCTGCATCCATGTGTGTGTCATCATTGCACTCACCTTTTGCTTGCTTTTCCCTTCTGCATGCAGAATTTAAACACAAGAAGATGTTCCTTCTTGCCTTTTCTGCAATGTAATGTAGACTACATTTGCTGCCTCTTCCATGAAATGAATGGACAGAAGTTAGAGGTGTGTGTGTGTGTGTGTGTGTGTGTGTGTGTGTGTGTGTGTGTGTGTGTGTGTGTGTGTGTGTGTGTGTGTGTGCGCATGTGTGTGTTTCTGTTTGTGTGTGCGTGTTTGTGTGAGCATGCGTGTGTGTGTGTGTGTGTGTGTGTGTGTGTGTGTGTGTGTGTGTGAAATGCCCTAGTTAGGGATGCCAAGTTAGTTAATTTGCTCATGCTCAGCAGGAAAGAAGAGCATGAATCCTCTACATCAACCACCAAACTGCTAAAAAGTATGAGTTTCAGTGCATTTTCAAGTAATTGAGTTTCAGTACATTTTCAAGGAATTGAGTTTCAGTACATTTTCAAGGAATTGAGTTTCAGTGCATTTTCAAAGAATTAAGCTTCGGTGTATTTTCATGGAATTGTGAGCTTCGTTGCACTTTTAGGGAACTGTGAGCTTCAAAGGAAGAGAAGTTTACTGCTACTCATTCTAAGTCTGTTTACAATGTGCAACTGTTTTGTTTAGCAAGTGGTCATCACTACTGTGCTATAAACTTTAAAAGCATTGTTAATAGCACAATAGGTAGCATACATTATTTTGATATAGAAGGCTGTGGGTTCTATTCCCATAGCATGTAGGTGGATTACTGATACTATCTTGTACTTTAAAGGAGGGGGAGCTGCAGTCTCTTGTTTGTCCTCCTTTGGATGAGATGCCTAGTAACTATGGACCTGTTGTCAGGTTTCCATCCATTCTCAATTGTGATATTACCAGCTTACCATGTTTTTAAATGCAACATAAACAGTTTATTCTTCAAGGGCAGCAAGCACTGAATTTGTAAATGGAACACTGAAATATAAAGTTGTTTGCTAGCAGCAACCTCTTTATTAGGTACAGATATCATTAATGTGGAATTATTCACATGACATCTATTCTGCAGGCATTATACATATTGACTGATACTGGTGGATTGCAATGACAGAAGTATGAGTGGTCTTTTATGGTTGAAATGTTCTGAAATGGGCAGTTTTGTCATTATTGGTTAATATATTTTGTTTCATTGCTTACTGGAAAAAGTTCAAAACTACAAATTTAAAACACTCTAATGGTGCTGTATTATACAAGGAATGTAATTTGATGCAATCAGAAAAATGAGTCAAAGAACATATGCATGCATGCATGGCCCTAAAAATGTGTGCAAGTAGCAGTAGTGTAGCTGGGGGGAGAGGGGCAGTCTTCCCCATACAGCACTTCTTAATAAATGAGAAACTGGTGCCCCAGTTCTGGGTTTCAGTTTTTTTTTTTTTTTGCCTGGCAAGGAAAGGCGAAAGTCAGGTGGTGCCATGGCGGGTTTTTGTGTGGCTGAGTTACACATCATGAAGCATGCACACAGCAGCAGGCCAACAGGCAGCCCTTTGATGGTCAAGCAGGAGTTTTTGAGTGGGAGCCACACAGTCACAGTTGCACACTTAGTTTGCGGATGTGGAACAGTGTGGGAAAAATAGAGGGAACCCTGGGAAGAAGAATATACAAAAAGCAAGGTACATTAAGTGATTTATTTCAATAAGCAGTATTTGTGTTCATAGGTTCATAGGTTCATAAGATGATACTAGGCTATTGGCCCAGAGGCCCTTATAAGCCTAGCCAAGAATTTCACCCATGTTCCCTCAAAGTCAGCCCCTGTTTCCCTTGTCCAGCAGGGACACAGGTGGGTTCCCAGGGGTGTATTTTCTGTTTCACATCCAGTCATCCAGGTTCCTCTTAAAGAGGGCTAGAGAGGTAGTCTGTTTGATATGGAAACAGAGTCTATTCCACAGATGGGGAGTCTTTGGGACACAAATCTATCCTGCTAACATATTCTATTAATGTTACAGACAAGGTTAAGGCCATGCATGCGTGTTGCACAAGTGGAGTTTGCTTTACGGATGGTGGCTTATTTTAGGACAACACAGTGATATAGCATTGCTGTATCACACTGTTTCATGTTTTAGTTCAGTTCTTCTTATGTGGGTAATTTGTGAGAGTAATCATTTTTCCAAGTGTTCCACTTTTCCTCTCACCTTTCAATGACATGCCATAGATGAGCTATTGATCCTGTATATTACCACTATGTATACATGGTGTGTGTGTGTGTGTGTGTGTGTGTGTGTGTGTGTGTGTGTGTGTGTGTGTGTGTGTGTGTGTGTGTGTGTGTGTGTGTATCATGCTTTGGGCTGTGGCTCCAACCATGGTAAGTTTTTATGTCTTTTGTCTACTGAGTCCCCTGCATGTTGAGATGGGTTCTGGGTCTGAAAACATTCCACTGCAATCAGTACCCCACCCCAGTAAATACATTTAAATAAATAAATTAATAGGCAAACAAAGAGATAAATAAATCTATTTTCCTTCCTTACAACAACCAAAATAGCTAAAATGTTGGGATTTAGGATCAGCAGTGGAGTTGTATGGCAGATTTTCTTTGGAGATTTGTTTTATATTCATGAAAATTGCCGTAAATTAGAGAACTTATCCAGAAAGGTAGAAAATGCATGGCAACTAGTTTTTAGAGGAATTTTTTACATTTCTAGAACTGTTGTATTATTGTGGATTATTTTACCAGATCAAATACATGTCAGAAAGTGCTTTGTTTTATGGTTTACTAACTGTGATTGAAAAATGTAGATATATGAAGTTGGTTGATCCTGCTAGTATAAAATATTGATATATTGGGTATTAAAATCCCACTGAAAAGAACTTCGTCTAGGATACTGTGAGGGTAGGCTTCATAGGTTATTGAGAGGCTGGCTCAAGCATACATATTGCAAATGTATTTTTGACATTATTTTTAGATTTGTTTGACTTCATTCCTGTTCCTTTTGCTGGGTATTTAAAAAGCTATTTTTACATTTACTGTACTGAAACGTTATTATGGACAATCATTTATTTTTTATTTTAACTGTCTGTGCATGGTGAGGCTACTTTGGACGCTCTGGTTACATGTTTCAATTTCCTTTCCTGTCGGATTTTATTCAGATGGACTTTAATTAAAATATGAAAATAATATGCATTCTCATTGTTTAATAATCTTTTAATTGATGAATATGTATTCTAATCTACATGTGAGTGCAGTTTGTATGTTCTCCCCCCTCTCCACATGGATCTCCTCCTCACACTTAGATTTCATTTGAAAGGCATGGAGCTCAGCATGACTGGCTATCTGACAAGATCTCTAGGCTTCTGTCACAAAACTTGTTTCCCCTGTAAATGAAACTTCCAGCTCAGTGGGACCTACCTATTTAATGAAATGAAATGCATATGGTTAAACTTTAGCTTCTTTTCCATTATCACATACTATATTCTTTGTCCTCTTTTAGCTGTGGCTACTCCTAATAAACATGATTCAGCAAACACAGTCTAATCAGTATACTTCACTGTGACAACACTTTGTCTATTTTTTATATATGTAGACTAAAACAACCACATGGGCTTTACAGTGGTGCAGTGGTTAGCATTGTCACCTCACAACATGAGGTTCTCTGGTTTGATTCTCGACTGGGGTGCCTTCTGTGCAGAGTCTGCATGCCATCCCTATGTTTGTGTGGGTTTCCTCTGGGTGTTATAGTTTCCTCCCACTTCCCAAGACATGTTATAGGTGGATTGGACATTCTAAACTGGCCTTAGGTGTGAGTGTGTGCATGTGTGTGTGCCTTCTGAGGAAGGTTGGGTGCTGGGCTGGCAACTCAACACCATAGAACTCTACTGCCACTCATTCTGCAGACCAATACAAACCTCATTGTACAGGAACAAATAGACTTTGATAATGTCATTGATGATTTTGCTAACAGAAAAGCAAGAAAAATACCATCGTAGATTGTTGTAATTTGTTATTTAAAAGTATAGTTACAAAATTAATTATTATTTGTTTTGTAGACATCATTTCACTTTTTGTATGACTATGATGTCTATTATGTTTTATTTTGTGGGGGGGCTGCAAATTCAAAGTCCTCCCCAGGTGGCACAAACTCTAGCTACACCACTGGCAAGAAGCCTATGGTTTGAAAACAGCTGAAAGGTAAACTTTATCTGCCACTGGCCAGATGCATTTTCTTTGAATGTGGGCTTGAATGTCATTGCAATGAATGTGAGTTTCAAGGGCAGAGAAGTTTACCGTTAATGCTTAGTCTGTTTTCATTGTGAAACTGTATTGTTTTGTTTAGCAAATGTTTATCAATGTTGTGCTATAGAATTTGAAACAAAGGTTTTAAATTAAATTCAAATATCTGTAATCATTGTAAAAGTAAAGCAGAAAACAGTATGTACACTGAGAGGTATGAACAGTGTTTATGGTAACTGGGGGGGGGGGAGAGTCAAGTAATGAGACAGTGGAATGGCTGGGAGGAGGAGGAGCAATCCATTACCCTGCTTGGGTTTTAGAGACTTTAAAGGAGAAAGTCACATGTTTGTGGTTAGATTGAAACAGGGATGAGGAAACTAGAGGCATGTATTAGTCAGGACCAGGTTAACAGTGTTTTGTCCTCTAATTATTTAGTCAAGTACTTGTTCCAGAAGTTTTTAATTATTACACTAAATAATCTTTGTGCGTACTCAACTTTTAAGGTGTAGGTGCTCCACCTTATTATTGGGTAGTTGAAATCTCCCATTATAAAGTTGTTTTTGGCAATAAGTAGTTTGTTGAGTGCATTTAGAAATCTTAGATGGTACTCAGGAGACAATGGATGGTGTCCTAAAACCAAAAAATAAATGAATAATTCATTTTGTTCAGGTCAATTCAAAGTCCATTGCTTTCAATTTATGGGTCTCTAGTAGACTGCTCGATAGGTATGGTGTTTGACAAAAAGGAAGAACCACTGCAGTTACCTTCAGGATTGAATGCATTGTAGACAAAAAATCCATGTATGGATGGAGTACTGTCTCTCTCTCAGTCTCTCTCTCTCTTTTTCCAGTGAAACCAATTTTTAGTTACTTCACTGACATGGGTGTGTTCAAGTTGCAGGAGACCCTGAAGATGAGGCAGTTTGTTACCAAGACTTTCAAATTTTACTCATTTGTCATGCATTACGAAAGGTACTGTTCTATATTTTGGAGATGGAAAGTTGAGAGCTATGAAAAACTAGAGAAAGGCATTTGAAATATGATTCTTCCTAATAGTTATGTTGCTAAATAGTCCTCTGATCACCATCAGTGTTAACTTACTAAAACTTAACAATTTCATTTTTTGTTAATAGTCTGCACTGAAAGACTGATGGCTGTTAAGGGTTCATAGTTCCTAGCTATATATTAGGCTAATGACCACTAGGTTCTTTATAAGCCTAGCCATGCAATCCAATCTACTTGTGTCCCTATGTATCATGGGTGTTTATTATGAGGGGTATGTTATTTAGGAAGTTTCTAGAGGTTATGTGGTGAGGGTATGTTAGTTGGGGCATTACTGTCTACCTTTGTCTCTCAGAGACATGGGGGCAAAACCTGGGGTGAATTTCCAGTTTCCCGTCCATTGGTCAAGGTTACGCTTAAATAGGGTGAAGGATGGACTCTGCTCATAGCTCTTCAACCTCTTGGCACAAAAAATCTGGAAAAGCCAAAAATAGTGGGCAGACAAAGCCCCAAAAATAGGGACAGATTTTAAATAATGCTCTTATAAACTTGGAAAGTTGTTAGAATAAAAGTTATTGTGTTACCATGCATTTTCTGAAGGATATGAAGTCTGAAAGTCAAATGCCTGTCATTATATAGTGAATTCAGTCCTCACTGATTTGCTACAAAAATCCAGAAAATCACAATTTTTATGAGGAACAGACCAAAAATATGAGGTAAAAATCAAAACATTCTTTGAAAATCTGTACAGTTGTTGAGAGGTATGAGGACACGGATCCACTGAGACACATCTGTCTCACCAATATGTCTTATTTATGTCACAAGCAAAATTTAAATACTTGGGTCTAGTGATTCTGATGCTGTTCATTATGTAGATGTGCAAAAGGTACATCAGAGCTGGATATGATGATGCACTGTATGCCACGCTTGCATCGCCTGTCAGTAAGCTGTAGGAGACAGAGTATAGAGATAGGCCTTAAAGCGATCCATATAGGACAATATGTTTATACTCTGGCTTCTCCTGGTAAGGAACTTTTGTGGGTTTTCCAACTAGTGCATATGTCTGTTTAGGTACACACCAAAGGTGGCATTATAGTCAATGATGGGTCTGATAAGGGTCAAATAAAGTAAAACTTTGACTGTCTTGGGCCTGGTTGTTTGCCCTTACTAATAAGTTGGGTACCATAGAAGGATTTTCTTACTATCTTCGTCACATGTTTGTCAAAGGCCAGATTACTGTCAATGTATGTTCTCAGATCCCTGAGTAAGTACTGTGTCAACTCTTAGGGGTCTGTCATTGATGAAGTAATTATCCTGGGTAGCAGTTTTCCCAAAAGGCACTATAATGTATTTCTTGGCATTGAGATTTAGTCAGTGCTTTTGGCACCATTCATTTGTCTGTTATACCCTCTTGTAAGATATTTGTGTCATTGGGGGAATCTGATAGCTTCCAATTTGCAGTTATCTGTGAACCTGATCAACCAAAGGCCCTTGTCATTAGCCTTTACCTCTGAGAAGTAGAAGCCAAATAGGAAAGGTCCCAGCATGGAGCCCTGAGGTACCCTGCCGGTGACCGGTCTCTTAGTGGAGGTGTTATCACGAATTCTGACTTCCTGGGTCCTGTTTGTGAGCCAGCTGACAGTCCAGCAAGTTATGCGGAAGATTATGCCCATTTCTGTAAGTTTGTCACCTATACCCAAGCGTGATATTGTACTGAATGACTTAGCCAGGTCCAGGTAGGTTGTATGCACATTTTCCCCTCATCCATTGCCTTGGTGATGTTCTCAAAGAAGTCCACCAGGTTTAGTAGACATGATCTTTCCTTGAGAAAGCCAAAATAGATATGTCAGTCAGAAGCATAGATGACTCAGTCAGCACCCTCTGCCAGTACTAGAAACCAGCATCCCACCCACTCAGCTCTGACTCTGTTTCCTACAGACTGCTGTGAGGTAATTTATGTCAGTATACAGGGCATCCTTGGATCCTGTCATGATGGACCTTTTGCATATCTACAAAATGAACACCACTAGAACTACTAGATCTAAGGATTTAAACTTTGCTTGCAACTTAAATAGAACATTGTGAAGGGGTAGGTTCCCTTTAATTCCCATAGGCGGGAATGTTTCTGTATGGTTTTTCACCACTTCCTCTGATAACCAGGGTCTTTCTCACAATTTAAAAGAACTCTCCAAAGATAATTATAGTGACTCCCTTTTGGTGAAGGCAACATTGCTTCTCCCTTCTTTTGAAAATAGCCAAAGGGAGTTACCACAAACTTCCTCATAAAATGGTCTTAGTCAAATGGGGCAAAAGGAGTTTGATATGCACCATATTCAAACTCTTCAGTTGACTACTTGGCTAACAGAAACGTAATGCCTCTTTAGGCACCCTTTTTTCCTGAGAATGTGCAGCAGGTATTAAAAATGCTACTAGAATATTATGTATGAGTAAGTGGCATACTACTAGAAAATTACGTATGAGTAAGTGGAAAAGATGTTTCTAGTTGGTGATGGCATAAGAATCAGGATCTTTTTAAGTCTCAGAGTCCCATGATGCTTTGGTATATGTATGAGTTATTATTCTATTTTTTTTCAAGATTTTTTTTTATTTGCCATCTCTGTTTTGTCTGTCCTGTGTTCCCTTCCTTTGTATGTACCTCTTGTAAAATGGGTATTATATATCCCCCCCACCTAGTAGACAGGTAGTATATGTTTATGATCTTAAATTTTAGTCTTAGAAAGACTTTCACTGTCGCCCTCTAAATCAACTGATATTGCTGATTGGAGGTTCTTATCTTGGAAAACAGTGTTACTTATTCCTCTGACAGCTACAAGAAAAGTATTTGAGCTAGAAGCTCTTATGGTGAGTCACCCCTATTTTATTTTCCATATCGATAAGGCAACATTGAGAACAAATCCTCCCTCTATGCCTGAGATTGTTTCAGAGTTTGCATTAAGCTAGGCTATTCATCTCCCTGTTTTCTTTCAGAGCCTACAAACCAGGAAGAAAGCAATTTAAAAATAGTCTGCTTAGACAGTATTTGTCCTTCCTTCAGAACATCTGATCAAGTATTTGTCTCTTATGAAGGTAAGAAGAAAGGACAACCATTCTTTAAACAGACGGTTTCTAAATGGTTGCCCTTGGCTGATAGTCTGACTATAACAAGTCACTTCCAGACAAAGTCAGGGTCCATTTTGCTAGAGCCCTAGCTACTTATGTGACTTTTTAGAAAGGAGGGGTCTCTAAAAATATTCTCGAGGCAGTAACTTGGTCATCTGTGCGCACTTTTAATAAGCACTACAAGTTAGTTTCCTTCTCTAGATCTATAGCAGGCTTTGCTAGGACTATCTCCAAGGTATCATGGACTCTGATCCAGCTTCCTCCTCCCCTACTCAGTGATCTCTGGCATTTGGATCATATACATAAGATACTGCAGGAGCGATTTTGTGATGAACATAGTACAGCTACGTAGGTAAACTTACCATAACAGTTTATGTTCAAATAGATCCTTTCTGTAATAGCTGTTCCCTTTATTCCCCTATTTTTTGCTATTTTTTGCCATGGCGTAAGATTTGTGATTTGTGTATCCTTGTTCTTATCTGGCAGGGATTTAGCTTTCATATCTTCTGAGGCAAGAAAGCTCTGCGGTACTTGGTGCCCTAGCCATAGGATCATAGGATCATAGGAGATTACTACGCATTGGACCCGGAGGTTATTTTAAGCCTAGCTGTTTCAACCCAATGTAATACCATAGAGGTACTAGTCAATACCCAAGATTACATTTAGTGATGACTGCCCATAACCAGGAGGGTTGTGGGCACTATCCCTTGTAAGAATTTATGGTGCCCCATCCATTCATCCAGGTTCCTCTTGAACAGCATCACAGAGGTGCTCTGTTTCACATGAATTGGTAGCCTGTTCCAAAGATGTGGCAGTTGCTGGGAGATAAATCTGTTCTTACAGCATGTCCTATTTAGGTTACAGGCCATATTTATGTCTCTGGAATGGGTAGTCCTAGACTCATTTGATTTATGGATATGCAGTAAGTTCATTAAGTTTGGGTTTTGTGTTGCTCTGTGGGCCAGGCATAAGTCTCCCCTAAGAAGTCTATACAATACGGAGTATAGTGACAGGGATTTTAGCCAATGTTTTTATTCTCAGCCTTGCACTTTCCAGCCACTAGGGTGCTTGTAAAGAGCCCTAAAGCTTTGAAAGCTGTCTGGCTGTGTCCGATCCTTGGCAGGGCACCCCGTATGGCTTAAGGCTACTGCAGCAGTGATTAATTTGAACACCTACTGAAATAGTAAATTTACTTATACAGCTGTATTTTTCTACTGCAGTTCTTAAGGTTGGACATTTATTGGACTTAATCTTTCAGCTTGGTCTTTAGATCGGGGATTTTGTGATGGGAGCTCTTAGACTGACCACTTACCTATTCTGCTTGAAGCCTTTCCTTTCTTCCTTTTTGCTTAGATTACTCTTATGAATGAGTCCAGTGCTGCTGTTTTAGGTCTGTAAATCTGGATATTCTGTGTCCAGTCCTTGACCCGTTCTCTGAGAGGGGTCAGTGACACTTATTCAGATGTACTTAGTCAGTCAAATTCAGTGTAAACCAGTCTCAGTCAGTAGTGTGGTTGGTTAGTGTCTAGTTTTGCAGGGGGAGGCATTTTGCTTTATGACCTACCCAGCCCCTGCTCCTTCACTTGCATTCACTAACCTCATCTTAGGGATGCTCCCTTTATTGGACCACCCCTCCCTACCAGCACCTCAGATGTCTTAGACACTAATCGAACCTGGTTTCCCCTGGACCATAGTTAGAGCTTTGTCCCTCTACACTGATGTACTGGCTTATGCTAAGAATTATTTTAACTGATATCTGTAGTAAATTACACAGAATCATATTAATTCACCAAAAAGTTTAACAGTTTAAAACACATTTTAGCTATTCTGTGAGCTTCCTAGTTGTAACTGTTTGTAAGTGTTCCACATGTTTCCATGTATTCCATATTACGAGAGGTAGTATTCCACATTTTGGAGAGAGAAGGTTGAGAATTAGGAGAACACTGACCAATAGCACAGCAGCAGAACTGAAGATTCTGGTAGCAATCAGGGTCATAGAAATGGCTTAATTACTCTACTCTCAGTAGAGTTTAAAAAAAAAGGCAAATATGACTCGGTTCACAATAAATGCCAAAAATAAGTGCAGTAACTTAGTAAGAAATGCCAAAGTAAACAAGTGAAGTGGTAGGAGAAAGCTGGTAAAAAAAAGCTGGTACAAAGGTGACGCTCTAATCACTACAACCAGAATATTTTATTAGGTAAGCGCTTTCAGTGATGAAAATGTCCCACCTTCATCAGACCAAGAACAACCTCAAATAATACACTTATATAGTCTTATCACCAAATTGGTTAATGATTTAATCACTAAAAACCAATTAACTAATTAATTAATTAAAATACCAAAATTCATATAAATAAAAATAAAAATAACGTTACACAATTTAGATATAATATTAAAAACACCGTGTTCAATATTAGAACTCACTAATATTAATAATGATTTACAAAATATATGATAAATTACATACTAAATGCTGCTAGGAAACTTAGATAGAAACAATAATACATGCTAAATAACAATCCCCAAAATGACACAAGAAAGAAAATATAAAACAAGAAAGAACTCTATGCACACATTATATGTATAACATTAAGCAGATCTCTATTTACATAACATATGTTTTAAGTATATTTTAAATACATGTTAGCTAAAACCAGCTGTGCTGCAACACTATTATATAAATATAAAAGTTAAAATAAAATCTAGAACTAGTTAATTATGCTAACTTTTTTTAATTATGAGTCTAAAGCAGTTGTGTACGTTGCATGTTGTCAATCTTGTCCCTCATTTTACATAGGGAAGACTGAGCGGAAATTGAGACAGAGAGTATACGAGCTATGCTGTCAGCAAAGGGGATATCAATAATGCTCTTGCGAGGCATGTTTTGCAATTTCCAACTCATGAGTTTTTATTTTTAGTTTTACATCAGACCCCTTTAGATCCGAGAGGGGGGCCTTGGCAACTACTACTTGAACAGAATGAGTTGTATTGGCAAATTAGAACTGCTGCATATATTTTTCCCGGATTAAACGATTATGTTTCCATCAAAAGTGTTTTAAAATTGAAAGCATTGAATAGATAAGCTAACAATTTCATTTTTAAGTATGGTTATACAGCATATATAGGTCTTTTTAAAAAAAGTTAGCATAATTAACTAGTTCTAGATTTTATTTTAACTTTTATATTTATATAATAGTGTTGCAGCACAGCTGGTTTTAGCTAACGTATTTAAAATATACTTAAAACATATGTTATGTAAATAGAGATCTGCTTAATGTTATACATATAATGTGTGCATAGAGTTCTTTCTTGTTTTATATTTTCTTTCTTGTGTCATTTTGGGGATTGTTATTTAGCATGTATTATTGTTTCTATCTAAGTTTCCTAGCAGCATTTAGTATGTAATTTATCATATATTTTGTAAACCATTATTAATATTAGTGAGTTCTAATATTGAACATGGTGTTTTTAATTTAATTTTTTGAAGTGGAGCATGTCCATCAATTCCTGATTGGACATGGCCTTGTACGTCAGGCACAGATCACCTCTGAGTAGGTGGTATGCTACTGAATAGAGCTGGAGTTTCTTTAGTCTGGCAGCATATGACATATGTTGGAGACCCTTGATCCTCTTGGTGAGGTACTTTTGGGGTCTCTCCAGCTGTTGCAAGTGCCGGGTGAGGTACATACCAAATGGGGCATTGTACTCAATCATGGGCCTGGTAAGGGAGGAGTACAGGGGTACAATGACCTCCTTTGATCTGGATGTGAATCCCTTCATGATAAGGTGGGCAAGGTAGAAAGTCTTTCTAACCACTTTGGCAACGTGGGTGTCAAATGAGAGGTCACTATCGACTTGGGTCCCCAGGTCTCTGATTACTTTTTCCGTACTCAGTGGGTTACTGTCTATGTGATAATTTGTGGGTACTTTGTTTTTCCAAAGGGGATGACTATACATTTTTTGGCATTTAGTTTAAGGCCATGACTCCGGCACCAGTTGTCCATTTCAGTGAGGCCTTTCTGTAGGATGTATGTGTCAGCTGGTGTATCGACTATGGCGCCTAGTTTGCAGTCATCTGTGAACTTTGTCAGCCACAACCCTCCCATGTTTGCTTTCACATCTGAGAAATAAATGCCGAACAAGAGGGGTCCCAGGACAGAGCCCTGTGGGACACCACTTGTGACTGGCTTTGAGTCTGACATGGCTCCTGCGATTTTGACTTTATGGGTTCTATCCTTTAGCCAGTTTGCAACCCATCTTGTGACATATGGATTTACATTTAAGCTGTTGAGCTTGTCTATGATGTCTGAGTGGGGTATTGTGTCGAAGGCTTTAGCCAAGTCCAGGTAGGCTGTATGGACTGCTTTGCCCTTGTCAATGGCTCTAGTGACTGTTTCGAAAAAGTCAACCAGGTTCAAAAGGCAGGATCTGCCCTTTACAAAGCCGAACTGGGTGGGATCAAGTGTCTGTAGGTCCCCAATGTCTCTGTTTATGAGTTCCGTAATGATTCTTTCCATAGCTTTGCAGACCAGGCTGGTTAAGCTTATGGAGCGGTAGTTACCAGGGTCTGTAGAGGTGCCTCCTTTGTGGAGTGGGACCACTGTTGCTGTACACCAGTGTTCAGGTACATATCCTGTAGTAAGGCTAAGGTTAAATAGCATTTTTATGTGCGGGTTTAGCTCCTCTTGGAGTTCACGTAGCACGCAACCCGGGATACCGTCAGGTCCCATTGATGCTGTGTTTTTAGCTTTGCTGAGGGCGGTTCTCACCTGGACATTTGAGATGACAGGGAGGTTACATTCAGCTGGGATAAGTATTTCTTCTTTTGGGGGTGAGGGAGGGGAGAAATTTGCACTGAACCTGTCTGCCAGAATGTTGGCAATATCTGTGGGTTCAGTGTATTTTTTGTCATTGTGAACTAACTCTGAGCATATCTGAGGGTTTCCGCCCAGGTTTCTAACATAGCAGAAGAAGGCCTTGTGGTTATCTTTAGTGTCCATAGCGATTTTTCTGTCAAAGTTGGCCTTGGATGTTTTTATGAGAGAATGTAGCTTTCTACTAGTGCTGATCAAAGATGCCTTCTCTTTATGTGATTTTGCTCTGTCGTGCAGTAGCTTCCTTCTTTTGTTATACAATTTGTTTATGGCTGGGGACCACCAGACAGGATGCCTGCCCTTGGTGGAGAGGGTCTTGGTTTTATTTGGGATTGCATGATCCATGCATTCTTGGAGATGTCCGTAGAAAGCATTTGTGAAGGATTCAGCATTGTGGGATGTGGTTTCCACTGGCCCAGTGGGCTTAAAGGATACCATCTCAGTCTTAAGAAGTGTAAAGTTGGCTTTTGAGAAGTTTTTCACTGTAGTCTTTTGTGTTGGAGGTGGAGGTGGGATATGTATATCCAGGGTGATTAGTTTGTGGTCAGATCTCACTAGTGAGGGGTAAACTTCCGGTGTGGAGCACTTTGTCCCCATGTTTGTGATGATCAGGTCTAGTATATTATCTCCCCTTGTGGGAGAGGTGACTAGCTGTTCCATAGCATTTGAATTTATGAATTCCAGGAACCTTTGGGCTAGGGTGTTAGGGCTAGAATAATGTACTCAGTCTATGTTAGGGTAGTTGAAGTCTCCCAATATGATGGTGTTTGGTGAGACATTCATATCCTCCAATGTCTTCAGGAAGGCTGTATGGGGTTCCTGAGATTGGGAGGGTGGTCTGTAACATGCTACCAGTTGTATAGCAGTTTTGCCTACGGTTAGTTGCACCTGGATGGTCTCTGATGCTTCATGTGTTGCCACTAACCTGGAGGTGTGGGTGTCCTTGATGAATATGGACACTCCCCTTCCCTTTTTGGTTTGGCCCGAGTTTTGGGGCCGAAAAGCATGATACGAGGTATAGCCTGGTAGTGCTGAGGTGCTCTCAGGAGCCTTGAACCTGATTTCAGTTACTGCACAGACATCGATGTTCTCCATACTGAGGAGTGCTTCGAGAGCCTGCATCTTGAGATTTAGACTTCTGGCATTGAGCAGCATTACCCTTAATTTTTTTCCATTTTTGTTTTCTAAGGGGGTGGGTTTGTCTTTTGAGCCTTGCCTAAAAAAGGCATTATGGGGGTGGCAAGAGCCTTAGCCAATATCCGGAAGCCCAGTGGTGACAGGTGTAAGCCGTCCCTTGCGAAGCAGCGTGGCTTGTCCAGCATGTCATCCCAAGCAGACAGACATTGGATCCCCCAAGAATGACACCAGTAATTGAGCCAATTATTAAAGCTGATCATCTTGTCTTTGTATTGTGGCATCATTCTTGGTGAGGGCAAGATGCTGCTCTGGGTCAGGGTCATACCAGCCTGGGCTACATAATCAGAGAGCTCCTCTATGTCTCTTTTCATGTAGTCCAGGGAGGTACGTCTCAGGTCATTCATGCCGGCATGGACAATGATGGAGTCATATTTGTACTTGCTTTGGAGTGACCTGAGTGCGTGTGTTACGTGGCGGATCCTAGCTCCCGATAGGCAGCTCACCATTACCCTCTCCTTGTTCAGCCTGGTAAGCGGAACGTCAGTGTGTCTGACTATAGAGTCAACTATTACTAGTGTATCAGGCATGGTATTTGGCCTTAAGGGCTGTGATTGTTTGACACACTGATTTATTGAAGTATGTGTTGCATGTGTTATGTTTTGAGGTGGTGGATTTTTGGGTGTCTGCTTTGGGAGCCTCTGTTGTTTTGGTAAGTTTTTTGTTAGAGCCTCTGAGTATGTCTTTGTGTTATTATGTGTTTGGTTTGCAGTTGTGGTAGGTCTATTTGGGACTGGGCTTGCTGTGTGTGTGGTTACCTTCTCCTCCTGTCTGGTCTTGCCAGTCCTGAGTTGAGAGAGTTCAGCCTCCAGTTTGGCTATATAGTTGCATCTCTCACATGTATTTGTGTTTGTTGGGAGGAGGAGAGGGTTGTCTGTGTACACGAGACAATTGTAGCATTGTCTCAAGATTCCCAGATTAACCAGCTGAACTGGAGAGGATGCTAGTAATCTACCACTCGACATGCTAGAATATTATAAGGGAGTGCTGTGCCTTTAAGGAAAGTGGGTACTCACAGGGGTGGTAGGTGGATGTAGTGCTTACTTTAGTTTGAGAGTGCTTACTTAGAAGAGAGGTTTTGAGAACAAGTGCTAGGCTTATAATAAAGCGAGTAGACTGATTATTATAAGAGTAGAGCTTTCTTAAGGGAAAATTTGAAGAGCAGACTTGGTGGAGCCAGAAAAAGTTTAACCTTGTTTAAATGGCGCTGTGCTATGCGCACAATCGTGCAAAGCTGCGAAAACGCGGATTTTAAACAGGGAACTTCAAAAGAGCTAGAAATGGTCCAAAACAACCAATTACTACAAGCTCTTGTGCTGAGGTCACTCCTTCAGGGACAGATAGGCTGCTCAAGGCTCCCCACTCCCACTGGTGAGCAAAGAAACTTCCTTCTATCCAAGTAAGGCAATGGACAACACAGGAACTACACCACAGTCCAGAATACAGCAAAGCCTGTATACTGGTCTAAACTAGTCGAGGAGAGGCGGGAAAACAAGGATTTTTTTTGTTTTTTTTTGTTTTTGAGATAGAAAGCACACAGAAATGCAGGAAACAGTAATAAATCAGTTACACAGGCTAGCACACTTTAGTGGGCAGCCTCAACAGTTAAATTTAACAAACAAACAAACAAACTTTCGACCAATTTTCGACCAAATGTAACTTTAAGTGCAGATAATATATAATGCAACAAACAGCAAAAAAACAGTTTAAGCTTGTTCAAAGTAAGCAAGAGAAGGTATTTTAGGTAAAAAACAGTAAAAAATACTTAAATCAGGAAAGTAGTCGCTTTTCTCAGTTCTCTGCTGCTAGGACCACTCTGCAGGACCACGAGGAGCTGTTTCTGAGTAGTATAGCCAGAAAAAACACTCAGAGGCGGATTTTAAACAGGGAACTTCAAAAGAGCTAGAAATGGTCCAAAACAACCAATTACTACAAGCTCTTGTGCTGAGGTCACTCCTTCAGGGACAGATAGGCTGCTCAAGGCTCCCCACTCCTACTGGTGAGTAAAGAAACTTCCTTCTATCCAAGTAAGGCAATGGACAACACAGGAACTACACCACAGCCCAGAATACAGCAAAGCCTGTATACTGGTCTAAACTAGTCGAGGAGAGGCAGGAAAACAAGGATTTTTTTTGTTTTTTTTGTTTTTGAGATAGAAAGCACACAGAAATGCAGGAAACAGTAATAAATCAGTTACACAGGCTAGCACACTTTAGTGGGCAGCCTCAACAGTTAAATTTAACAAACAAACAAACAAACTATCGACCAATTTTCGACCAAATGTAACATAAGTGACTTACAAGAATACGTGCCCCTCCTAATAGATGACAAAGTAATGTTGTTCCCAGTCTGCCTGATCAGGTTATAACAGAGGTGTCTTTTCAGGGATGGACAATTCTTAAAACCAAAACATGGTGTCTCTCCTACTATTCTTTCGGTAGTTTCGTCAGTCATTAATACAGGCTAATTCCTCCTTGCTATTTCATATATCCAACCTATATCATTAGCATAAGTAATTGGCACCCTGGTCCTGTTCTCATAAGACATCTTTGTATTTACTTTGGAAAAATGTGGTTTAGCTAAACCATCTCCTTAATGTAATGCTGCCTGTACATTAGCATTAATGTCAAGCTCTAAATAGCCTCTCTCTCTAAAGTTCTCAGTTAGAGAATGTATTGCTCTGTTAAAAGTAATACTATTACTGCACAGTGTAGACATTCTTTAAGGCTGTCCTTTAGCCAGATTAGAAAGGACACGGCCTCGGCCTGGGTGCATACTAGTTCTGTGTAACAGATTATTTCTGCATGTGTCCTTCCCATGTAATTGAGTTTCTAATTTTCCATTACTAAGGGTCAAATTAACATCTATAAAGTCAATTGTTTGATTAGATGAATTGATAGTAAAACAAAAAAAATTAGTAGTGTTCCCCAGAGATACCACAAACGAATCTAACAGGTCTAAAGGTCCATCCCATAACAAAAACATGTCATCCACAAATCTTCCATGGTATGTAATATATTCAGAGTAGCTATGTGTGGCTAGAACATACTCCTCTTCCCATTCTGCCGTAACAAGTTTGGTATAGCTATCGGCACATGCCGTGCCCATCTATGCCCAACCTCTGAACATAAACCTGATCACAAAATACAAAGACATTATTATCTAAAACCAACTCAAGCAAATAACAAATAAGAAAAATGCATTCATTAGAATATGAACTGTGCCTCATCAGATACAGACAGACAGATTCTATACCATCTAAATTAGGAATAACCATGAAGAGAGTACACACATCCATAGTTACTAAAATGCAGTTACTCAAATCAGTATCAGTCACAGAATCGAATAAAGTCTGTAAAAAATACAGTGTATCCTTTAAAACAGCAGGTGCTAACTGAACAATTGATTTCAATTCATAGCAAGGAAATGAAACGGATACGGAGCAAACACCCTCTGAGAAGTCAACAGTCAATAATAGAAGGAAAATTTCAAAAACTCAGAAGGTGAACCAAGGCTGCAGCATCAAAAAACACAAGCAAGTAGTCGGTGTAGATGTTACTGCATAGAATTCTTGTATAAAGTCTCTCCACCAATAAACCACTCACGAGAAATAAAATAAATATCGTAAAAGACGATCTTTATTGAGTAAGCGCTTTCACCATATTCGGCTTCTTCAGACTCAAATACAAAAACTAAAACACATACTATATACTAAAAAACTAATAAAAGGGCGGGAAAAATCCCAATTAAAATGACGTAATTAATTAGAGGCTTCATAAATATTCACAAGGTCCTAAAGCCAATAGAATACTCTAAAGCTTCAACAACTGTCATTGTGCAGTCCAATAAGGAACATTACAACACAATAAAATGCAAAATGCATACACTTAACATAAACATAAGAATTGATTAAAAAGTGCAGTATTATATAAAAAAAAAAAAAAAAAAAAAAAAAAAAAGTTGACACTAATCCTATCATTCACTAAGAAACCTTTAGTTTTCTCATTTTTAAAAAAGGTCTAACAGATACCTTGGCATTAAGCCCTGGTGGTACATCAGATCTGAGCTTAAAAATCCACATATTTTCCCTATTCTCTGTATGTGTTCTAATGTCACCACCCCTGACATTGGCTCTGATATGTTCAACTATTCTAAAGCTGAAGTTATGTTGAGATCCCATCTCAGAGACATGTTTGGCAAGCGCATTGTTGATATGCCCCATCCTGATGCTATATAAATGTTCACGTATACGATCCTTAAAAGACCGATTGGTCTTGCCTATGTAAAAGGATGGACAAGTGGAGCAGGTGGCTAAATAAATGATATTGTTGGACTCACAGTTTCCATTAACTTTAAAGAAATACTGGTGTGAGCTAGATGGATGTGTGAACACGGTAGAGGGATTAATGTAAGAGCAGAAACTGCAACTGCCACATCTACGTGTCCCACTTAAGGTAATGCTAGATCGTGGATTCGTAAGGCCTCTATCACACAATAACCTCTTCAAATTCTTTTTATTCTTATACCTGAAAAGGGGAGCATCACCTAATGTTTCTCTAATGTGAGTATCTACCATCAAGACATTCCAGTGACTTCTCACTAGATCCTTAATGTCTCCTACATCATTGGTAAAGAACACTGAAAATGCTCCTGAACTGACTAAAGTATCCCTTGCTCTAATTTCACTCTGCGCATCTTGTAAAATATGTGTCCTGTCTGAAAAATATGGGGCCGCAATATTTAGTCTCAAATCTCTTAGCCCAATAGTGCCATTCGAGAGGTCATTCTGTCCATAACCTCTCTGTACTAATCTTCTGTTTAAGTCACCCAAATCATGCTCAAAGCCAATGTTGCTAGGGTTATATCTAGACGCCCTCAATGCCTGTCCCTTTACTACATTCTTAAAAACATAACCAGGGTGCATACTAGATCGATGCAGAATAGTATTTTTGTGGCAGTCCTTTCTAAAGACACCTGTGTTGATCAACCCACTATTCAATTTCTCAACAAAGACATCCAGAAACGAGATCTTAGTTTCTGACTTCTCATATGTGAACTTAAGATAAGTGGTAGAAGCATTAATGTATGATACAAAGCTGTCCAAATCATCAGTAGAGCCCCTCCATAAAAAGAAAAGATCATCTACAAAGCGTCTATAGAACAAGACATGTTCAATAAACACAGATGATCCATACATTACTTCATGTTCCCACTCTGCCATGAATAGGTTGGCGTAGCTATTGGCACAAGAAGTGCCCATAGCTACGCCATCCCTCTGTAAAAAGCATCTACCCTGAAAGTAAAAGATGTTGTTAGACAGAACTAACTGTAAAAGGGACATAATTAGATATACCTTTGAGTCAGACATATCAGATACCCGCCTTAAATGACAGCAAACTTTCTCAATACCAATCTGGTTCGGAATTACTGTGAAAAGGGACTGGACGTCCATGGTAACAAAAATAAGACTTGACGTGTCTGAAATGCCACTAAGATTGGCATACAAATCAAGTAAAAACTGTTTGGTATCCTTTAAGATAAAGGGATTACTATCTACAACAGGTCTCAGGTGTTTTTCAAGAAAAATCGAAGACGGCTCGGTCACCCATCCCCTACCAGCCACAATTGGCCTCATAGGGGGATTAAGAGAATTTTTATGTACCTTGGGTAAACCATTAATCAAAGGAATCATAGGATTAGGTACATCCAAAAACTTAAATAAAGAAAAATCAATTACATTACTGTTCAAAAGACTTAACAAGAGCATATGAACCCTGTGTGAATAAAACTGCACCATGTTAAATGCTATGGGTTGATAGAATTTTTGATCACTAAGCATAGAAAACATTCTATTCTTGTAATCATCAGCATCCAACACCACAACCCCACCTCCCTTGTCAGCTGGTCTAATGGATAGGGATGCGTCCTTGCTCAACCTGAATAAGGCACCTCTCTCTGACGCACTCAAATTATACCTGATAAATGGACGTCTATTAGTGTCCCTTAATCTGTAAAGATCATCCTCAACAAGCTTGCTAAATGCTGCTAGTAGTGGATGTGGCTGTGGTGTAAAGACGCTTGGTCTCTGAAAACGTTCATTATTAATGGAACTACTATTGTTACCAAAAGTTAGACGTAACGATAAGTTCCTTACATATAGCTTAAAATCTCTCATTGTCTCTTCAAATACACTACTAGTGGTAGGTATAAACGAGAGCCCTTTAGACAAAACCAAAGATTCATCTGCAGTCAGGGTCCTGGAAGACAAATTAAAAACTAAGTCTTCCCTTTCCCATTCTTCTCCCACATTTTCTTTATATTCCTGTTCGGAAGGCCTTCTGAAGACAACTTCCGTTTCTGTCTCCCCCTGCTCTGTGATCTCATCCTCCCCATTGCCTTGTCTTCCTTGATGGGAAAAGGATGGGAAGAATTGAAGACTAAAGGTGCAGCATTGTCACAATCATTGATCAACCCATTATTAGTTTCCTTTTGTACCAGCCTAGAGGAATTAGAGCCGGTATTCTTGCTACGTACAACAGGTGTAGACACAGAAGCCTTATTAAAGGAATTATCCGTCTCATGTGAGACTAAAATCACATCTGAGGTACAAACAGTACCTTGATTGCTTCTATTGTCTATTTCATTAGCAACAACACTGGATGAAGTACTCTCATTAGTAACATGAACACCAGTCGTTGTATGAGGAGTACCATCCAACATAGACTTCTTATTCTCAGTAAATACAGGTCGTTCATTATATAATGTAGATGCAGAGGTAGTCTCTAAAGGCGACATATTGTTGCCTCTATGTACAGTTGCTCTGTTAACATTATGACTGGTAAAGTTACTGTTAGATCTAACGGCAAACGTTTTGGGCCAAGTGAAGATCTGGCCCATTTTAAAGTCTGTAAAGTCCCGTTGTAGTTTATTCTTCTTCTGAGTAATAAGTTTCCTTTCATATTGACTGGCACTGTCAATTACCTCACTTAGCTTTTCATCAATCACTGCGTGAGGAAAACGCTCATATAACAAGCGTTGTTGCTGATTTAAGTTATTTCTAAGTTCTTAATCTTTATCTTAAAGGATACCAAACAGTTTTTACTTGATTTGTATGCCAATCTTAGTGGCATTTCTGACACGTCAAGTCTTATTTTTGTTACCATGGACGTCCAGTCCCTTTTCACAGTAATTCCGAACCAGATTGGTATTGAGAAAGTTTGCTGTCATTTAAGGCGGGTATCTGATATGTCTGACTCTAAGGTATATCTAATTATGTCCCTTTTACAGTTAGTTCTGTCTAATAACATCTTTTACTTTCAGGGTAGATGCTTTTTACAGAGGGATGGCGTAGCTATGGGCACTTCTTGTGCCAATAGCTACGCCAACTTATTCATGGCAGAGTGGGAACATGAAGTAATGTATGGATCATCTGTGTTTATTGAACATGTTTTGTTCTATAGACGCTTTGTAGATGATCTTTTCTTTTTATGGAGGGGCTCTACTGATGATTTGGACAGCTTTGTATCATACATTAATGCTTCTACCACTTATCTTAAGTTCACATATGAGAAGTCAGAAACTAAGATCTCGTTTCTGGATGTCTTTGTTGAGAAATTGAATAGTGGGTTGATCAACACAGGTGTCTTTAGAAAGGACTGCCACAAAAATACTATTCTGCATCGATCTAGTATGCACCCTGGTTATGTTTTTAAGAATGTAGTAAAGGGACAGGCATTGAGGGCGTCTAGATATAACCCTAGCAACATTGGCTTTGAGCATGATTTGGGTGACTTAAACAGAAGATTAGTACAGAGAGGTTATGGACAGAATGACCTCTCGAATGGCACTATTGGGCTAAGAGATTTGAGACTAAATATTGCCCCATATTTTTCAGACAGGACACATATTTTACAAGATGCGCAGAGTGAAATTAGAGCAAGGGATACTTTAGTCAGTTCAGGAGCATTTTCAGTGTTCTTTACTAATGATGTAGGAGACATTAAGGATCTAGTGAGAAGTCACTGGAATGTCTTGATGGTAGATACTCACATCAGAGAAACATTAGGTGATGCTCCCCTTTTCAGGTATAAGAATAAAAAGAATTTGAAGAGGTTATTGTGTGATAGAGGCCTTAATCCACGATCTAGCATTACCTTAAGTGGGACACGAGATGTGGCATTTGCAGTTTCTGCTCTTACATTAATCCCTCTACCGTGTTCACACATCCATCTAGCTCACACCAGTATTTCTTTAAAGTTAATGGAAACTGTGAGTCCAACAATATCATTTATTTAGCCACCTGCTCCACTTGTCCATCCTTTTACATAGGCAAGACCAATCGGTCTTTTAAGGATCGATATCGTGAACATTTATATAGCATCAGGATGGGGCATATCAACAATGCGCTTGCCAAACATGTCTCTGAGATGGGATCTCAACATAACTTCAGCTTTAGAATAGTTGAACATATCAGAGCCAATGTCAGGGTGGTGACATTAGAACACATACAGAGAATAGGAAAATATGTGGATTTTAAGCTCAGATCTGATGTACCACCAGGGCTTAATGCCAAGGTATCTGTTAGACCTTTTAAAAATGAGAAAACTAAAGGTTTCTTAGTGAATGATAGGATTAGTGTCAACTTTTTTTTTTTTTTTTTTTTTTTTTTATATAATACTGCACTTTTAATCAATTCTTATGTTTATGTTAAGTGTATGCATTTTGCATTTTATTGTGTTGTAATGTTCCTTATTGGACTGCACAATGACAGTTGTTGAAGCTTTAGAGTATTCTATTGGCTTTAGGACCTTGTGAATATTTATGAAGCCTTTAATTAATTACGTCATTTTAATTGGGATTTTTTCCCGCCCTTTTATTAGTTTTTTAGTATATAGTATGTGTTTTAGTTTTTGTATTTGAGTCTGAAGAAGCCGAATATGGTGAAAGCGCTTACTCAATAAAGATCGTTTTTTACGATATTTATTTTATTTCTCGTGAGTGGTTTATTGGTGGAGAGACTTTATACAAGAATTCTATGCAGTAATATCTACACCGACTACTTGCTTGTGTTTTTTGATGCTGCAGCCTTGGTTCACCTCCTGAGTTTTTGAAATTTTCCTTCTATGATTTCAATTCATGCTCAATGAAAGTAGACAGAGGTTCAGTGAGACAACCTTGACCTGCTACAGTAGGTCTCATAGGTGGCTTATGAAAACAATTGTGGATTTTAGGTAATCCTTGTATATTAGGTAACCTAGGTGTATTGACTTTAAAATATTCATACAACTGATAGTATATAACCCTGCACATCAAAAGGTCATATAAATCATCATCTACCCTAGATATTATTGTATTGACATCATCTAATGAAATTTTCATATACATAGAATCATCAGACAGCAATACAGACATATTATCAATATAAAAAGAGGTGTCCAAAATAACAACTGCACCTCCCTTGTCAGCCGGCTTAATCTGAACACTTGTTTTATTTTTAAGTCCATTCTTTCTTCTGGAGTCATATTAAAAAAGATTTTAGAATAATGTGTGTCCAGGTCTATATCACGTGATCGAACATTTAGTTAGTCGAATAACTAAACGTCGATCACTAAACATCAAAAACTCAAAACCGCGAACGGCAGTTTCCACTCAGGGAAACAAGTCATTTGGCTGTTACACAGATTTTGCCCTTTTTTCAATGTGGAGCAATCTTGGAGTTGGTTTATTTCGTTAGGGGGGTGTGGGAGGTAAAGCTCCCTACTTCATTTGTGTTTATTGTTTGTTTGTTTTTTTTTTGTTGTTATTTTTAGGTATGATAACGGCATTGTTTTCCTGTGTGGAAACTGTTGCTCGCAGTTTTGGATCTTCAACGTTTAGCAATCGACGTTTAGTTATTCGATTAAGTAAATGTTCGATCATGTAATATAGACCCCGTGTGTCCCTGCATTTTCAATAAATCATTCTCACGAAGTTTCAAAAAAGATTCAAGGCAGGGACTCAAAGTCGGGTTGAAAACCCTAGGTTTCTTAAAAGACTGTATAGTAAATGCAGTATTAATATCAGAATAGAGAGTTTTCAACATAACATTCCTGGTAAACAGTCTCAGATTAATCATAACATCACTAAAACTAGATGGACATGCAGGTGTGAATGATAAACCCTTATTTAACAACCTTTCTTGTGACTGTGAAAGAGTAAAAGATGAAACGTTAACAACTAATGATTCAGACCTCATTCTATTTCCTTGCTTCAAAATGCTGGGGTGTTCCATTCGGATGATATTCTCCTCTTCTTTGTCCCTCGACTCATGGAACGCTGTCTGAAAGGTCTGTGTGGTTGCTTCATAGCTACCAGTAAAAACAGAAAAGGAGTCGTATCAGAAACACAAACTGCACCTCGTTCCTTAGGGAACATTGTTTGTGTGAGGCTGTGTGCATGTCATTATATAACCCTCAGTAGATGTACATGCTGATTAGGTTAAATGTCGTCTTGTATTTGAAATGATATATGCATGCTATACTGGCATTTTGTATAGAAATTATTTCTGAGTGGGAAGAAAGGCACTTCCTAGTGTGTACAACTGCTGCATACTGCAGGGTAGACTGAGTTACAGCTTAAGTATATGTGCTTTGAGGGCCTGACATTAGCTGCTTCACAGATCGTTATGTAATCCATGCACAAAAAGGATAATGTCAGGCTTTTGCCAGCAACACCCCGGTAGGAAAGAAACACACAATAGTTCGATAGGTGTCATACAGTCCCTGACAACCACAAGTACCTCTATAAAAATCCTGGTTCTGAGCATTCAGCTATTTCCACAGATTCAGACAAACCATATGAACTTTTACCATCCACTAATGCCCTACTGAATCAAAGGGACAGTAGAGCAATGGAGAGATAAGGAAAAAAAAGGATATACATCAGCCACTGCAGCTTTTCGTTCCATTAATTATTAAATGCACATGATGAGGTATCTTGACAGTATGATCAAACTTATTCCTAACTTTCCTGACAGTTACTCAAAAACTGCTCTACAAAATATGATTTCTTCTGCCTCTCAGATTGCACGCCATTCCACTAAGTGTGCTTATGATGTGGTAGATGTTTCTTCTAGGACTGCTGCCAGTGGTTCTACACTGAGAAGATACTGTGGGCTAAGACTCCTCTCACTGCTAGAGGATGTCAAAGCAAAGCTTTTAGATACTACTTTGGATAAAGGTTATTTTTGGGTCTCCCTTCTGATGGGATTTTCAAAAAAAATTGAAGAAGGGGATGAAATTCTGCAGGGGTTCAAACAAGTTTTCCTTTCCCCTGGTCTGAAATTTCAAAGCAACTTGAAGGGAAAATGTTCCCTAAAAAAGTGAGTTATTTCTAGCACACCCTTAGAAACTGCACAAATAATGATTTCATTTGGAGAATAGCGTTTGGCATTGTGCTGTTTGTCTTTTTTATTCTGTGGGTTACCGGTGCTTAAGTGATTTCACCTGGAACATATGTAAGGAAGTTGTTGAAATTTGATTTCAAAGGAGGTAAAGTCCCTTTTTCAGATAAACTTTCCAGTTTCTGATTGATCCCCCCCCCCCCTTGCACCTGAGGCCACTCTTCTTCCAGTCTTCCAAGAAAACTATCAAACCTGCCCTTTGGGAAAAAAATCTCTTCACACTTTCGGGTTTTGAGAAATCATTCAAAAAGAGCACAAATATCAGTAGAATTCTCTTTCTTTTCAACAATCAACTCCACAGATGATTCAGAACAAACAGCATCTGGTTTATCCACTCACTACAGATGTTTTACACACAGTTGTAACAGAATCTGTTACTCCCGGTCAGAAAGAAAAAGAAAGGGTTTATACTCCATGCTTTTCCTTCTCTCAAGAAAAGGTACTTGGAGACCAGTCCTGGATCTTGCTATCCTGAGCATATTTTTGAACATTCCAAATGTAAGATGATAACACTAAAATGTCTTTTTCCAAAAGCATTTCTAGTTACCATGGAGCACAAGGATGTTTACCTACACATTCCCATTCACCCTGTTTGCATGGATTCCTTACAGTTATATGCACTCGGATTGCACTTTGTTTACTTTGCCAACTGCAAGAGTGATCACAGATTGTAAAGCTCCTATCATAGCATTCTGTAGACTCCATGTTATCCACATATTATAGATGCCTTTATCTAGATGAATTTCTGATTCAAGGCACTTCCCTTCACAAAATTCTACAGGACGTACAGTTACCCACCAGTCTTTCTGTACCTAGAATTCACTCTGAATTTCAGTTTCACTCTGAATTTCAATAATCCCAGTCTTTTCCCCTCTTATTGTCTGATGTTTCTAGGTTGTCACCTTGTCGCATCCTTCATAATGGATTTTCTCCCTTTGACAAGATTCAGTCCTTAACAGATTACTTTGTTAAATTTGTCACTGACCAACTTTTCTTTGACCCCACCAAGTGATATTCTGAGAGCCCTGGGATACATGGTGTCCACCATAGAAATTATTGCATTTGACATATAGCATATAAGGGTACTTCTGTGGTACCCAAATTAGTCTGGGTGCAACACAGTCATCCTCTGTGTTTCCTAGTTGCTTTTCTTGCCATTCACAAAAAATAATTGCATTGATGGTTTACTTAGAGAACAACAAACCTAGCTGCTGCATTTCTATAACCTCCTCCTGTGTAAAATGCCTCCACAGATGCATTGAACTGGGATGCAGGTCTCATTCAAAAGGTTTCAAGGTAGAAGGCCTTTGGTCAAAAAAGGAGAGAGAAGAGCATATAAATATAAAAGAAATGAAAACACTAATTCATGGTCTTCAATCCCTCCATCACTTGTGATTCCTGGAAATACTTCAGGATTTGATAGACAACACCACTCTTAGATGCTAATTTGACAAATAGGGGGGCAAAAAATCATACCCCCTACACAGGTTAGCAATGATTACTTGAGACATTGCTTAGAGGAAATGATTGTGATAAAAATCAGTATATATTGCATCATAACAGAACAACTTGGCAGATGACCTGAGCAAATCCAAAGCAGATCCTCAAGAATGCATGTCGAATAGAGAGGTCTTCTACTGATTGTCCACCAGTGGGAAGTCCCATAGATAGACCTCTTCACTGCCAAGCTGACCCATCAACTCAGAATATTGTTCAAGAAACCCTGCAAGAAGGCCTGGACAAGTGATATATTCTCTTTCCCATGGAAAGGGAAATTCCTGTATGCTTTTTTGCCCTTTCTTTTTATTCCAAATGTCCACCTGAAAATTCACAAGGACAGCCCCAAAACTCCCCATGTTGATTCCATTTTGGCCCAGATGGTTTTAGTTTTCTCTTCTTTCCACCTAGCCAAGGGAAGTCACCATATATTATCCCACAGGATTTTTAATTCCCCCAAACATAAACATCAATGCTTGTAACTTGAAAACCCTTTTGGCAGAGGTTACAGCTACAAGAATGATTTCCCATATACAGTATTTTAAAGAACCTGACACAGCAGGTTTAAAGATGATAAAGTTAATTTCTTCAGCAAATAATTCAGGTCCCAGGGAAGATGAACACATTTTCTGGGAGTCCTTATATGTAGGACAGCTTTTAAGAACCGCTTGACCTGTAAGCATGAAGAAAGAGGTGGATCCAGGAAAGGACAGCTGAGATAGCTGACAAATTCACCTTCATGGATGTGTATACCAGCCCATAACTGAGCAGCTCACACATATATTTGAGGATACATGGTAACTCTGCCTTACAGGGACCCGATCTTCTCTTCTGGCACCAAGCAGAAAATCTTTTCCATTTTGGAATATATCAGAGAGTTACTGAAATGTTTCTGAATCATTCTATACGTCTTCCTGCATTTTGTCTTAACTCTCAAAAAGAAAGGTGAAAAAATCCACCATTTGCTAGATGTTCACATACAACTAAAATTTTCTTTGGACAAGACTAAAAAAACAGGATATCTGATCAGTTCTGATGAAGTTCTGAGTAATTTTCGGAATGAAAGCAGTCAACTCAATGAAGTATATCAACTCAATGAAGTATATCAACTCAATGAAGTATATTAACTCAATAAAGTATATTAACTCAATAAAGTATATTAACTCAGTGAAGTATATTAACTCAATGAAGTATATCAACTCAATGAAGTATATTAACTCAATAAAGTATATTAACTCAATAAAGTATATTAACTCAGTGAAGTATATTAACTCAGTGAAGTATATCAACTCAATAAAGTATATTAACTCAATAAAGTATATTAACTCAGTGAAGTATATTAACTCAATGAAGTATATCAACTCAATGAAGTATATTAACTCAGTGAAGTATATCAACTCAATAAAGTATATTAACTCAGTGAAGTATATTAACTCAGTGAAGTATATCAACTCAATGAAGTATATCAACTCAGTGAAGTATATCAACTCAATGAAGTATATCAACTCAATAAAGTATATTAACTCAATGAAGTATATTAACTCAGTGAAGTATATTAACTCAGTGAAGTATATTAACTCAATGAAGTATATCAACTCAATGAAGTATATTAACTCAGTGAAGTATATTAACTCAGTGAAGTATATTAACTCAATGAAGTATATCAACTCAATGAAGTATATTAACTCAGTGAAGTATATCAACTCAATAAAGTATATTAACTCAGTGAAGTATATTAACTCAGTGAAGTATATTAACTCAATGAAGTATATCAACTCAGTGAAGTATATCAACTCAATGAAGTATATCAACTCAGTGAAGTATATCAACTCAATGAAGTATATCAACTCAGTGAAGTATATCAACTCAATGAAGTATATCAACTCAATAAAGTATATTAACTCAATGAAGTATATTAACTCAGTGAAGTATATTAACTCAGTGAAGTATATTAACTCAATGAAGTATATCAACTCAATAAAGTATATTAACTCAATGAAGTATATCAACTCAATAAAGTATATTAACTCAGTGAAGTATATTAACTCAATGAAGTATATCAACTCAATAAAGTATATTAACTCAATGAAGTATATCAACTCAATAAAGTATATTAACTCAGTGAAGTATATTAACTCAGTGAAGTATATCAACTCAATAAAGTATATTAACTCAATGAAGTATATCAACTCAGTGAAGTATATTAACTCAGTGAAGTATATCAACTCAGTGAAGTATATTAACTCAGTGAAGTATACCAACTCAATGAAGTATATCAACTCAGTGAAGTATATTAACTCATTGAAGTATATCAACTCAATGAAGTATATTAACTCAGTGAAGTATATTAACTCAATGAAGTATATCAACTCAATGAAGTATATCAACTCAATGAAGTATATTAACTCAGTGAAGTATATCAACTCAATGAAGTATATCAACTCAATGAAGTATATTAACTCAGTGAAGTATATTAACTCAGTGAAGTATATCAACTCAATGAAGTATATTAACTCAGTGAAGTATATGAACTCAATGAAGTATATTAACTCAGTGAAGTATATCAACTCAATGAAGTATATTAACTCAGTGAAGTATATCAACTCAATGAAGTATATTAACTCAGTGAAGTATATTAACTCAATGAAGTATATTAACTCAATAAAGTATATTAACTCAATAAAGTATATTAACTCAGTGAAGTATATTAACTCAATGAAGTATATCAACTCAATAAAGTATATCAACTCAATAAAGTATATTAACTCAGTGAAGTATATTAACTCAGTGAAGTATATTAACTCAGTGAAGTATATCAACTCAGTGAAGTATATTAACTCAGTGAAGTATATTAACTCAATAAAGTATATTAACTCAGTGAAGTATATTAACTCAATGAAGTATATTAACTCAGTGAAGTATATTAACTCAGTGAAGTATATTAACTCAATAAAGTATATTAACTCAATAAAGTATATCAACTCAGTGAAGTATATCAACTCAATGAAGTATATTAACTCAGTGAAGTATATTTTGGTGGAAAATCGGCTGTGTGCACCATCACAACTTTTTCATTGTTTCCAGTTTGTCTACATTTGTTCTGGATTTGGAGTGTATACTTCAAGGGTTACTAGATTCCAATCTTATATCTCTTTCTCCCTTTCACTCTTCCTAAAAGCTTCGGAAATTGTCTCGTCTGTTAGCGTAACTGTATCAGTGATCCAGGGATGAACATAGTATGGTTGTGTAAAAACTTATCATAATAGTAGATGTTCAAATAAATCACAGTTGCAGTTTATGCACCCTGCCTACATCCCCTTTCTTTTTCTTCTTCTTCATCCTAGGCTGAGGTGGAATTATTTTTAGGTTCGTAGGTAAGTACTAGCTAGCTGCCCTTGTGCGACATTTTAAGCCTGGCCATTTTCCCTTTTTCTGCTTGAATTAACCCATCTTATTTGTTTAAAGATTGACTTTATCCATCTCATGGTTGATAATTACATATTACCCATAATGAGAATAATTGTAAGCTGCCTTTGTCCATTAGCAGTACTGGGGGCAGTCCTGGAGTACAAATTCACAAGGACAGCCCCAAAACTCCCCATGTTGATTCCATTTTGGCCCAGATGGTTTTAGTTTTCTCTTCTTTCCACCTAGCCAAGGGAAGTCACCATATATTATCCCACAGGATTTTTAATTCCCCCAAACATAAACATCAATGCTTGTAACTTGAAAACCCTTTTGGCAGAGGTTACAGCTACAAGAATGATTTCCCATATACAGTATTTTAAAGAACCTGACACAGCAGGTTTAAAGATGATAAAGTTAATTTCTTCAGCAAATAATTCAGGTCCCAGGGAAGATGAACACATTTTCTGGGAGTCCTTATATGTAGGACAGCTTTTAAGAACCGCTTGACCTGTAAGCATGAAGAAAGAGGTGGATCCAGGAAAGGACAGCTGAGATAGCTGACAAATTCACCTTCATGGATGTGTATACCAGCCCATAACTGAGCAGCTCACACATATATTTGAGGATACATGGTAACTCTGCCTTACAGGGACCCGATCTTCTCTTCTGGCACCAAGCAGAAAATCTTTTCCATTTTGGAATATATCAGAGAGTTACTGAAATGTTTCTGAATCATTCTATACGTCTTCCTGCATTTTGTCTTAACTCTCAAAAAGAAAGGTGAAAAAATCCACCATTTGCTAGATGTTCACATACAACTAAAATTTTCTTTGGACAAGACTAAAAAAACAGGATATCTGATCAGTTCTGATGAAGTTCTGAGTAATTTTCGGAATGAAAGCAGTCAACTCAATGAAGTATATCAACTCAATGAAGTATATCAACTCAATGAAGTATATTAACTCAATAAAGTATATTAACTCAATAAAGTATATTAACTCAGTGAAGTATATTAACTCAATGAAGTATATCAACTCAATGAAGTATATTAACTCAATAAAGTATATTAACTCAATAAAGTATATTAACTCAGTGAAGTATATTAACTCAGTGAAGTATATCAACTCAATAAAGTATATTAACTCAATAAAGTATATTAACTCAGTGAAGTATATTAACTCAATGAAGTATATCAACTCAATGAAGTATATTAACTCAGTGAAGTATATCAACTCAATAAAGTATATTAACTCAGTGAAGTATATTAACTCAGTGAAGTATATTAACTCAATGAAGTATATCAACTCAGTGAAGTATATCAACTCAATGAAGTATATCAACTCAATGAAGTATATCAACTCAGTGAAGTATATCAACTCAATGAAGTATATCAACTCAATAAAGTATATTAACTCAATGAAGTATATTAACTCAGTGAAGTATATTAACTCAGTGAAGTATATTAACTCAATGAAGTATATCAACTCAATGAAGTATATTAACTCAGTGAAGTATATTAACTCAATGAAGTATATCAACTCAATGAAGTATATTAACTCAGTGAAGTATATCAACTCAATAAAGTATATTAACTCAGTGAAGTATATTAACTCAGTGAAGTATATTAACTCAATGAAGTATATCAACTCAGTGAAGTATATCAACTCAATGAAGTATATCAACTCAGTGAAGTATATCAACTCAATGAAGTATATCAACTCAGTGAAGTATATCAACTCAATGAAGTATATCAACTCAATAAAGTATATTAACTCAATGAAGTATATTAACTCAGTGAAGTATATTAACTCAGTGAAGTATATTAACTCAATGAAGTATATCAACTCAATAAAGTATATTAACTCAATGAAGTATATCAACTCAATAAAGTATATTAACTCAGTGAAGTATATTAACTCAATGAAGTATATCAACTCAATAAAGTATATTAACTCAATGAAGTATATCAACTCAATAAAGTATATTAACTCAGTGAAGTATATTAACTCAGTGAAGTATATCAACTCAATAAAGTATATTAACTCAATGAAGTATATCAACTCAGTGAAGTATATTAACTCAGTGAAGTATATCAACTCAGTGAAGTATATTAACTCAGTGAAGTATACCAACTCAATGAAGTATATCAACTCAGTGAAGTATATTAACTCATTGAAGTATATCAACTCAATGAAGTATATTAACTCAGTGAAGTATATTAACTCAATGAAGTATATCAACTCAATGAAGTATATCAACTCAATGAAGTATATTAACTCAGTGAAGTATATCAACTCAATGAAGTATATTAACTCAGTGAAGTATATTAACTCAGTGAAGTATATCAACTCAATGAAGTATATTAACTCAGTGAAGTATATGAACTCAATGAAGTATATTAACTCAGTGAAGTATATCAACTCAATGAAGTATATTAACTCAGTGAAGTATATCAACTCAATGAAGTATATTAACTCAGTGAAGTATATTAACTCAATGAAGTATATTAACTCAATAAAGTATATTAACTCAATAAAGTATATTAACTCAGTGAAGTATATTAACTCAATGAAGTATATCAACTCAATGAAGTATATCAACTCAATAAAGTATATTAACTCAGTGAAGTATATTAACTCAGTGAAGTATATCAACTCAGTGAAGTATATTAACTCAGTGAAGTATATTAACTCAATAAAGTATATTAACTCAGTGAAGTATATTAACTCAATGAAGTATATTAACTCAGTGAAGTATATTAACTCAGTGAAGTATATTAACTCAATAAAGTATATTAACTCAATAAAGTATATCAACTCAGTGAAGTATATCAACTCAATGAAGTATATTAACTCAGTGAAGTATATTTTGGTGGAAAATCGGCTGTGTGCACCATCACAACTTTTTCATTGTTTCCAGTTTGTCTACATTTGTTCTGGATTTGGAGTGTATACTTCAAGGGTTACTAGATTCCAATCTTATATCTCTTTCTCCCTTTCACTCTTCCTAAAAGCTTCGGAAATTGTCTCGTCTGTTAGCGTAACTGTATCAGTGATCCAGGGATGAACATAGTATGGTTGTGTAAAAACTTATCATAATAGTAGATGTTCAAATAAATCACAGTTGCAGTTTATGCACCCTGCCTACATCCCCTTTCTTTTTCTTCTTCTTCATCCTAGGCTGAGGTGGAATTATTTTTAGGTTCGTAGGTAAGTACTAGCTAGCTGCCCTTGTGCGACATTTTAAGCCTGGCCATTTTCCCTTTTTCTGCTTGAATTAACCCATCTTATTTGTTTAAAGATTGACTTTATCCATCTCATGGTTGATAATTACATATTACCCATAATGAGAATAATTGTAAGCTGCCTTTGTCCATTAGCAGTACTGGGGGCAGTCCTGGAGTACATTTTCTGATCTGATGTTGTCCTTTTCATTTTTCCTCACAAATAATTTACAGATCTGATCCTCAGATCTGACTTGGCTTCATTTACAAGACTTGGATCTGAATTTTGAACTCCTCCCTCTACCCATAATGATCTATGCCATACCTAACTCCTTTGATTTCATTTTCCACCATTGTGACAGAACACAGTTCTGAATCTCGAGCTGTGAGGGTGAAATGTTCTTGGTTATTTCTTGTTAAACTTCTATTACTGTTCAAATATTAATGTTTAGATATTATAACTACTGTTTACTCCTCCCTCCTTATCTTTAAGTATTTGCTGGTGTTAAGGTTCTTTTTATAGGTTCATAGGTTCATGCTAGGCTATCTGCCCTAGGGCATTTATAAGCCTAGCCAGAGTGTGTTTGGCTTTCACCACCCATTTTAAATTAAATTTGCTATGCCCTTTTTTGAGGTTAGTATAATGTGCCTCTGTCTAACAGTGACACAGAAGTGATACCCGGAGTATAGGTTCATAGGTTCAGAGAATTGCAAACATGTACACACCCTGCCCCCCCCCAACACACACACTGAGCATTTGCAGGATTCAAACCCCTACCTAATTATGTTATGACACTTGAGAGAGACGCATTAGCGGAGCGCGCTATTCACATTGTTAATGCTACATCTTATAACTCCTTTAATTATTGTTATAGACTTAAACTAGTATAAAAAATGTTTGTCTGTTAGAGTTGAAAGTTTTGGTAGTTTGTTTAGTGTGTGACTTTTGGTTATTTAGAGCAGCAGCTCATACTCCGTTAGTTTTTTGGCATTTCTTGTTACAGTTAGTTCTGAAAAACCCACTGGTTCTAAGGAATGCACTTCTTGTGGGCATAAGATTCCCAATTTGGATGTCCACAAGAAGTGCACTGCCTAGGGCCAGAAATCCCAGTGTGAAATCTGCACCACTTTCAATCCAAGAGCCCTTTCAAACTGGTGCAACAAATTAATCCTTAAGGGCTCGCTTCCAGCTTCTTCTTCCTGTTCTAGGGCTGAAACCCCCTCTAAAGCTCCTGGCTCCAAAGAATCAAAGAAACAAGCCCTCCCTATATCTCTGAGGGGCTTCATCGTAGCCAGCTGAAAAGCTCAAGAATTTCGCACCTCACTCAGATCCACAGGCCTCTTTTGATGCAGTGGGGGTAATTACCATAGCCAGTTCTCCATTACCATCTACATCAGTGTCAGATCCCAGAACCTTGGCTCCGATGGTTAGGAGCCGATGTCTAGAATTTATGTTAAAACCAGTTTCTCTGGCTCTGTCATCCCAACTGCTTCTCACCCCAAACTCCTCAGCTTCTGACAGAGGCAGATAGGGACAGGATGATGCAGAAATTTCTCAGGGCTCAGGTCCAGATGGGGCTCTTGCCAACTCCATGCCATCTTGGATCCATGAGTGCACCTGCCCAGCCTATACAGTCTTCTCTGATCCAACCAGTGGCCGCCAACTCTCAGGATCCAAGATACCTGAGAGAGTCTGCATCAGATCTGAGGACGCTCCCTTCCTCAACTTCAGCAGTTCCCTTGACCAGCCCTGCTCCAATACCATCAGGAAGTCGGCATCAGGTCTGAGATGTGTGGTTTGGCTCTGACACTGACAGATCTGTCCCTTCCCCTTGGTGCCTCAGCTCTTGACAGCTCGGATCCAGGGCTGGCCCTGATCTCTCATCCTTGGCTGCCTCATCTCCAAGGAGGGTGGAGGAGCTTTCTCCAGGTCTGTCAACCTTGCAGGTGGTAGAAAAGGCTTTCTCTTTCCATAAAGATCCATCCTCTCACATCTTTGATCCTATCCCTTGCCCCTCATTGGGTCAAAGTGCTGAGCCCATTATTTCTGTTCCTCTAGGTCAGATAACTCCACGCTCATTCCCAAGAGAGATTTCCCCATTCTTCCAACACCTGCCCCAAACATCCCACAGAGGAGGTACCACAGAAGAAGACATGCAAGAGGACGTGCACATAGACTCTCCTATGGAGTGTCTCACAGAAAACACCGATTTTGATGAGGGAGAAGGATCCCCCAATCACCACCCAATGATGTCTCCTCTGGGGACATCCTGGAAATCCTCAAACAAAAGGGTGGCTGGACTTCCCAAACTCCTTCTTCTGAAGAGTTGGTGTTCCTGGAGGCTTTCGGGGCTAGCCCATCTATGACTTTGGCGACCCCCTCAGCGGATGAACTTATTGATCTAGTTTCCCACCAGGCATGGAAGCAACTGGACACTGTTGAGTAAATCCCCAAATGCCCAGATAAATTTTTAGTCCCTCCTTTAGACAAACCCCACTGGAGTAAGGGTGTTCCTGTTGATGCCATTGTTGTGGTGGCAGCCACAAAGAAGGAATTAGCCAAGCAGAACTCCTCTGTCCATCCACAAACAGGGAGACCAGAGCAATGGACAGATTTGGAAAGCACATCTATGCCTTAGCCACATTCACACAAATGTTGTTAAATTACCTGGCACATTTTACTTGCTTACAGGGAGAGTTGATCAAGGAGCTTTCCAACTATGTCTCACAGAATCCATGTCTGTGCAGGATCTCAAAAAGGTTTCTCCCTAGTTGGCTACTCTTTCATCTATTGCCAATTCATCAATGAGGCTGATTTCCCACATAACCGAGGGTGTCTCACAAGCAGCTGGTTCAAGCATTTCCATTAGGAGTCATGCCTGGATGAGGCTATGTGACTTTGTGGAACTCTTCAAGGTATCTTTAGTTAATGCCCCCTTTGATGGCTCCTCCTTGTTCAGACCATCAGTGAAGGGTATGTCTACCTTCAGTGAGCAGAAGGGAAATATCCTGTCTGCCATGTGAATCAAGTTTTCTACCCCTTAATGAATGTTCTCAAGAAACCAGTGAGGTGGTTAGGAATCATGGTTCTGAAATCTCGAGGACCTTTTCAAGATCCACATGAGAACACTTCCTGCAGATACAGTGGAGGAGGTTTAAGTGGCAGATGTTGCCCCAGAGGCAAAGGGGGTCCACAGAACCAGGGCTTCAAAAACTCCTTCTCTAATAGGCCCTATCAGACCTCCTGAAGTGCTGCCCAGCTGCCACCTTTGGAGGCAGTCAGGGCTCATGTTTCCCTGCACCTGGATGCCTGGACAAATCTTACAAACAATGCATGATGTTAAACATAATATCCAGAGGTTTCAACATTCCCTTTACTTTTCCACCTCCTGTTACAAGGAAGAAACTCCCCAAAATTCCACCTAGTCAGAGAGAGGATGCAGCTCAAGAGGTTCAAAAGCTGCCACATAAAAGAATCATCCAGGAGGTTCCAACTGAACAAATAGGATTTGGAACTTAGTCCAGCTTCTTTTTAGTGCCAAAGAAAACAGGGTTCCTGAGAACAATTCTGGATCTAAGCAATCTGAATCAGTATGTAAAGAAGGCAATGTTCTGAATGGTTATGGTTCAGTCCAACCTGCCTGTTCTGCACCAGGATGATTGGATGTGTTCTGTAGATCTCCAGGATGTGTACTATCATATCAAAATAGACAGGCATGCCGGGAGACACCAGTGCTTTCAGTTGGGAGCCAGTCACTACCAATGCAGAGCACTGCTCTTTGGACTCACCACAACCCCCCAGGTGTTCACAAATGCATGGCAGTTGTAGCAGCTCACCTGAGGCTCAAAGGATTCCAGGTGTTTCCCTATCTCGATGACTGGCTCCTCAATGCCCCAACCAGGCATCAACTTCTACAAGCCAGGAATTGCTTGTTTCACATCTCCAACTCCCTTACGTATCACGATAAATCTTGCCAAGTCAAACCTGACTCCTGTACAGACGCTAGAATTTATAGGAGCTGGATACTACAACTCAAGTGGCATCATTACCTCTTCATCGCATCACATCTTTGAAAAATCAGGTCTGAGGCTTACTCTCTCTTTCATCCCCTCCTGTGAAACTAGTGTGGCAAGTGTTTGGGTCAGTATCCGCTGCCATTATTCCAGTTCCTTTAGCAGGGTTTTCATGTGAATTCGCCAATGGACTTGGCAGTACAGTGGTCTATACGTTACCAACCTCTATCTGTTCCCATCAAACTCACTCCAATTTGCAAATGTCATATTCAATGGTGGACGCAGTCAGATGACCTGCTTTTGGGCCAGCCAGTCTCTCTTGCTCCCCCCAGTAGCCACAGTGACCATGGATGCTTCCCAACTGGGGTGTGGAGGGTATTTCAACGGAAAGATGGTCCAAGGCATATGGTCCTCCTTGGAGACCAGGTTGCATATCAATGTCCTAGAGATGAGAGCAGTCCTTCTAATGTTGCAAGCCTATCAAGGTATTCTCCCCCTAGGGACTATTGCAATACATACAGACAACATGTCAGTAGTCTAGTATATCAACAAACAAGGAGGAACCTGCTCCTATCCATTATGCAGAGAGGCCATGAGGGTCTGGGAATGGGCGATTTCTTCAGACCACTTTCTAAGTGTAATGCGCATACCAGGGAAAACCAACAGATTGGCAGACAGACTCAGCATGTCCATTCTGATTCCTCACAAGTGGTTCATCAATCAAACAGTAGTGAATATGATTTTCAACCACTTGGGCTAGTCTTGCTGTGACCTAGTTGCTTCTCCCCTCAACAAGTGCAACAAGTACTTCACTCTGATCACCCTGGGAGAGTCATCAAGAGATGTTGTGATTCAGGATTGCCCCCCCCCCCCAGGTCTCCTCTATGCCTACCCCCCTTGTCCACTTATTTTGAAGTTTCTACAGAAAGCAAGCAGGCTGAAGAGCTCATTCATCCTCATTGCCCCCTTCTGGCCTCGACAGGTATGGTTCCCCTTCCTATAGTCTCACTTGAAATATTCTCCTTGGATACTGGAGCCCACTCAGGATCTCTTATCTCACCCATCAGGAGTTTAACATCCCAATCTTCATGCCCTCAGACTGACCACATAGTTTCTCGACTTCCAGTATTTGTAACACAGTCCAGGCTTGCTTCCCCAGTTCATAACATTTTCTTGGCTTCTCAGAAAGTCTCCACCAAGAATGTCTACAGAGGCAAATGGAAAATGTTTTCTATATGGGCTTCCAAATAGTAACTTGACCCTTTCTCAGCTCCTACTTCAGCCATCATTTTCCTCACTACTTTTTTTAAGGAAGGGGCCAGTTTTTCGACTATTAAACTTCAGTTAGCAGCCATATCCAACTTCCACACTGGAAATGAATCCTCTTCTTTGACAACTTCAAGATTATGTAAAGCTTTCATGAAGGGGATTTTTCTCCTTAGGCCTCCAATATAGGAACCCTCTCCTCCTTGGGATCTCACGGTGGTCTTCCAAGGGTTGACTTAGCAACCTTTTGAACCAGCAAACAAATGTGATATGAAGATTCTTTCATGGAAAACAATTTTTTTGGTAGCGATCACGTCAACAAGAAGAATTTCTGAGTTTCAGGCCTTATCGGCTAGGCCTTCTTACATTATTTTCCATAAAGATAGGATGTATCTATGAATCAACCCTTCTTTCCACCTAAAGTGGTCACAGAGACTAACATTAATCATTCCATATGATTGCCAGTTTTCGTTCCAAACTTTACTAATAAGGGCAAATATATGCTGTATCTTCTTGATGTTCATAGACAACTATGTTTTCTATCTTCACAGAATAAAAAAAAAGTCTGATCAGTTGTTTGTATCCTTTTCCCCTAACCATTTAGTTCAAGCAGTTTCTAAAATTATTCCAGCTAAATGGATTACTGATTGTATTTTGCTGACTTATTCTCAAAAAGGTTTGGAATTGCCTCATCCTCCTGGAGCTCATTTCACTAGATTTATGGCTACTTCCTCTGCCTTTTCTTCAAGAACTTCCATTGACGATATCTGTGCTGCCGCCACTTGGTCTAAGACTCATACCTTTGTTACAGATTACAAATTGGACACGATCTCTGGAAGCCAATCTTCCTTTGGGTTGGCAGTGCTCTAGCATGTCCTTCCTTGAGGGCCTCCCCAGAGTTATGTAGCTAGGGAATCTGAGCCATTTGTGAGGAAAAGCATCACATCAGATTTAGAAGTCATGTATTACCATAACTTTGCATCGGCGTTGTCCATTTTCATTCTTCCTCTCCTTCCCACCCAGCCATCCCCCAGCCTTGTCACTCCTAGAAAGATCTTTGGGTGATAATGGAACCTTTATGTTCCTGTTTTGAGCCTCAGTCTTTTGCTTTCATCTGCCTTGTCTCTATAACACAGTGGGCAGTAAGGCAGCAAACTTGATATGAGGAGTTAGAGATGGCCTAGAGCTTTATTGGTAGAGGGAGGGGCTCAAGATGTGGATCCAAGTCTTGTAAATGTGACTGAGTCAGATCCAAGGACCAGATCTGTAACCCATTCATGAGGAAGAATGAAAATGGATGACACAGATGCCAAGTTATGGTATGTATATAACTTCTAATTTCCCATCCATAGATTCAAGTTGTGCTTGAATATATATATACAGGGAAGAACCTGGTTTTATGTGAATGTGAGTCTGTTCCAGAGCAGCAGTATCCTCTGCAAGATATGCCTCTCCCTCCAAAGCATTCTGTTGATATTTCAGAAGAGGTTTAGATCCCCAGCCTGAGTATTTTCTGATGCCATTTGACTTGCTGATGTCCAGTAAATCCATCAGTATTGGGTCAGAGAATGCCTTGTATGCCAGACACAGGTCACCTTGTAGGTTTCTGTAGGATACCAAATGTAGTGCTAGGCCTTTGAATCAGTCATGTAAGATGTGCTGTTTAGGGCTTTTAGTAATGTATCTCTGTGGGTATTTCAGTTGTTGCATATGCCTGGACAGATACATGCCAAAGGGGCATTATATTCAATGATTGGTATAATCAGGGCTGAGTAAAGAGGCCGATGGCATCCCTAGATATAGACGCAGTTCCTTTGTTTATACTTTGCAGTATAGAAGGACTTTCTTACGACAAAGGGCACATGTTCGTCAAAAGTTAGGTCACTGTCCACATAAGTTCCCAAATCTCAAACAACTGTTTCAGCTGTCAGGCCATATAGTCAATTTGGTAATTTATCTGTGAAAGATGACTTCTGAAAGGATACAGAATTGCAGTTTCTGGCATTTAGTTTCAGTCTGTGATTTTGGCGCAAATTATTTATTTGGGCAAACTTTCCTGTAAGGTGGCCATGTCATTTGGGCATTCAGTGACTGTGCCTAGTTTGTAGTTATCTACAAACTTAGTCAAGCAGAGCCCTTTGGCATTGGCTTTTACTTCAGAAAAGTAGATACCAAACAGGAAAGGTCCCAGCACAGAACTCTGGAGGACTCCGATGGTAACTGGTCTCTTTGTGGAGGTAACTTCCTCTATTTTGATTTCCTATGTCCTATACGTGAGCCACTTAGCAATCCAGCTGGTGAGATGGGGGGAGGGGTTATTCCCCGTGTATTTAGCTTTTCTACTACACCTGACTGAGGAATTGTGTCAAAAGCTTTATCCAGCTCAGAGGTATGCAGTTTGTACCATTTTCCCTTCATCCATTGCTTTGGTGACCTTTTCAAAAAATTCACCAGGCTGAGTGAGCATGACCTGACCTTGACAAATCCATGCTGGGATCTATCCATTTTCCTATCCATTTCCCCTTTTACTTTTATTTGAATCTGTTCTCTTTCAACATTGGGCTCGTTTTTTCCTGGGACAAGGAAGCTCTAAGGGTTTTCATGCTTGTGCATCCCTTTTATACATCATATGCTCCTTCTGCTTAGGGTAGAATGTATGGCACATGAGGAAGTACTGCCTTAGCTTTTCTGTACTGGCCAGAGGTGTGGTAACCTTGACAAGATATGTCCTTTTTATCAGCATTAATGTAACAGTCATCTATTTAAACATTTACTGTTATAGTAAAATGTTCAACAAACACACTGCCTTACCTGCATATATAGTGCCTTGCTACCCTCCCTCTGGCAGTCTAAGCTCAGAACTCCACCCACTGCCCATCTGTGAATGAGAAGGAACAATCACCTGACAGGACCAGGACAGCCCTTCACACACACTGACAGAACTTTTTCAGTTTTCTTGTGCCACAGTCACAGAGAGATCTCTTGGGATATTCCTTCTGTCATACTGTCTGACATCAGCTGCAGAACTCAGATAAGAAACTTCTTTTGGGTTTTATTTGCTCACTCTGCCTTTTCTATCAATGCTTGAACAGTATATTCTGCAGTTTTGACAGTTTTCTTATGATTAGAAATTTTGTAAATGCTTCTGTTTTTACTTTGGTTGGCACAGTAAGGCCTGCTGATTAAAAGCTTCATTTGGAATTTTTGACAAGAAAACTTGCTGATAATTACATTCTATCTTTGGAGTTATGATTATTTGAGGTGACTGAGTAGGATTATAGCATTTCAAACAATGCTTTCACTTAAGTGGTGATTTTTGCTCTATTTTGTATGTTAAACATTTCTGATAGGAGTTTTTCATCTGTTTATAATTTATTTATTCTCTAATATTATTTTAGGCTGTGGGTTTAATTCAATAAACTCTACACAGAGCGAGTGTCCGTGTAGGAATAGTGTAACTGCCCGAACACAGAATATGGCCAACGAGTGATCCGGGAAACAGGCCTGGGGGTGTGCATGAGCGTGCAGACACCATGTGGACACTGAGGTGTCCGCAGAATGCAAATCACCTCATATGCTGGTGAAAACCATGCAAATGTGGTGATTTTCCAATTCAGCAAGCAGAAAGGCACCTTTGTAGGTGCCATGTCAGCATCAAAAATGTACATGGTTACAAACCGTGTACCGGAGTATAACATTTAAACAAGGGCTGTAACAGTCCAAATAAAAGGTTGTATATTGCACAGTAGGCATGCCAATGGCCAAAACTATGGCCATTGTGTTAAAATAGTAATGCAATATATGTAAAATTAAAGCCAATCAAGTATAAAAGACTAATAAGCCCTGTTCCACTGCCACTGACCCATTCAAACACCACAATGATATACCTGGCAGGTGGAATGTATCATAGTCAGCTAATCAGACAGGATGCATCTGCAGCACACCACTATAAAGTATGCATACACCCTTCAGTCTGATTTTCTCCACATTCTCTGCACCATTTGAGTACAGACTTGGGAATTTTAACAGAATGGTAGGGGCTACTGCAGCTCTGCTACATCTGTATGTGCTAGAGGCTGAGGTCATTGCTGATGCTGACAGTAGGCCCAGACTGAGAAGGAGAAGAGTGCCCAGGCCCAGGGTAACCGTCCAGGGGCTACATGAGCTAGAGATAGTAGAACGCTACAGGGTGGGCAGACACATACTACAGGAACTCACTGACCTCTGCTGCCCTCACCTCAGACCAGAGCCAACAGAGGGGAACTCATCCCAGTGGAAACAAAGATATGTGTAGCCTTAAGAATACTAGCTACAGGTACTTTCTAAAGTCCTACTGGGGACACTATGGGGGTTTCACAGGCATCCACATCCAGGGTACTCCACCAGTTCCTGGATGTCATACTAGCACATGCCAGTGAGCACATTTATTTCCCCAGCACCCTGAGGAGAGGGCCAGCAATATGTGTCTCTTCCACCATGTAGCACATTACCCAGAGGTACTGGGTGCCATAGACTCATGTGCACATCAAAGCACCACCCGGTGAGGAGGGTAGAGTTTACGTCAACCACAAGGGGTATCACTCCATTAACTGTCAGCTCATGTGGAATGCCCAGGGAATTCTCATCGATGTCTGTGTGTGCTGGCATTCCTGGCAGTTATCACAACTCCCACATCTAGCATGCACCACAGCTGTACCAGGCATTTGCTGGGAGGGGGCGGCATCCCGTATGGCCATCTACTGGGAGATTCTGGCCATGCATTGGAACCATGGATGATGACACTTGTCAGAAATGCACACACACCAACTGACGATTGCCGTAATAAGGCACACGCACAAACTAGGAACATCATAGAGTGTGTGTTTGAGCTGCTGAAGTCATGGTTCCGCTGTCTTGACATATCTGGTGGAGCCCTGCAGTACTCTCCAGCTACATGTGCACACATGTTCATAGTATTTGCCATGCTACACAATATGATCCTGCAGAAACAGCTGCAGATGAACATCACAGTGAAGAGACACACAGCCCCCAACTACTACCAAGGTCCTCTCAGGCACAGGGGGACTCAGAGGAGGAACCCCCTGAGCCTGTCCCTGTAGACAGACATAGGCATGCTCAGTATTCATGGCCTTGACAAAGAGGCAATGCATAGCATATGCACTGACACCCCACTCTGACTCACATGCACAGTAAAAAGGATGCCAGCCACATCACACTACCTGTACCTTACCATGTATAGGTTGTGAACTGTGTGCATCTGACAGAGTCAGCCCTGAAGCACTGTCCTCTCAACTGCTGCAGGCACAAGGTAAGTCACTCTTCTTAGCAACAAATGAATTCAGTAGTAGACTGTGGTAGCATATCTATGATATTGCTGTATGTATCCAAGGGAATGGAGTGGGCTACTGGGATAGCAGCAGATAACTGACAGCTATGTGGGACAACAGGAACTATCTGCCAAATACTGGCTGCCCCAGAATATGCAGTAGGACCCAAGCCAGCAAACCCACTGCACTATGTGAGGGACTTACAAACAGCAGGGTCATAGGATAGATGCATGGATGTTAATGTTGGAGTCCCATACATACCTCTCAACCTCTTAGAGCAAGAAATCTGCACAAAACCATAAAGAAATGTGGGGCAAAGCCCCCAAAACAGGGACAATTTTTAAATATTGCTCTTACATACTTAGAAAGTTAATGAAATAACAGGTTTTGCACTAGCATGAATTCTCTGAAGGGTAAGAAGTCTGAAACTCAAATGTCTGTCATTAGTTTCTAACTTCAGTCTTTAATGATTTGCCAGTTATTTTCCAGATAACCACAATTTTATGAAAAATGGACCCAGAACATGGGGCAAAAATGTGGACATGCTGAAAAAATCTGTACAGTTGAGAGGTAAAGTCCCCTACACCCGACACATTCGTGTTCCCATAGAACTGCAGTAACATTTATGTTTGTAAGGTAACAGCAGCAGGCCACACATTCCCAGGGCTGTCCCAATCAACTTGATAACATGTTCCATTTCTACTATATGCAGGGGTCAATGTGCTATGTATGTGTGTGGTTAATAGTGTCAGGAAGCAGATAGCCCTGAATGGTAGCTGTTGTGGCTTAGTGGGCTAAGTACATTGTGGTGGTTGATAGGGTCCATGGTTTGAGACTGGCTATACCTACTATTTTGCATGTCAGCTACACCTACTGTAGGAGTTCCACATACTGTCCAAAAGTCAATATTTGTTACTGCAGGAAAGCTGGACAATGGAGGGACAGGGGGCCACAGATATAGACAGTACACAGGTCTGAGTAAACTAAATGGTACCTAGTAGAACAGCAGGTTGTGACAAGTCAGTCTAGCACCAGGATATAAAGGCTGCCATGTAACTGTGTCAGTACTGACAGCAAGTCAGTAGGCACCATCCATACCCCACGACTGAGAAGGGTTCTCAGAATGTCCACACGTATGTCTCATATATCTGTTCTGTTTGTCATAACATTGCATTTGTCTGGCAAACTATTGGCAAACCAATAAAGGTTGATGCGGAAACATCAGTGTCAGACAGTTGAGATGCAGACTTCATACCCATAAGAAAATGCCAGCTAATACAAAACCATTCTACCAACTGTCTACATTTGGAAGAGCAATATTAAGATCCTATCCCCATGTCTGGACCTGTATCCAACTGTTATATTTGGCCCTGTCCAGATGTCTGGCTGTAACAGTTTGAGAGGTATAGCCAACATGTAGCCTTATAATAACCATGCAACACAAACTGTCTGTGGACCAGAGCAGATGTATGGGGCACCATGCTGGCCAACCTGCTAAACAGCTACAGTCAGAGGTGTGCAGTCCATAACCCTGTGTGTGATGTTATGACTTCTACCCCAGTTACATCATAACTACAGCTACATAAGAGCAGCAACTGTGGACAAAACCTGTGACTAGAGCAGAGCAGGACAAAGAGGCACATATAAGGAGAAGGAGGAACCACTGGCCAGACAAACACAGAATGTGCAGACTGGAACACTTTGTGCTGTAGCATGGGTTCCCTGCAGTGTATGGAGTCAGTAGACAAATGTCTGTCAGCGGTTCCTCACATTAATCTATACTGATCTGCCACTAACATACCAGGACATCACAGTGCTGTGCAAAATGTACCTCACATATTATGCAAAACTCTGCTCAATCCAATACACTGTGTACCCACCCTAGATATGACTCAGTTAATAAGGATAGAACACAGCCAGGAGATCCCTCAGCCAGTATATCAGTAAGGTGCTGGACTGTTTACACAGGTTCATCAGCCAACTGGCTGTAGCACACAAAATCCTGGGCTGGAGTACAGGTAGGTCTGGCCTGAAGTCCCAGTGTTACTATTGATGGTCATACTGGGCATGTTCCTACACTTAGCTACTTTCAGCCCATGTCTGAACCCGTATCTGACTATAGAACTGGGATGTACATATATCCCTTTTGCCTACAGACAACTATGTACACCTTAACTGTCTATCCCCACCCCCATCAGACATGTTTACCCCCATCTATCAGTATGTGATACATATAAGATTTTTCTGGATCTGTTGAGTATGATATACATATAGATATATAGGTAACATATACAAGCATATCATTTATAGAAAGGCAAAGACAGGGGGAGAGAGATAGAGAGAGAGAGAGAGAGAGACAGAGACAGAGAGAGAGACTCTGAAAGGAATAGAGTAATGTACTGCCACAGCCACAATTACACCAATTGTAACCAGTGGCATGGGCAAATACTATGGTGAGCCCCATTGTGTAATAGCAGGTAGGTAAGGGTTGTAATCTTACATCAGTCTGTGTGTGTATGTGTGTGTGTGTGTGTGTGTGTGTGTGTGTGTGTGTGTGTGTGTGTGTGTGTGTGTGTGAGTGAGTGTGAGTTTCTGTATCTATTACACGTACAGCAGAATACACATGCCCAACAGGCCTATGTCTGTGTAATGGCCACCCATGTTTTGGCCCTGTGACTAGTGTCCTCCACAACAGTTGTCTCCCTGTCAGGAGATACTGATGTCATCCACCCCAACAGAAGTGGCAGACACTCTCCACATGTATAAGTCCCGTGGTGCATGAGATAATCACATAGTGCTAGAATGTACAGAGTTAGATAGGTAGTGGTTCTAATCCCAACAATGGCAACTCAGTGTGTGTGTGTGTGTGTGTGTGTGTGTGTGTGTGTGTGTGTGTGTGTGTGTGTGTGTGTGTGTGTGTGTGTGTCTGTGTCTGTGTCTGTGTCTGTGTGCGTGTGTGCGTGTGTGTGTGTGTGTGTGGGTGTGTGTGTGTGTGTGTGTATTTCCTGCCTATGTGTGTGCATTGCCAATGCATTTAGAGGCTTGTTCCACCCTGTTAACCCCCAATTGCCCTACTTTACAGGGCCTGCTGATGTCTTCCACCATATAGGCACATTTATATACTCCCAAGCCATCTAAGTTTGTGGCACAAGCGATACATATGTAGCACTATAGTGTAGACAGTTAGAAAGGTAGTCGTTCTAAGCTCATCAAAGGCAACTTAGTGTGTATTTCTATGTGTATTCCCTTGTAGTTATGTGTGTGCAATGCCAATACATTTTGAGGCCTGTTCCACCCTGTTAACCCTCCATTGCCCTACTTTACAGGGCCTGCTGATGTCATCCACCTTAGATGCACTGTTGAACACTCTCCAGGCATATAAGCTCAGTTGCGCACGTGATAAGTATGTAGCGCTCTAATACATACAGCTACACAGATAGGGGTCTAATCTCAATACTGCCACTTGTGTGTGTGTGTGTGTGTGTGTGTGTGTGTGTGTGTGTGTGTGTGTGTGTGTGTGTGTGTGTGTGTGTGTATGTGTGTGTGTGTGTGTGTGTGTGTGTGTGCAAGTGCATGCTTGAATGCTGGTTATACCTTTATGAGGCCTGTTCCACCCTGTTGACTCCCCCATTGCATTACTTTACAGGGCTTGTTGATGTCATCCACCTTAGATCCACCATTGGACACTCTTAGGCATGTAAGCTCCCTGGCATACACAATAAGTGTGTAGCACTGTAATACATGCAACTGGATAGGCAGGAGTTCTAATCTCAATACTGCCAACTGTGTGTGTGTGTGTGTGTGTGTGTGTGTGTGTGTGTGTGTGTGTGTGTGTGTGTGTGTGTGTGTGTGTGTGTGTGTGTGTGTGTGTGTGTGTGCGTGAAGCATATCCTTTGTGTGTGTTGGCTGTACCATTTTGAGGCCTGTTCATCCTGGTTAACCCCCCCATTGCATTCATTTGCAGGGCTTGCTGATGTCATCCACCTTAGATGCACCATTGGACACTCTTCAGCCATGTAAGCTGTGTAGTGCACATGGTAAATGCATAATACTATAGTACATACCACAAGATAGGTAGTGGTTCTAATCTCAATACCGGCTACTGTGTGAATGTATGAACCATGTTCTCTGTGTGTGTTGGTTGTACCATTTTGAGGTCTGTACCACCCTGTTGACTCCTCCCATTGCTTTCCTTTACAGGGCCTGTTGATGTTATCCATCTTAGATGCACTATTGGACACTTTTCAGGCATATAAGCTCTGTGGTGCATGTGATAAGTGTGTAGCACTATAGTACATACAACTAGATAGATTCACAGGTTAATAGGTTTATAGATATGTACTAGGATATTGGCCCTAGGGCCTATATAATCCTAAAAAAAAAGGTACCCAAGCTTTCACCACCAAAGAAAATTATTTCCTGTGCCCCTGTCGAGCAGAGCCACAGAAGTGATCCCTGGGGTGAATTTCCTATCTCCCATCCAGTCATCAAGATTTTTCTTGAAGAGTGCTAATGAGGAGCTTTGTTTGATATAGATAGGTAGTTTGTTCCAGAGTATGGGACATCTTTGGGAAAGGACTCTATCCCTCCAGCATGTTCTGTTTATTGTGGTGACAAGTTTTAGGTCCCTATAGCGTGTAGCTCAGAGGGATTGGGATTTCTTTAAGTGGAGCATGTCCGACAGTTCTGGGTTTGACATAGCTTTGTATGTTAGGCAGAGATCACCTCTGAGTAGGCGATATGCGACGGAGTAAAGCTGGAGTTTTTTTAGATGGTCTGCATAGGGCATCTGTTTGAGGCTGGTAATCCTCTTTCTGAGGTATTTCTGCGGCCTTTCCAGCTGTTGTAGATGTTTTGTGAGGTACATACTCTATAATGGGTTTAATGAGTGATGAGTAGAGGGGAACAATGACCTCTTTTTTCCTGGATGAGAAACCTTTTGTGATGAGGTGTGCCACGTAGAAGGATTTCCTCACTACTGTGACAATGTGATTATCAAAGGAGAGACTACTATCCAACTGTGTCCCAGTGTCTCTTATCACACTTTCGGTGTTAAGTAGACTACTGCCTATGTGGTAGTTCATGGGTGTAGAGTTTTTACCAAAAGGGATGACAATGCACTTTTTGGCATGAGGCCATAGCTTTGACACCAGGCATCTGTCTCAGTGAGACCCTTTTGTAGGATGTCAACATCGTTAGGAGTTTTGATTATGGCTCCTAGTTTGCAGTCATCTGCGAAATTCATTAGCCAAAGACTTTCTGTGTTAGCCTGTACTTCAGAGAAGTAGATACCAAACAGGAGAGGACCCAGGACTGAACCCTGTGGTACTACACTTGTCACTGGTCTGAAGTTGGAATTGGAGTCTGCTACTTTCACCATGTGGGTTCTGTCAGTGAGCCAGTTGGCTACCCATCTTGTGACATAGGGTTTTATACCTAATTTAGTGAGTTTATCTATAATTCCATAGTGGGTGGTGGTGTTGTAAAACCTTGGCAAGATCTAGATAAGCTGTTTGAATCACCTTACCCTCATCTACGGCTTTGGAGACTGCTTCAAAGAAGTCTATCAGGTTTAAGAGACATGATCTGCCTTTTACATACCCGAACTGGGTGGGGTCCAGCGTTTGGAGATTACTAGTGTCATTGTTTATAAAGTTCCATGATGATACGTTCCATAGCCTTGCAGACCAGGCTCGTCAGGCTAATGGGGCAGTAGTTCCTGGGGTCTGTGGTGGCTCCCCCTTTGTGGAGTGGGATAACCATAGCTGTGTGCCATTCAGTGGGCACAAAGCTTGAGGTGAGGCTATGACTGAACATGGTTCATAGGTTCATAGGTTCATAGGTTCATACTAGGCTGTCTGCCCTAGGGCATTTATAAGCCTAGCCAGAGTGTGTTTGGCTTTCACCACCCATTTTAAATTAATTTTGCTATGCCCTTTTTCGAGGTTAGTATACTGTGCCTCTGTCTAACAGTGACACAGAAGTGATACCCGGGGTAAACCTACGATCTCCCATCCACTCATCAAGATTCCTCTTGAAGAGAGTCAATGAGGGACTTTGCCTAACCTGGACTGGGATTTTATTCCAGAGTGAAGGGAGCCTCTGGGTTATGAATCTTTCCCTCCAGCATGTCCTATTTATTTCAGTGCTAAGGTTCAAGTCTCTCGAGCACGTAGCTCGATGGGATTTGGATTTTCTGAGGTGCAGCATGCCCATTAATTCCGGGTTGGACATGGCTTTAAACGTCAGGCACAGATCGCCTCTGAGCAGGCGGTATGCCACTGAGTAGAGCTGGAGTTTCTTTAACTGGGCAGCATATGGCATCTGTTTGAGCCCTTTGATCCTCTTGGTGAGGTACTTTTGGGGTCTTTCCAGTTGCTGCAGGTGTCTGGTAAGGTACATCCCAAAATGGGCATTGTACTCAATTATGGGCCTGATGAGGGATGAGTAAAGAGGCACGATGACCTCCCCTGATCTAGATGTGAAACCCTTCATGATTAGGTGGGCTATATAAAATATTTTTCTAACCACTTTGGCCATGTGGTTGTCAAATGAGAGATTGCTATCAACTTGGGTCCCCGGGTCCCTAATTACTTCTTCTGTACTTAATGGATTACCACCTATGTGGTAATTTGTGGGCACTTTGTTTTTGCCAAAGGGGATGACTATACACTTTTTGGCATTTAGCTTGAGGCCATGGCTCTGGCACCAGTTGTCTGTTTCTATGAGGCCCTTTTGAAGGATGCTTGTGTCGGCTGGAGAGTCGGTTATGGTGCCCAGTTTGCAGTCATCTGTGAACTTGGTCAGCCACAGTCCTTCTGTGTTGGCCTGTACCTCCGAGAAATATATACCGAACAAGAGAGGTCCCAGGACTGAGCCTTGTGGGACGCCACTTGTAACTGGTTTGGAGTCTGACATGGCTCCAGCAATTCTAAGCATGTGGGTTCTGTCCTTGAGCCAATTTGCAACCCATCTAGTGACACAGGGGTTTATATTTAAGCTGGTGAGCTTATCTATAATGCCCAAGTGGGGTATTGTATCGAAGGCTTTTGCGAGGTCCAGGTAGGCTGTGTGGACCACCTTCCCCTCATCAATGGCCTTCGTGAATGTTTCAAAGAAATCAACCAAGTTTAAGAGGCAGGATCTGCCCTTAACAAAGCCGAACTGGGTAGGATCCAGTGTCTGTAGGTCCCCAATATCTTTATTTATGAGGTCCATGATGATCCTTTCCATAGCTTTTCAGACCAAGCTAGTCAGGCTTATGAGGCAATAGTTTCCAGGATCCGTTGAGGCACCACCTTTGTGGAGAGGGACCACTGTTGCTGTACGCCAGTCTTTGGGTACATATCCTGTAGTAAGGCTGAGATTGAACAGCAGTTTTATGTTTGGGTTTAGCTCTTCTTGGAGTTCATGTAGGACGCAGCCTGGGACACCGTCTGGTCCCATTGATGCTGTGTTTTTTGCTTTGGAGAGGGCAGTTCTGACCTGAGCATCTGAGATGTCACATGGTACTTAGGTGGGGTGTCAGTTCATTCCGTATTTTATGTAGAACACAGCCTGGGATGTTGTGAGGTCCCATGGATGCTGTGTTCTTGGCTTTGGAGAGTGTGTTGTTTACCTGTGCAGCTGTGATTACAGGAACTTTGCATTCTTCTGGCATAGAGATGGGCCCTTTAGGGGATGAGAGGGGGAAAGTTAGCACTGAACAGGGATTTTAATCTCAATACTGGCAATTGTGTACATGTCCGTGTATGCATATCCCCTGTAGCAATGTGCAATGGTTATACCATTTTTTGTGGCTGTTCCACCCTGTTAATTCCCCCATCGCCAACCTATTCAGGGCCTACAGATGTTATCCACCTTAGACGCAGAGTTAGACATTTTCAAACACAATAGCACAGTGGCACATGCAATATGTACGGCGGTCTATAGTCTACATAACTAGATAGCTAGGGGTTCTAATCTCAAAACTGGCAACTCTGTGTGCATGTGTGTTTGAATACATATCCCCCTGCAGCAGTGTGTGCGTGACACAGTTATACCATTTTAAGGGGCTGTTAACCCTTCCAGCAGCAATCTTTACAGCACCTGCAAATGTCATCCACCTGGAATAGTAGTCCAGACACTGCAAAAATATACAAGTTCCATGGCCCATGTGATATGTATATAGCACTATTGTATGTAAAACTAGCCAAGTATGGGTTCTACTGTCAACGAGGGAATTTCATGAGTTGGTGTGTATGTATGGATATCCCCTTGCAGCAGTGTGTCTGTATTAGGGCCACCACCATACCTCTCAACCCCTTACAAAAGGACATCTGAATAAAGCCATACTGAAAAGTGGGACAAAGGCCAGATATTAGGCTCAGTCTTTAAATATTGCTTTGACAAACATAGAAAGTAGACAGCATAACAGGTTGTACATTTACACACATTTTCTGAAGAGTATGAAGTCTCACATAAAATATCTGTCATTATTGTCTGACATCAGTCTTTAATGATTTTCCACTAATGTGCCAGACAACCACAATGTTATGACAAATGGAACAAACATATGTGGCAAACATCAAGATATTCTGCAGAAATCTGTAGAGATGACATGTATGGCCACCATCTGTCCCACCCTACAGGTTGCATTCCATGTTTGGCCAGGTGTAACCTGTGACAGTGACTCAAACAATACAGAGGTCCCCAGAGTGTAGGACAACAAACATTTCCTAAAGTTGTCTACTAGATGCATAAGGCAGTTATTTCACATCAGAAGCACCTTAATGTTATGAGAAATAGCATAAGCTATGGTAATGTGACACAAAGAAGCTGTCATATGTCTAACTAAGGGAAGTCCTGTCTGTTGCACTTGCCAGGGGATATGGTTTGCCCTGTCAACTCTCACTATACTACAAGAAATGTCCTACATTGTACATTTGATAAGGTGGCAACCCTACTCTTTGTTGCCTATGTGTGTGTGATATGTAGACATGTGTAGGCCCTGTGAGTAGCCGCTGCCCCCCAATGACCCACATGTATCATGAATGCTAACTGCCACCACCCACATATGTAGGTACTGCCTAAGGCTGTGGCGAGTGTATGTACTGTGCTGTCTGTCATTAACCCACAGATTGATGTTAACACACTGCAGTGGGGTCATACAGTGGGTATAGAATAGTGCCAATGTCCCGGCCTCAAGCTGAATGCAGAAAACAGCACCGTCATACCATATGGCAAAAACATGGCCCCACTGTTTCCCACATCAGTGGCAACTCCATAAACACACAACCTGCGTTGACAGACCTGGGCTCTCAGGTTGATAACACTATTGCATTTAGCCATTAAGTAGTGTCAGTGGTCAGAAAAACCTTGGACATGGTTCACCACATAGGTAAAAGAACTGCATCCAGACAAAAGTTGGAAATTACCTCTGTATAATTCTCAGTCAGCTCAACAATAACTTATCATCATGACTGTCTGGTATGTACCTATGCAGACATCTGCAGCAACTGGAAAGGCTATGTTAACAGCCACAAAGGTTATACATGGCCTTCAACACCTGTTCCATGCAGACAGCCTTGAATCAGTAGTGCCCCACTTGGTATTGGACAGGTTGTCCACAGGTGAGCTGTGGCATACCTAGATGGCAATGTTGTGCTCAGCCCTTCAACAGCTGCCCCATAAATGTGAGTCTAACTCTTTGCACATTACCAGTATGACAGGCCTGAATCACTTATGTGACAGCAATAAAACCTACTGGAGAGACAGGTTTGTCTCCCAGAGGCTGTCCTACCTCAGGAATGCACTTCCCATGCATGTCAAACAGAGTACCATGCAGACCTTCATCGAGTGTATCCGTGATGAGTGGACGGGAGAACAGAAATCTGCCGCAAGGGTCCAACCTGTACCCATCAATGACAGGGGCAACAGGTACTGATTGATGATTCTGTTGGGGATAAAGTAATGGCTAGGCTTGTAAGGGACCCAAGGCAAGTACTCTAGTAACCTTCTATGGACCTATGTACCTACAAGCTTTCAGAACTCCCAGGTGACATGTATCAAGAGTAGCATGCTGTGTCAAGGGGTATGCATGCAAATTTATGCTGTCTGCCCCCATTGCCCCTCACACACTGTTCCATGCATATGCACCTAGGTAAACATGCACATATATAGCCATACCATGGTGATGAAAACATCTCTGTGTTGCCACTATACCATCCTGAGCTACTGTATTGGCAGCAGGTCCCCACGACTTAGACACACAGACACCTGGAACAGAAACAGAATAAGGTCTGTGAGACAATAGTCAATCAGCAGTACTAACATCAATACAGCATCAAGGCACAATGGTACATACACTTTCATGTGTATGCATGACAATTGCCAGCAGACAGCACCTCACAGGGCATAACACTACTGCACTGCAAACTGCCATTAACTGTACTATATTTACCCTGTGTGTCAGACACATATTGGCATGTCCCTGCATTGATGGTATGGACGACATGGATGTGGGACAGGTATCATCCCATGCACAGGGTGTGGTATGGGGTTGCCAAATGCCTAGGCTGTGCCACACAGTTGACATCATGTGTGTGTGTGTGTCTGGTGGGGTGCTGGTCAGCTGGGCCATGGATAGGAGTTGTGTGTGTCTGGTGGTGACCTGCATGTGACAGTGATGTGAGACTGTGCATGTACACAGTCAAGCCATGTGCCAGCCCTACACAAGGAAATGTTGGACAGCTGTGGACCGTTCATGGCAGAATAGACAGTTCACCATCTCTAGACACGGACATGGGAATTGGTTCTGCCAGGAGTGGCACTGGCACCACCATGCCCAGGGAAGATGTGGTACTACTTGCTGACTGTGACCGGAGTCTGCTGGGTCTATGTTCGTCATGGGACAACCCAGGACCATGTGTCCATGGCCTGCCACATTGTGGTGTGGACAGCACCCCCCTTTAGTACTGATGGTGGTATTGTCACTGCGGGAGTGTGACTGTGCATGGCCACATAAGCTCTCAGCTGATGTTACTGACCTGCATACACGTGTCTGATGACCTACTCCCACCACATTTTCAAGCATAGACATTGCACGGTTAAGGAGTGACAGTGTCTCATCCCACCATCTATCCACTACATCAGTGAAATGATGTAAGGCATCACCAATGCCATGGATGGAGTCATGTATGCCAGGCTGTGTGGCATCCATGATCCTGAGCATCCAGCTGGTGTACCATTCACAAAGCTGGTGTACCATTCACAAAGTGCCTGTGCCTCCATGATGGACTGAAACATGCATCAGGTGACACATGCTGTGACACCTCTGACAGGTGCTGGATGGGCAGCAGTCCTCCTTTGAGCACCCCTGTCAATCTGCCTCTGTGGGAGCTCACCAGCTGTCTGGCTATGGCTACTGTCTAAAGTCACCGACACTATAGATGCTATACTTTCCTATTCAATGGCACCACCCTCTGACTGTACAGTATCTGTGGCTGCCGGGGACTGGGTATGTGTGGGCATACTTACTATTTGCAGAGACACTGGGGGAGGAAGTGGGATGAGAACCAATGGGACAGATTCAGCCCCCAACACCACCTGTACCTCACTATGGCCACCATCATCAGAGTATGAGACACTGACATCAGGTTGTGAGGGGGACACACTCCAACACCCATGGTTACCTGTGAGGGGAAGACAACATGACTGCATTAAGTCCTGCACTATAATGTCTGCTAATCCACACACACACACACACTTACACACACACACACACACACACACACACACACACACACACACACACACACACACACACACACATCATAGCTCTCAAATAATCAGGGACATATTTCAACAGAATCAGGGACAAACCCAGAAAAAATCAGGGACAATCAGGGAAATTTGTAAAATATCAATACTATTAACGTGAGACATTGGCAGAATAAGAGAATGTTAATTACTATACATTTTATGAAATAAAAAAACATATATATAACTCTTACTTACTGCCATTATTTATTGAGTATAATTCACCACCTTTCTTCCAAGGTCACCAGTTTTAGGAAGGATTATGAGGGACAGAGATAAATTTTGTAGTCTAAATCAGGGACATCCCTGGAAAGTAGGGAGAGTTGAGAGGTATAACACACATACAGGTGAGGTGCCACAAATGCATTATACAGATCACACGTTATGACTGATGCCATGCACAACACACAAACAGACCACAACAGACACACACAAGACAGGCCCTTAACAACATGCAGTGCAGCTTCAACCAGTTAATGTGGCTAATACTATAAACCTGTGAGATAAGTGACATATCAGTGTATGTGATGGACCTTCACCTAAAACACAGTGCACCCGTTTCCACAATAGTAATGCACCCCTTTAGAGCAGACTGCCTACACCTTCACAAAAATGCATGCTAATATGTTACAGCTCCTGCAAATATGCTATTGTGATTACCGATGTAATGCACTTCAATGAACCCCTCCACAAGTGAACATGCAAGTATTGCAATATGGCTAAGCTTAACAGTTGTATCCATGGCAAACTGGCTGCCCTTAACATGCCTAGGATACAGATGAGCCATAACAAAACAATGACACACTCACTGGCTACAGCATGATGGACCTGATTTGTGTGGGAGAGGTATTGTCAGCAAACACAAATGTGGCATTGGTACAGGATAATATCTGCATATATCAACATGTACAGTACAAACTGTGATACTACCCATATTGCTGGCATTCAGAATATGTGTGCACATGTGTGCATACAAAACACCCCCCACAAATGCAGATTGACTGGACATATGTGTACAGGTATGCAAAAGCTGCCACTATGAATGCTACAGTATTAACGTGATGACAAGTGGATGCTTATTTGGTTGCTCCTCGACTGTGGAAGCTGTGCCACCCACCTCCATGACATATGGTGTTATTGACTCTTGTGAGCTGGTGGCTGAACCCAGGTTTGCCAGGAACTCGACTGTGGCTGAGAATGGCTGTTGTGAAGCAGGCCCTCCACCAGTGCCAGCACAGTCCCTGGCCACAGCTGCGGCCCTTTACTATGCATGATGTATCAGATCTGTGGCCCAGTGTTGGACCTACTCATAGCTCCTGTCATGCTGGCCCACATGATCAACTGATGCCACAAGGTCTGCACACAGTGCAGCGCATTCTTGCTGGTTATGGTGACTCCTTGACAGCAGCACCTAGTGATGGAGTCTCAGGCCATCAATTATGGTGGCGGTCTCGGCTTCTGAGAAAGGTGGATTCCACCGGTGATACATCTCACCTGAAAGGCATGAAGAGGGGAACAAATCACAGGACCACATACATTGCTCACCATTATGTACATACCCTGCACATCCACATTTGCCACCACTATCCACCGCTATCTCACACACATCATAACCCCACCATCTATCACCACAGTATGTATGTGGCTATCAGCAACATAGTGGCAATACATCATGCATTGCCCTCCTGATCTTGATGTTTCCTGCTACTTGCTGCATGTCTTATAAGGTGTTCAAATGCATTGGTCCTGTTGCACCTATTACTGCTTGTTCATAGCCTGTCTATATTATATGCAGTGGTGTCAGCCTCCACTGTTGTATTATACACCTGGGCTGTAGTCCCACCCCTTAGTTCTATCTGGCCTTCCTCTCTCAGATTCTGCACTATATGGCTGGACAATGTCCTACAGTTTCCCCTGCCAGTCCTATTGATATGGGCATCCTGGCACATTGTAGCACCTGCCTCAGTAACACAGATGGACAACCATCTACAAACACCAGCAAGGAACACACTATGTGACAGATGCAATGACATTAGCAACCTACAGTCCATCCTGTTTCCCTGTTAAGCATGCATATCTGTCCCCAAACAGGTTGTGAACATAAAAAGTACACCTCACGCACCATCCATACCTACACAACACACACACATATGCAGAGGTCCCCAACATACACATCCATAAACAAAGGAGACCTGCAAGGCAAAACCACACATGAACACTACAGCCCTACACAGTACATACCACACATGGCCACACACCTGTGTCCCACAGCCAAGCAGGCATCACCACATGTCAAACATATTACACATATGAGACTCCATTGTGAGACACATTGATGTACCTCTCACCTGGCTACATATGTGGATGGTCACAGTCACTTTTGTGTCAGCTGACAGAATCCACTATATCACATACGCACTGCTGTGTCTCACCAACAGGTACTGTCATGAGTATGTCACAGCCTTTGTTGGCATGCTTGACCTGGGTTGTACATTCCTGGACTATATGCAGTGAGACATGAGTTAGCACACTGATTATGTGTCCCAGGCAGGTATGTCCCTAGTGTTATGCACCATTCCTCTGTCACCCAGAGTGATGCCACAATACATTCAGGAAATTATTGGCCTTAACATGTGGCCTTTTATCCTGTGATATTGCAGGGGGTTCCAGTACCTGTGAGCTTGGGGTGATATGGTCAACAGACCATGGTGCTTTGACAGAGATGGCCTCCATGTGTCTTAAGTTGCCTTCAGGCATCTGGCAATGGTTCTCGACACCCCCCGTTTTGCCTTCATTAGGAAAGCTGGTGAGGTTATCACTACCAACATACAAGTGTCAGTGCAGCATACATTGAAGGCCATGCTGCCAAACGCTGGGAGTCTACACATGACTCTGCCTCAATGCAAGCATTCGTAACCCTGGGAAATGCTGACATCTGTGCAGTCACACACACATGGTTCAAAGCTATGGATAGCACCCCAGCCTTACCTGGTGTGCTATCCTATCATACACTTATACTCAAGTGTGATGCCAGCATAAATGAGACTCATACATACCTCCACTCTGTACAAGCAGTAAGATGCACAGAGGACACTGCAGGGGCAGGTCACCATTGCCCACACAGCTATTCAAATCATAGCTAGCTGCCAGTCACCATGTGTGACCAGGAAGCCTATTCTGCCTATATGGACCTCATCAACTGTATTATGATTTGGGTCTGTACCCTGTTCATGAGTCACTTGAATGACCCAAACATACATTGGGAGATGTACCTATGTCAGCACACAAATGGCCAGAGAGCCATCAATAATAGAATTACAAGCACCTTAATTCAGCTAAGGGCTACCCCCACATGAGGTGAAAGTGTGTTGGAGTTGATATTACACAATACAGGTTACCACTGCAACATCCCTACAGTGTCATCCTGCGTGACAAAGCAACCATCATGCAGTCACGTTTGCAGTAACCATCGCCCACAATACCCATCCAGCTAGGGTCAGATATACATTAACCTCCAACGTGGAGCACAGCCTCCTGGGGGTTGGTATACACAACTTCACAGCCCCCAACTCCTCTGTAGGGACTGGCACCAATATCCACACATACACACAAGTGCTATATGTGCATTTTTATAGATGCATGGAGTCAGGTATACCTGACAGGACTACATCATCCACTGCAAGGATACGTACACCTGTCTGGTGGACATCTGCAATACATAAGTGTCTATAACAGGGATGACATACTGCTGTCTGAGACAAAGTAGGAGCAGGTACCCATTTTGGAGCAATGTCTCCTTAGCATGAACAAACAAATGGGATCACTCCTGGAAACCTGCACAGCAAACCCAGAGCCCACATTGTCGACATCCACTGCAGACAATCATCTCCCATTCTGCACATATGTCTGCAACATCACAGGAAGCACTTGCATCTGCTCACTTGTGGTGGAGAAGGACACCAGCTATACCAGTGCTGTATGTATAGCATACTTGATGCCTAACAGAGTCAGTGTAAGCTTCACTCCCTGCCCCCCCATCAGTACATCAGGATGTCCACCAGTACCTGCCCCCTTCTCCAATATGTAGGGAACAGGTCATCACTGCCATGTGAACATCATGATATACATCCACCATGGGAGCCTATCACATCACAGGATGCATCCTACATGACCCCAAGCATAACCTTACAACACCATAAGGCATTGTATTCAAAGGAAGCCTGACTACCGCCTCTGTCTCAGCCATGTGAAGGACAACCATTGTCACCCATTTACACTAAGGTGTGGCATCAGCCAATCTGTCACACTATACACTCATCAGTCAAACTAAGTTGTTCTGCAAGGCCATAGTACAGTTTATAATGAACCTCATTAACAAGGACATTGGCTTTGTGAAGGAAGGGATCATGTCAGTTACACTCGGTTGACTTCTTTGACACAATCACCACAGCCATGGATGGGGGAGTGACAGCGCACACGGCCTACCTTGATCTGGACAAAGTCTTTGACAGTAAAATGCACTTGGCCATAATAGATGTATGCTCCCAAGTATGCATCACACTATATGTTACCATAGGGAGTAGCACACTGGTGCACTGACATGACCCAACTAATCCACATTGGGGAATCCACCACAAGCAGCATAACCTGTTGTTCTGTGTTTGGGCCTCTGTTATGTATGATGTACACTTCTGAGGTGCAGGTTACAGCCACTGGCCTATGGCCGACCATGTCTGCAGATGACTGCATGTTGTGTGCTGTCACCAGATTCCCTAGTGATGTGAACATCTGCCTAGGAGCGTGCCATGCAGATACATGACTGGAGCCAGACACATGCCTCAGGCTGCATACCAGGAAATGCAGTGTCAACCCCTTTGGGGAAAGTGATGTAACCACATATTATCACAGTACTAACAACATCCTTGGCACGCAATCAGTCGTGAGGGATCTGTGCACACAGGTGGATGGCAACATGACATTTCACCACTATGTTGCTTCTGTTGTATGGTAAACCTTCTACATGGCCCACCTCATACATAAGAGTATGTCATCCAGGGACATGGGGTCCTAATATCCATGTATTTTCCCCAATAAGGCCTATTATTGTGTAAAATGCCCTGTTCATCATTCATCTCACACAGCACATGCAGCAGCTGGGGACATCACAGAAGTTCCCCACCAGGGGATACCAGGACCTCAAACATATACCATACACAAATAGGCTATAAGCCCAGCCCTCTACCCAGTTTCATACATACTCCTCAGAGGTGACCTCTTTCTGGAATGCAAGCCAATCACGGACTCCACATTGTTGGGACTGCTGCACAAGTGCAACTCAAGCTCCACTCTATTAACACACGCATACACCCTCAACCTGGTGTGTGACATCAGCTGGGCTTGTTGCTGCCTCAGATGTGTGTCCCATACATTCACCCTGCTATGGAATGGTCACCCTGTCCACATCAGGCAGGGTAGGTAATTGCACCTTTGCAGGCAGAACCTTGGATAACTGGATGGTTAACTGCACATACAACCTTGGGATACCACCTGTGTCCCTGTTGGACTGGGGCATCAGATCCTGCCTTGCATACACATGGGCTAACATCTGGCCTAGGCATATGGGGGCTTAGGGCCAATAGCCTAATAATCTCATACAGTCCTAGGTATACCAGTTATGGCTTGTATGCTGTGACAGACTGTGTTGTAATGCATCCACAGCCATCACTGCCATCGACTTTGTTGAGTTCTCTATGGGCAACGTTACAGTACCATGTCATACAGCCAACATCTGACAAATAGGTAAGTGGTACTACAAGTGCATGTGGACATTCCAGCAACATCTGTGCTACACAATAACTGAAAGCAGTGCATATGTGGTGTAGAGTTCCACCTCGTAGGTGTCCAACATCTGCAGTACCCAGATGTTTGCAGAATGTGTACATGTGCCTGATATATGTAGACCCCCTGCCTGATATATGTGAATGTCTGGAAACCAGTTGGACAATATGTAATGGTTGTTCCTAGAGTGTGGGGAATGTGTCTGTGACATGTCAGCCCCTTCAGGACACAGTAGTGGTACATTATTATCTGGCACTGTATTAATTTGCTTACATTGTATGCTCAATATGTACACACTGTTGCTGAGGTGGAACCTGTATACCCCCACTGTTACTGCCTATAACCTGCTGTTCTGCTGCAGGGAGTCACCAGGTATGCTAGCCATAGCTGCCAGGCAATGACATACAGGTGTGGAGTACACAGCAACATAGCCAGAGTATGTCAGGAACAATCAGAGGCACCTGGACAATGTTTAGCTTCACCCTGTATGACATTCACAAACTGAGAGGGGCTCACTGACAGTACATGATGTGATATGACAGCTGTATCCACCAGTAGTTACTGTCACTATTGTACAACAGACAATCCAGTAACATTCATACGTGATCTGACCATTGCTGGGGGACTCAGTGGCCAGATCTGTGATCCATGTCACTGCAGACAGAGTGAAAAGGGAAGACTGTAGGTGCTGGGCAGCAGAGTAACAGTGACATGTCATTCCAAGATATCTTGTTGAGACCTACTGTTGAAATTCCTATTTCCCATGACTGTATCCCCCCATCTGCATTTCATTATATGGTTAATTCTATGACATACCTGGTATAGTGCTGTACTCCTTTGTAAGCAGAAATCCAGTGGTAGTTTTCCTTGAAAATCAGTCTGTCTTCATGAAGAAAGTCACAGACTTGTTTACCATAGGCAGCAACTTGCCCTTTGTAGGTAATGCTCATGAACAGGTGATTATCTGTGCACCAATCTGTGACTCAAACTTGCTAATAGCATCCAGAACAGCTGGGCTGCATTTTCATTAGCCAATGGCATGGCAACACAGTGCTATAATGAAGGCCTTTGTGTAGGTCTTGGCCCTTTTCCTGGCCTGCAATGGGGTATTATCAAGGTGTGGGAGCTACAGCAAGACAGAGGGTAGGTAGAAATACTGTTAACTGTTTGGATTGTTGTGATATGTCCACAGTTTTGCATGCTATGTTTGGCCATTGTTAACAGACATTCTGATTCTGTGGCAGGTTACTGTTGAACAATGTGTGTTGGGGTCAGTAAGGAGACAGGAATATGTGAGTATCGTACATCATTTTTATCTGAATGTGCATGATGCTACAGTTGATGCTGATCTATCAGCTGTGTATGTTTGCAAGGGGAGACTATGACACATGTCCCTGTCACCTTAACATTCCCCCAACCCTTTATGTATGGGTGTTGTGTGGATGCCCTGTCCTAGGTGTCTGGGAGGCATGGTAGGTCTGAACATAGTGCTGCATGTATAGCAGGCTGCAGATGATGGATTGTGGCCAGGAGTCATACTGAGGATTGTGAAGACATTGGGGGACAGCAAGCAGTATATGTCAGTGAGGGAGCAGTGTCAGCTCTTGTGTCACAGCATGACCAGTTGAGGCATGTGCCTCTGGTACATATGTGAAGTAGTAATGCCATCCAGAGAGTGGTAGGGTACATTTAAGACACATATTCATATTTGTGATGTGACCCACCCTCCAGGCCTTTGAAGTGCTATTGTGGGTGGCAGTGACTGCAGTAGCAGCAACCAATTCTGCTGGACATTGTGGGGCTCAGTTATTTCAAAGTTGTTTTGACAAACATGTAGTTGTCATGCAACAGATTGGAATGTGAGCCAGAACTCTGGGTGACCAGATGTCAAACATGCCAGGAATGTTACAGATAGAGCTACTGAGTCATTGTTATGGGAGGTGTAGTTGCAAGACATATGTGCATGCATACAGTGTGTTACACGTGAGTAGCATGAACATGTGTGTTCAGATGGGTATGAAGTGTGACACTGACCAGTCTGTCATGCTATGACATGTGACACTGACCTGTCTGTCATGCTATGACGTGTAACACTGACCTGTCTGTCATGCCTTTGTAACCTCAATCTGCACTGACTTGCCAGTATTTCAGCACACAGGATAGGTTTGACAACCATACCATAAGTAGGTGGCACAACTGTGGACATTCTGCACCAGTCTGCACAGATGTCAGCTCTGCCTGATATCGTAGGCCTCCTGTAAATTCATCAACATGTCTTTGGCTGTGTACTGGTTTGGTGTCTACATCACAGACAAAGTATGCTGCCATTTATCACATTATATGTAGAAGTAGTGTGTCACTGTTGATCAGGATATCTTTGTAAAAACAGCAGCAAATCATAAGAGCTGAGTTGCCCTAGTGGTCTAATGCACTATGCTATAGTTCTGAGGGTCCTAGGTGCAATACTTGGCAGGGGGTTGTATTTTTCCTGACGTTACATCACTGTACTGCATGATATAGTAACAGAAACACCAACAGCTCTTCAGAACTGAGTTGGCCTAATGGTCAAATGCACTGTGCTGTAGTTCTGGGCTCCTGGATTTGAGACTTTGCAGGAGTGTATATTTTCCCAAATGTTACATCACTTTATTGCATGATATATTTATAGGAGCACCAACAATTTCCCAGAACTGAGTTGGCCTAGTGGTGTAATGCACTATGCTGTAGTGCAGAGGGTCCTGTGTTCAAGATTTGATAGGGTGGTTGTTTTATTGATGTGCTGAACAGTGTCAGACACAGATAAGGTGACTAAAGCAGTTTTAACCAGGTTTGCATGACACGATTCTAAGCGGCACTTAGTCCTGCTTAAACCCGCACTATTTTCAAAAAAGAAAAGAAAAAAAGGAGCAATAGGAAAGTGGTGAAATGGGGGCAAGCAGTGGGAAAAACAATGTGAAAGGTAGGTAGGGATGTGCAGGATGGGTGTAGGAATGGACCATAGCTCTCCATTTCTTCTACAGCAACAGCTGTGCATGTTGTGGACAATTTAGAATTTGGAGCCTCACATCCAACAGGGAGGGGTATGGACAACATAACTTTGCTGATTAATTGCTGGGATGATTGACTGATGGCAGTGTGCATGGGGTGACATGGAGAGCTATGTATGGGACGATATTTTTTTTGTGGGAGAGATGCCCTTTTATTTAAGAAGAAAGTGGAATGTTGGGGGGAGGGTTGTAGGTATGTTTGAGGTGGTAAGTTGGGTAGTAGAGGTTGCATTTGCAGACAGACAAGACAGTGGACAGGGGCAGTGTATGACACATGAGTGGGGTAAACTCCTTGGACGGGGAAGTTGTTTGGGAATCGAAGGAGCAAGCTCCCCCAGATGGAAACAGTGGGACTGATCTCCCCACCCATGGGCAGTCACCACTGCCCCTTCACGTCCCCGAAGGTGGCTGTGCTGTGGGGCTGGGTGCCGGGGCCAGCCTGCCCTATCCAGGTACACCAGTCTGCCCTTGATCTGGTGCAGTCGGTCATCCAAATTGCACTGGATAACCCTGCGCACCATCCCTGGGAACTAATTTTGGGTGACAACATCCTCCCTGCACCCGCACCTGGGGGGGGGGGGGTAGGCCCTGTCCTCTCACGTGGTTCCACCTAAGGCTATTGACAGGACCAATGGAGAAGGCAGCTCTAGGTTGGGTCTCAGATGTGCTGCGATCCGGTTCCCTGGCCAGATGAGGTGGGATAGGTGGAGCCACCAGAACCGGCCTACCCAAGCATGCTATGGTGTTAATGTTTGTCAAAGTGCATTGGTTAGTCATGAACATAACATCTCAATGTTAGTTATAACAGCATGCATTGGTGTTCCAATTAACCCAGAACAATAGAATTGCATAGCATAGAGAACACAGCCATAAATGGAATAGCAGCCATTATTGTAACAGCATGCCAGTAATAGTTATGGCAAAAGGCCAAAACATTGGTATTTCAACAAGATATGTTAATATGCAACCATTATAATATATAACCAATAATACAACACAAGGCCCAACATTAATGGAACCATACCTGCAGTATAAGAATAATAATTTGTGATGCAGGTAAGCGGTGGGGGGAGAGAAAAACATTCCATTACCAACTGTATAGGCTATATTTTTCACAGCAGTACTGCTCAGTACTCTACAGGTCTGCCCTTACTTTATGTCTAGAAGTTCCCTATAGCTTCTGTGGCACATACATACCTCTCAAGCTGTCCAGATGGGATGGTATTGGCCACACCGTAACACCTACAGGTACATAACTAGAGGGGGCTATTACATGACGGGGAACATATTTGACTACCAAGGTGTACTCTACACTGATGTTGTGTGAGTGTGCTACTGGCATACTTCAACTGGGTTTGTATCTGTGTCCACGGATTTTGGCAGCAGTGATCACTATCTGTGACAGTGTGACACTTGAGAGACATGTATCATGCACAGTACAGAGAGTTTACACTTATCCTGCCATCATTGTCAAGCATAAGGTTACACTATCAGCAGACATTCACACATTCACCAGCTATACAGTCGTACCAACAACAGACCATTTAATTTGCCTTATTAACTTGGAATAGTACTGTACTTCATGTCATTTTATTTAATGGAGTGTTATCACCTTGCTGAGAAATGCTGTTTACACACTACTACATCTGAACACAGACATTACTATACCCTTTATACAGCTACTACACACATTTATTTACCTGTAAGTCCTGTGGGGAGAAAATCTGTTAACAACACATAACTGCATAAATAGTCAGTACTACTTTTCTGTTACTATAAATATATCTTAGTACTTGTCCCTGGATTCAAACCCCAGTCTGTGTATGGCAAAATGAACCACACACACACATACATACATATATATATATATATATATATATATATATATATATATATATATATATATATATATATATATATATATATATATATATATATATATATATATATATATATATATATATATATATATATATATATATGTATATATATTGCTTATCACACTGAGGTACTGGGCCACTGCTGTGTGCTGATTGAATGATATGTACCTAAACCTCACATGGTGATGTGTGACCTGGTAATATAGGTAGAGTGTCACAGAAGACTGCAGTGACAGCTGAACATACATGCATGAGATTCATGCATGACAGAGATAGTAGGTGAACTGTGTATTCATACTTGGAATGCAGGTGTACACAATTAACCCCTCATAAATGGGGCTATTTGTGATCTGTATAGTCCATATTGGGGTGCTGGGTTGCCTACCTGACCCATATACATTTGCAGATGGTATAGTTGCAGTCTACACCTATTACAGTTTCATACTTTTCTGCATCAGCGTACCTACATTCAGGGATGCATATAGCTAAAATGCAAAGGTTAACACAAGACAATCCTGGGAGATATACGCTATTATACCTTAGACAGTACTACTGTAGGTTCAGATCTTACTGCAGAACTAATATCATATTGCATTATATCTTGTAGTACAGCTCCACATCTACAGTTTAGTGTGACAGTTGTTTATTGGCCAACCTTCATTCACTTCATGGTGTTATACCCATGTTTACTTCACCAAACCTGTAATATTTCATTTCTTGAACAACAGCCCAGAATGCATACAACAATTGTCAGAAGACAGATTTACTGAGGGTGAGATGACACAGTGATTGGCATACAGCTGACAATCTTTATTGTTCTAAACTTTACATAATGAGGCATTGGAACACATCTGTTGTCATACAATCTATGTAGTACTACCTTTATTTCTTCACAATTCTGACTGCAGTTTTACTGTATTTCCTGTAGATTTGGGATGCAGTTAATTTATTTCCTTCACATTTCAATGCCGGTGTACTTTACCAGAACATGAATTATTAATACAGTATACACATGTTAATGCTGTATCAACTTTCTTTACGTAACTGTAGCATGTTTCATGCTTTCATCTATATTGAACTGCACCTGGCAATACTCACTTATATCAGTTCAGGTCTATGTACACATTCATTGCAGTATACTAACAACAGTCTATGCCTACTGGCAGTTACTACTGTATTCTTTCTTAATTAGGTTACTGTATTGCAGGATATAGTTGTACTCACCACACTCTCAGTGCATCCTGGCCAGGTGCCCTGTATGGGCCTCCAAGTTGTGAACCCTCTCCTGTGCATCTGCGGGGAGAAAACACATCATTATGTACACCTGCCTAATAGGTATTCATACTAGAATTTGGTAAATCACTGGTTCCTATACTTACAAACCTCTGGTGCATTACGGTCCAGACCACCTAGGATCCATTGGGCCAAGAGCCCCCCCTTCCTATGCTTCAGGTCATCATAATGATGATGCACCTGCTTACCAGTGCAGGGGATTCCAGTTGCAGTGGTGAGGTCACGTGCCACATGGTCCCAATCCTTGGACTTGTATTCAGAGCCCTGGTACTGGCCTTGCAGCAGTCTGTCACCATGGTCTTTGACAAGGAGCCCTGACCATGACCCTGGACTCCAAAATGTTCCAGCACTGTGCCCGGAAGTGCAGTCCCTCTTCTACTCCAGCCATAGCTCCTGCAATGATTATACTCCAACAGGTTCTGGCTGTATTTCCACCTTTTCAGCTTAAATAAGGCTGTTTTCCCACCCTTTGCCACCAATGGACCATTTTTAAAAATGCTAAGTGAAGCTTAGCAGCTCACAAACCCGCTAAGCTTAGTTGAGCAGTGCTTAAACTGACAATGCTTAGCAATGCTTAGTGGTGCACAAACTCACTTAGCTGAGTTGAGGAATGCTTAAACTGGGAGTGCTAAGCACTGCCCAAACCAGCTAAGTAGAGCTGCGTGCTGCTAAGTGCTGCTAAAACAGGTCCTGTTTGAGCATTGCTTGGCTTCACTTAGCAGAGCTTAGCTATGGGCAAACCAGAGTTTTTAAAAAAAAAAAAAAAAAATTATTGAAGTGTTTGTCCATTACGGTTAATTTATTATTATGTGTATCTATTTTACTTTATATCCCCTAAACATATGCATTTCACTACGTTATCTGGTAGTGTAACTGTAATGTATTGAACATGTGTGTAACTGCGGCTTTTATCATTGGGTCTCCACTGAAAATGGGCTTCTGGTCAAGCTGGACTAACCCAGTTAACACATTTTAATGTATACATAAAAAAGTATTTACAACATTTCCCTATCACATGTAAAAAGCTGAATGGCCTGTATTCAAACCGTGCACCTACTACACACTAGGCCATCACTCTAACAATTCAGCTACCAAGGACAGATTGATTAGAGCTATACTGTTCTATATAGCTCTCAGTTATGTTTAAGCACTGCTGAACACTGCACTGCACTGCTCAGACCTGCTCAGCTATGCTTAAACTTGACCTTTTCTAGTAAAACTGAAAGCATCCAATTTTTATTTTTAGATGTCTGGCACATGTTTATTGCTAAGTGTTGCACAGTGCAGTGCAAACACATGCACACAAAAAAATAAATAAATAAAAGAAGGGACAATGACATTTTCATATTTAATTTCACTGCCATACGGCACAGTATAGGGTGTGTGTTACAGACACTGTAACACATCCCCTACATATATGTTTTTCACCTGAATGAGGACACACATTTAATTTAATATTGCAGTGCTATCTGGCAATTTGACAGTGCAGAGGGTGTGTTACACATCTCTGAGCACTATAACACACCCCCTACACTAATTCAGCAAACATGTACATGGCTCTCCCTCAGTAGTGTGCCTTCTTTAATATGCAAGGCGTGCTGCTGAGGGGGAGATGCAGACATGGCCATGGTACACTCCATGTAGGGCTTGCACTATTTCTACACACAGTTTATTAAATCTGGGGGTGCTGGGGGTGTATCTATTTATTTGGACTCAAGCTAGCCTTTTTCATAAAATCCGAGGACTTTTGTTCATGTTTTTTGTGCTTTGAACTGTGTTACTGAAAATACTGTCATTTTCTCAGGATAGTGTTCAGAACAGTATCCCTGCAAAAACAATATTTAGATTGCTATTTAGAGGGGGAATCATGGGATTTGTCCATCTTCTTACTGGGCTGACCTTGCAGACAGTGTTTGGGATTGACCAGGCTAATTTTTATCTCCTGAAATGATGGACTCAGACCCCCATCTTCCCCATCTGCATCTAAAAAATGAAGTAATAAATAATGAAATAAGCCTTATCCTACAACTTGTGACTCTGCAGTAGCCTTAGCTTTAGGCAGGCTATCAGACCACTTGCCTTCTGTTACCTCCAGTTCTCCTTAGGTAGTTGTAGTACCACAAGTTATGTGACATGAGCATCAGACCCATCTCTGGGCCTGTGCCATTGCCTGCTGCAGGTATGGGAGAACCAAACCCTTTAGGTGCAGGGTAAGTCTGGGGTGCAGGATATGTTGCCAGTACTAATACTTTTCCTTCAGGGGATTCCCTTTTTGGTCTAGTGTATGCCAAAAAGAGACAGAAAACCTACCAGGTGTTGGGACAGTAGCCTTTGACTGTTTTTCCCCTGAATTGGTGGCTGTGGCTAGATCCATTGCTCAAGCAGTTGACTATGGGGTGCATCAGGTTATGAGTAATGTGGCACATCCACCACTGATCAGTCTGTTAAGGATCCTCCTTTTGAAGGAGATTCTGTGTATGAGGACCCTGACCTGTCTGAGTAGTATCAGTAGGGTACTTCTGATGATGAACATGTAGAGGTGCTCAAACAGATGTTTTCTTTTTCCCAGATGTTGACTAGATTTAGAGATGTATTCAACTAGGAGATTTCTCTGGCTGCCCCTGAGATTACCAGACTTTATGATGTCTTGGAGAATATATAGAGGCTTTGCCTAAGAAAATGCTTTAAGAAATTTAGGGTATGCTCTGTCTTGCCTGGACTCCAAACCCCTTTGTCTGTGAGCCCTGAGTTGGTGTCCCCAACAACTTTTGCTGATGAGAAGACTATGCATTCTTCTGAAAGAGTCAACTCAAGATAAACTAGACAAGTTGCTAGAATCTCATGGAAGGGATCTGGTGCAGTCCAGCAGAGTAACTTTTAAAGTGCTTAACTACAACTCTTTTATGTGGAAGTTTGCGTTGAGATGCATATACAGTTTAAATGAGTTTGCTGCATTGTTGACTGCAGAGCAAAAGGTCTATGCTAATGATATTTTCTCTAATGTTTCTCAGGTGTTATAGCATACTGTAAAACATGCCTTGGAGGGGGTTGACATATTTTTAGAAATGCAGCATTGTGAGTGGCGTTAGGAGACATGCTTGCTTGTTGTGAGTGGCGTTAGGAGACATGCTTGCTTGTTGTGAGTGGCGTTAGGAGACATGCTTGCTTGTTGTGAGTGGCGTTAGGAGACATGCTTGCTTGTTGTGAGTGGCGTTAGGAGACATGCTTGCTTGTTGTGAGTGACGTTAGGAGACATGCTTGCTTGCAGTGCCAAAATTTTTCTGATGAGTTAAAAATAAGATTCTGAATGCCCCTCTCGAGTCTGATTGTGTGTTTGATACACCAGCTAATCAGAGCCTTAAACACTAGGATGACAGAAATAAATTAATGCAAGGAGAGTTAAAAATGTTCCATATTCCCATGTTCTTTTCCTTTAAGTAAGGTAACTTTCATTGGCCTAACAAACAAAAGTCCCAGCTGAACAAGAACCAAAGCAATAAAATGAAATGGCAGGACAACTCTATCAAGCCAAACCAGAAGGCTCCTTTCCTAAAAAGGATTCTTTCCCTCCTCCCCCAACTTATGACTATGTGGAAGACTGGCACCCACCTTTATCAAGTCTCCTGACAGTTGCCTTGTATCTCGAGTTACCTGTCAACAAGGTGGCCTGACAATCAGTGATTTCTGACAAATGGGTGCTATAAATTGCTGGCATGGGTTAAAAATGACAGTGGGAAGACCACCTGTCTCCACTCAGGAAATGACAGTGGAAAAACCACCTGCCTCACCTTAGGGGGTGTTCCCCCTCATCTGCCAGACAGGACTTTATTTCCTCCTATTCTCTAGCAAATGCTGGACTCAGAAACCTTAGGACTAGCCTCTCCTTTGGAAAGAATAAGAGGTTTCTGCTGCAGCGTTTTCTTGCTTTCCAAAATAGAGCAGTAGCGGAGGCCGGTATTGGGCCTTTCTTTTCTGAATAAATTTGTCAAGATCCCTAAGTTCAAGAGGCTCACCTTGCAGACAGTTCTTCCTCTGTTGGTGGACAACATAGTGACCCTGGACTTGAAAGATACCTATCGTCATATCCCCATTGCTCATTGCTTCAGGAGATATCTGAGATTTGTTTTGTCTGGTCCTCACTATAAATTTTCTATATTGCTCTTTGGGCTACCCACTGTACTGGAAGTGTTCACGGAATACCTTGCCCTGGTAGTGGCCCACTGTCAGACTCTGGCCATTCACATCTTTCCATAATTGCATGACTTGTTGTCTATGTCTAAGTGTTTACAATCACAAGAGAAGGTCTTGACCTTACTGTCCAACCTGCCATTCAAGTTGAACCTCTGAAAGTCAAAAGAAGGAAGCTACTGCACGTCAGAGCAAAATCCCATAAAGAGAAGGCATCTCTGATTAGCACTAGTAGAAATCTATGTTCTCTCATAAAAACATCCAAGGCCAACTTTGAGAGAAAAATCACTATGGACACTAAAGATAACCACAAGGCCTTCTTCTGCTATCTTAGAAACCTGGGCGGAAACCCTCAGATATACTCAGAGTTAGTTCACAATGACAAAAAATACACTGAACCCACAGATATTGCCAACATTCTGGCAGACAGGTTCAGTGCAAATTTCTCCCCTCCCTCACCCCCAAAAGAGGAAATAATTATCCCAGCTGAATGTAACCTCCCTGTCATCTCAGAGGTCCAGGTGAGAACCGCCCTCAGCAAAGCTAAAAACACAGCATCAATGGGACCTGACATATCCCGGGTTGCGTGCTACGTGAACTCCAAGAGGATCTAAACCCACACATAAAAATGCTATTTAACCTTAGCCTTACTACAAGATATGTACCTGAACACTGGTGTACAGCAACAGTGGTCCCACTCCACAAAGGAGGCACCTCTACAGACCCTGGTAACTACCGCCCCATAAGCTTAACCAGCCTGGTCTGCAAAGCTATGGAAAGAATCATTATGGAACTCATAAACAGAGACATTGGGGACCTACAGACACTTGATCCCACCCAGTTCAGCTTTGTAAAGGGCAGATCCTGCCTTTTGAACCTGGTTGACTTTTTTGAAACAGTCACTAGAGCCATTGACGAGGGCAAAGCAGTCCATAAAGCCTACCTGGATTTGGCTAAAGCTTTCGACACAATACCCCACTCAGGCATCATAGATGAGCTCAATAGCTTAAATGTAAATCCATATGTCACAAGATGGGTTGCAAACTGGATAAAGGATAGAACCCATAAAGTCAAAATCACTGGAGCCATGTCAAACTCAAAGCCAGTCACAAGTGGTGTCCCACAGGGCTCTGTGGCTAGATCCATTGCTCAAGCAGTTGACTATGGGGTGCATCAGGTTATGAGTAACGTGGCACGTCCACCACTGATCAGTCTGTTAAGGATCCTCCTTTTGAAGGAGATTCTGTGTATGAGGACCCTGACCTGTCTGACTAGTATCAGTGGGGTACTTCTGATGATGAACATGTAGAGGTGCTCAAACAGATGTTTTCTTTTTCCCAGTTGTTGACTAGATTTAAAGATGTATTCAACTAGGAGATTTCTCTGGCTGCCCCTGAGATTACCAGAGTTTATGATGTCTTGGAGAATGTATAGAGGCTTTGCCTAAGAAAGTGCTTTAAGAAATTTAGGGTATGCTCTGTCTTGCCTGGCCTCCAAACCCCTTTGTCTGTGGACCCTGAGTTGGTGTCCCCAACAACTTTTGCTGATGAGAAGACTATGCATTCTTCTGAAACAGTCATCTCAAGATAAACTAGACAAGTTGCTAGAATCTCATGGAAGGGATCTGGTGCAGTCCAGCAGAGTAACTTTTAAAGTACTTAACTACAACTCTTTTATGTGGAAGTTTGCGTTGAGATGCATATACAGTTTAAATGAGTTTGCTGCATTGTTGACTGCAGAGCAAAAGGTCTATGCTAATGATATTTTCTCTAATGTTTCTCAGGTGTTAAAGCATACCGTAAAATGTGCCTTGGAGGGGGTTGACATATTTTTAGAAATGTAGCATTGTGAGTGGTGTTTAGGAGACATGCTTGCTTGCAGTGCCAAAATTTTTCTGATGAGTTAAAAATAAAATTTTGAATGCCCCTCTCGAGTCTGATTGTGTGTTTGATACTCCAGCTAATCAGAGCCTTAAACACTAGGATGACAGAAGTAAATTAATGCAAGGAGAGTTAAAAATGTTCCATATTCCGAAGTTCTTTTCCTTTAAGTAAGATAACTTTCATTGGCCTAACATACAAAAGTCCCAGCTGAACAAGAACCAAAGCAATAAAATGAAATGGCAGGACAACTCTATCAAGCCAAAACAGAAGGCTCCTTTCCTAAAAAGGATACCTTCCCTCCTCTCTCAACTTATGACTATGTGAAAGACTGGCACCCACCTTTATCAAGTCCCCTGACAGTTGCCTTGTATCTCGAGTTACCGGTCAACAAGGTGGCCTGGCAATCAGTGATTTCCGACAAATGGATGCTATAAATTGCTGGCATGGGTTAGAAATGACAGTGGGAAGATCACCTGTCTCCACTCAGGAAATGACAGTGGAAAAAACCACCTGCCTCAACTCAGGGGGCATTCCCTCTCATCTGCCAGACAGGACTTTATTTTCTCCTATTCTCTAGCAAATGCTTAGGACTAGCTTCTCCTTTGGAAAGAATAAGAGGTTTCTGCTGCAGAGTTTTCTTGCTTTCCAAAAAAGAGCAGTAGCGGAGGCCGGTGTTGGGCCTTTATTTTCTGAATACATTTGTCAAGATCCCTAAGTTCAAGAGACTCACCTTGCAGACAGTTCTTCCTCTGTTGGTGGACAACATAGTGACCCTGGACATGAAAGATACCTATCATCATATCCCCATTGCTCGTTGCTTCAGGAGATATCTGAGATTTGTTTTGTCTGATCCTCACTATAAATTTTCTATATTGCTCTTTGGGCTATCCACTGTACTGGAAGTGTTCACAGAATACCTTGCTCTGGTAGTGGCCCACTGTCAGAATTGCATGACTTGTTGATCTATGCAGAGTCTGTGTCCAAGTGTTTACAATCACAAGAGAAGGTCTTGACCTTACTCTCCAACCTGCCATTCAAGTTGAACCTCTGAAAGTCATGTCTGACACCCTTGTAAAGACTTGCCTTTCTGGGGTGCTTGATTGACTCCAACAGGATGGCTTTTCTGCCTGAAGACAAGTTCCTGTTGAACCAGACAATGTTTCTGGAATTCTCTAAGAGGAACATTGCCTAGGTGAGACAATTCCTAAAAATTATCGCTCTGGTGATCTCTATGATTTTGACGATACCACTGGCCCATTTTCACATTAGAGAAATTCAGTGGTATGTCCACAATTGTTGTTCCCAGCATCTCTATTTCCTAGAATCCCAGTTGTTGTCTTTGCCCTTCAGATGAGAGTTGCAGTGGTGGAAAGATCAGTTGAGTATCAATCCAGGGCTTTCTTTCTTTCACTCCAGTACCAGTACAGTCTGTCCAGGCAGATTTTGCCAACTTCACCTGGAGGACTATGTCAATGAGGATGCAAGTGCAAGCCACTTGGGTACCCAAGGATGCACATAATCAATATCCTGGAGATGCTGGCATCAATTCACAACTTGAAAGTTCAGCACCACCTTTGGACTATGAGTCTTCTTCTTGTGGTTATAGACACCACAGTGAAGTGGTACTTCAGCAAACTAGGAGGTATGAGGTCTTACTCTCTGTGCCTGTTAGCAATGATAGTGTCGGAGTAGACTTCTCAGTATTCTTACATTATTCAGGTATTATGCATACTGTCAGAACAGAACACTGTGACAGACAGATTAAGCAGATTCTGGGCAGACCCACAAGAGTGGAAGCTCAAGGCAGTTGTGTTCCAGGATCTAGTTCGGATCTGAGGAATGCTTCAAATAGATCTGCTCACCTCCTTTCAGAACAGACAGCTGGTGAAATTCTGTTTCAAATATCATTGCAGCCATTCCTGGAGGACTGATACATTCTTGCTCCCTTGGATGGGAATGTTCATGTATGCTTTCCACCCATCCACTATTCACAAGAAATGCCAAAGATCATTGTGGTCACCCCCTTTTGGCCTAGGCAGTCTTGGTTCTCCATGTCTTTGGTATTGGCCAAAGGCAATTACCACAGAATTCCTCATATGCTGGATCTGCTTACACAGCCTCATGGAAAACTGATGCACCCCAGTTTGGAAAAACTTCATTTGACAGCCTGGATGACCTAGCCTTGACTCCATTTAGGCACTGATTTCATTAGAATGTGCAGTAGGTGCTAAAGGATGCCAGACGGCCTGCTCCTAGAAAATATTATGTTTTCAAATGGATGAGGTTTTCTAAGTGGTACCTAAATGGAAACAGAGGTCAATTGAAGTTAATACTCCCTGGTTTTGAAACAGTGTGAACTACTTCAGGATGGCTTATCGCATGCATCCATTAAGGTCCATTTCGCTGCCATCACTGCTCGCTGCTCCTCCACCTTCCCATTTGGTAACATAGTTTATAAAAGGAGAATTGCATATGACATCCCCCTCACAAGCAGATTTCTCCTTTGTGGGGCGTAAACTATGTTCTTAAAGTTGATCTTACTATCTTTTAAACCAGCAACTCATGCTGGTCTTCAGTTCTTAACATGGATAACTGTTTTGCTTATGGCTCTGAGATTCGCAAGGTGAGTTTCTGAGCTGCAAGCTGTCATGGTGGGGCAATCTTTCCTTATTTTCCACAGGGAAATTATTATGTGCTGATCTTTCTTTTGTGCCACAAATGGTCTCAGAATTCACTCTCAGTCAGTCTAATCTCTCTGTGTTCTTTTCAGAGCCTAAGAATAAGGGAGAGAGAATACTTCATATCTTGGATATTCAGACACAGCTGTCCGAACAAAGCCCTTTAGAAAAAACAAAAGACTTTTTATTTCCTTTTCTGGGACAAAGAAGGTTCATCTAGTCTCTAAGCAATTTATTGCATGTTGGTTATCCCCTGGTATTGTCTTTTGTTACACCCACAATGGAAAGGCAAATCCAGGCAAGATAAAGGCACATTCCACCAAGGCCATTTCCAATTCAAAAGCAGTGGACTGTCAGAGCAATTGAGAGGCATCAGTTTGTTCCTCTGTCCATGCCTTGATGAAGCACTAGAAACTGAATGCTTTTTCTACACGTTGAGAGCACTCTCCTCTAAAGGCTCCAGGACCTTTAAGCTTCCCCTTCTCAGTTGGGATATATGCCAGTAAGTCATTGTGTTTTTTTAATGTAGTCCAGTTAATTCCACTTACTTTTAACAGTAGATGTTCATAGAACCCACTGCCTTACTGACAGTACCCTCTCACCAACTCCCATTTGTTGGGTGTCTATAGTTGTTTGTTAGAGTTTTGATTTAGCAACCTTTTTTTGTATGTATGTGCATGGGTCTACCTGAAAACACCGAACGCTGACAATGCCGACAACGAGATAACCAACACCAGAAGATCGACAACGGAGATGACCGACGATGGAAAATCCTGATGCTGAGAACACCGACATGTTAAGGTAAGTGTGTGACGTTAGGGTCAGGGTGCGTGTAAGGCAAGTGTGTGATAGTGACAGACTTTAGGGTTGGGGCGGGTTAAGTGAGTTAGGGTTCAGTGACAGACTTTAGGGTTGGGGCGGGTTAAGTGAGTTAGGGTTAGGGCACGGGTTAGGTGAGTGTGCGATAGTGACAGACCTTAGGGTTAGGGTTTGGGTTAAGGTTAGTGCATAGATAGTTGTGTATGTAAGGTTTAGTGTAGGTTTGTAAGGTTTTTGGTGTGCTTGTGTTGTGTGTGTGTTTTACAGAAAAGGTATTTGTTTTGTTTTGTTGATTGTCGGGATTGTGGTTTGTTGGGCATGTGAAGTTACGTGTTTTTGAACTTTTGGTTTTGTGGTGTCGGTTATCTCGTTGTTGGTGTTTTTGCATGTCGGTGTTTTCAGGTAGACCCATGTGCATGTGTGTGTGTGTGTGTGTGTGTGTGTGTGTGTGTGTGTGTGTGAAGAGCTGTTTTGGTCTTGCCAGGTGTTAGGTTTTTCACCCTCACAGACAGGCGGTGGGAGGAATTCTGAGCTTTGACAGACTGCCAGAGGAAGTGGAGCAGGGCACTACTACCCATATGCCAGTAGGGCAGTGTGTTCTATGAACATTACTGTTACAGGTAAGTGGAAGTTGCACAGCTGTGCTTTGTTGCATAGTTGTACTTTCTCCCATGTAGAGAATGAGATCTTGTTGTGATCCCTCTATCTCAGCAGATGGTGGACGATCATCTAAACTAAATCTGACTGATTGTATTGTGGCCATGCTTGGTGCCATATGGTGAATGATATAAGCAGTTTTGGTGGCCAGGCCAGAAACTATGATCAGGTCATATGATGTGTGATGTATAGGATAAGTGCAACCAAGTGGAGCATAGTGCCCGCTTGGCACAGCAGCTTAGGGTGATGAGAGGTGGTCGATTGGCAAAATGACTAGTAACAGAGATAAAGGAGCTCCTTATGTTTCTCAATGAGGGGTCTGAGGCCTCTTTAGGGCACAGTGAAGTCCTGGTCATTGGCTCCAAGAATCTGTTGGTGTTACTCCGTGTGCATTTTTATTATGCATTAGGTGATTGCATACTGGATAAATGGATACTGTACTGCAGATTACATCTTATGTCAATTATTTACAGAGGAATGTCAGGGATTCAGACTAGAAGACCATAGGTAGAAGGTAAGGTCAAACGTATTGCACTCTACCACTGTATACAATAGTTATCATTCACTCGCTATGATTAAGGTAATGGTGATGTCTTATTTATTGTGGATATTTCCCTTTTATGTCTTTGCGGTTGACATTTTATCAGGTTCTTCCATCGCAGATATACTGTTGCTTTGTGTTAGAAATGACCCAGACTGTGACAATGAAGGCATTTAAAATTTGGCACTACCAGGGGATACTGTGTCAGTGCTGGATACAAGAAATGCAGAATCCCGATCCCCACCACAGTTAGCTGGCATGGCCTTTGTGCTTGTGAAACCCACCCCAGAGACAGAGGAAGACAATGGCATTTAGGGAGCTACAGGCAGGTCTACTTGGGAAGAGCTGTCTGCCCCTGTGTTGCACTCACCTTTGATTGCTCCAACCCCACTGGGCCTGGGAACACAGCATGATCAACGTGCAGGTGGGCTTTAGCTGATATGCATACCTGTCCCTACTAGAGTTAACTGTTTCTGTATTTGCAGCCCATTGAATATGCATGACCATCACGAAAGGACAAAGTAGCAACCCCTCAGTTCTTGCTGAGATGGTATTTAACATGATGTGCCAGATGATCTGAGGGTCTGCATGTCCCTTTCGTTTGACTTGATGAATATGTTCTGTAGGTAGCATGCATGACAGAGGTCTCCTTATGCACACAGGACATGTGCATGACTTCCTGTGGCTGTTCCTCCTCTATCTATAGTGATGAGGGCTATCATGGGAGGGGGAAGGCCTAGTTCATGAACATGCAGTGTCACCACTTCCACCCCACCATCCAATGTGGAGTGAGTACAGTAGGATGTGGATACCCTAGGCCCATGCAACTCGTGTGACAGAAATGCAAGGTATAGGCCATTGGTCAAATTTATGCAGTACACATTCCTTTGCACAAGGGCTGGATAGTATCTATGATCCTGCCAGGAGAGGGAATTCTATAAATACAGGTGGGCATGGAATGCAGACATATCTCCTGTGGTCACCACAGACCTGTATGTATGAGCTTAGCACAGTGCTGCAACATCTACTGTGCCTGTGCCCCAGAAGACAAACACACATACTGACTGTAGTGCCCACATCCACACGCATGCACAGTAATGATGACAGTGGCCTCTGTCTCCCCTTGCAATCTTGGCCATCCCCTACCTGACACACACACACACACACACACACACACACACACACACACACACACACACACACACACACACACACACACACACACACACACACACGCACACACACACACTGCACCAAGTTAATATAAGTCAGTAACACCATTCACACAGTTTTCTATGGATGACACTTGTCACTGTGTCTCTCCCCACCTGTGCATGTAATGACTGTGCCTTGCTGTCTGTACTTTGTTACTTAGTTAGCGTATGTCTGTTAGGCTATACTTGTTGTACAGTCTGGTCAGTCTGTGCATGGATGAACCCACTCTGGTTGCAGGTTTCAATGCATCACTTTTAGTGTTCTGCTTAATATAGTCATGAACCAGTCACTGCCACTGCATAGTGTGCCCACCTTTGTCTGGCATTGTTCTGACCTGCTCGGAGCTTCATCACAGACTCCTCATCAGGTATCTGCTCCTTAACAGGCTCCACCCCTACTGCTTGCTCCATCACAGGCTCCTCATCAGGTTCCTCTTTCTTCACAGGCTCCTCCCCTGCTGTGGGCTCCACCACAGGCTCCTCATCCACTGCCTGGTGCTGTGGAAATTCTTCCTCTTGTATGCATAATCCCTGGCAAAGTGTTAAGTCAAAATTATATTATGTAACATAGCAGGAACAGAAAATATTTTGGTATGTGTGCTAGAATCATATGGAAGGGCACCACCAAATGCTTTCAGCCAGTGGAAAACAGGCTTTCAGCAGGCCAAACATATGTTCAATGATGACCCAGATTTGTAGCAGGGTATAGTTGTAGCCATTGTCTGCTACATTCTGTGGATTTCCTGATAGGTATCATCAGTCATGGCTCCAGGACATATCCAGCTTCACCAGTAAGATGCCTCTGGGCCAAATCACCCAACACAAAACACTAATATAGCTTTCTATGTGTTATATGTGGGAGTCATGGGTACTGCCTGCATGACCTGCAGGTTCATTGTAGATTATATGTTGTATATTACAGACCACCTGACACTTGATGGAGTGGTAACCTTTATGGTTAACATTCCTTGTTAACTTGGAGGTTCCTTTATTTCATTGTGGGTGCAGTCTGTGACTTTCTGTACCACAGGGAAATGAGCTGTGTCATGAAAAGCACATACTGTCATGGATGTCTCTTCCATGGCATGGGGATACCAGATATGCCCCCTAACATACTGGACCATGGCATTGAGAAAGTGATACCTGCAATAGCCCTACTGTGCCTCCGTTTTGTCACTGAAAGGTCCCTGTAGCTAATATTCTGAAAGCCATGCATACCTTGTTATCCACAGGGATATGTACTCCATACATCTCACTGGCCTTCAAATGAGGGTGATACATCTTATCCCACACCTGTATGTTGCTTCTATCCATATGGAAGGATTTCAGTGTCATGAAGGCATGACATGTTAGGTACAGAAGGAAGATACAATGCATCTTAGAGAGATGGCATGCAGCACTGTTCCAACCATCAGTTAGCTCAGCCTGTTGCAACTACAGGTTTGCTAATGCTGCAGCTATACCATACATCATACTGAAATTTGTGTCTTGTAACTCCAGGATATAACTGCAGTCAATAAATCTGGAGTTATCTCACCTATTCATGGTTTATAGATGTCTGTGAATTGCTGTGCCATGTTGCATATCTTCATTTGTATCAGCGGCATGCAGCATTTTAATAATGTTACTAAGTACCATCTCATTATCACAGCATTAGCATACTCTGAGGGCTGAAGGATTTCTTGCCCTCCTCTGTTCGTGCTCTATGTTTCTGAATTGCCCACACCCTGCACATGACCACTCATCACTCACAGTTGCTTGTTGTGATACAGAAAATGTTTAAAATTCTAGGGAATCTCTGATCATCATTTAATTGCAGCAACCCTGGCAGACAAATTCTGTAATAACCTAAACATTTCTAAAGCTACATATTATTCTGCCATTCACCAAGATAGAGCCCCATAATATTAAGGATAAAATGATAACTGAACCTAAAGAGGAACAAAAAAAGAAGAGCCCTATATCCAGAGAAACTAATACTGTTCCTGGCAGTTTCCTACATTAAGTAAGGAATAATCTGCTGAAATCTTTATTTACTTGCTGTTTGTCAGCTGGATGAGTGTGCTGGTCCAAAAGATCCTTCGAAGGTCCAACCTGGGCCCAAAAGGCAAGAATACAGATATTTTAAATTGTCAAGAGATGTCAAATTGTTCCTAACAGTTGTACAATTGCTAAATCACATATTTTGAAAGAATGCAGTTGAATAAAATTGAACATAATAAGCTTGATGAAGTTGAACTGAAATAAGATCAATTTTTCAAACAGCACCTTATTTTATTTGAGGTAATCATGATGACTTGATCATAAGAAAACAGTAAATAACATTGACACACATGTTGACAGTAACCTCTCATTTTGACACTCACATTGCCAAAGGGGGTAGGAAGGCCTTCTATATTACACACCTTATCATGAAAGGATTCACATCTAGATCAAAATAGTGAACCTATGACATGTGATGCTTATGTGAGCTATGATCCCAGACTATGTACAATATATTCAAATATATACAGTAGATAAAATTGGTTCAATATTTGTTAAAGTATCAGTTGGACTTGTGTGTGAGTTATAATAATAGTCTATGCATAGAACCTTTGCAATTTGATATGCAGCCCATTATACCTATATCACTTGCATGCACGTTCATTATGGAGATGTTCAGTAAGGGATGATTTAAATTCTTGAAATTAATCTTGGGATTTTATCTCTGGTAGTAAGTTGTGTGGAAAATGTGTGCTTCCATATAGCTGTTTTGAAAGAGTGACTTTTCAAGGAAATAACATTTTTTTGACCTTTTCTTGCAGAGTATGAATAATGTTTGTGTAGTAGTTTTCTCTTCAATGGAATGCAGTAACCTTTATTTAAAGCTTTATCGTTCAGTGCTCCTAGAAGGTAAGTTAATCTTTCAGTGATGGTTAGCCAACTGGGTTTATTAAATACATTTCAGTAGTACGTAAGAGTTCCTGCAAGCAAAGCAAATCTGTAAATTTAGTTTTCTGCAGTCTGGAGTTTGTGAGTATTGTAGATGGAGTGTAAGACTAATAACTGTAACCTGTATTGAACTTTTATACGAGCATTTTGACAAAGTAAATTGCAAGTAGTGGGAGAGAGGAGGTGTGAAATGTTATAGCCCAATTTTAGTTGTGATAAAATCTTGTTAACTATGTTGTTAGTGTGTGTGCAGCTTGAAGTAGAGGATCTGGTCAAGGCAAAGGCCTAAATATTTGTATTCTGACACAAAATAAATACTGTTATGGTTATTAGTCATTGTGTGTGGCAGTTGTGGAAGTTTGTGAGGGGTAGAAAACAACGTCATGTTGGTGTTTCTGTGGTTAAGGTTTCAGAAGTTAGAAAATGACTGTTGAGTTATTTCTGTAGACAGGAAGGAGTTGTACACCATCTGCGTATAATGTGACATTCAACTAGGGAATTTTTTCTATGAGGTCACTAATAATGAAAATAGCAGGGGCCCTAAAACTGCTCCCTGAAAGATGGATGCCATTATTAAAGGTGTCAATTTAATATTCTTACTAATAAAGTCAGTATAACCATGCACAAGTCTGGTGTTTGGTTACAGTAGTTTCACTGTGTAGGGGAAGTATTTTATCAGACCTTAACAACTTGAAATTTATTAAATAAAAAAATGACAGAACAAAGCATCAACTTGCATTAAAATTATAAGAAAACCTCTGAATAGCCTTCAAGAGCAAATAGGTTCATAGTTCATAGTCAGTTAATAGGCTATTGACCTGTGAGAATCTTAAGAAGCCTACCATTACATTCACATGTTAGTTTATGGCTCTTATATTTTGCTAATGATTAACTGATAGGCAGACAGAGCAAGGATATGTTGGAATATTTACTTTTTGCCTCATCTTTGAGGGACATGGGTGCTAAACTGGGGTGAATTTGTAGTTTTCCATCCATTTGTCTAAATTCTGTTTGACAAGAGTAGAAGTGCTTCACTTTTTGTGGACTGGTTGACTGTTCCACAGAAGAGGTATTCCTTGTGATAGAAACTGTTGCAAAAAGCTTGAGATCCGTTGATCAGGTATTTACTCTACTATTGTAATTGCAAATATGTGATAGGTCTGACAGGATAAGGTCTGCTGAGGCTTTGTACGTGAGGCAAAGGTTGCCACTTAGCAGCCTGTATGATATGAAGAGGAAGGACGAGGCTTTGAGATGAACTGCATAGTCTTTATGATTTAGGTCCTAGACGTTTTTAGTGAGAAAGCATTATGGCCACTCCAGTTGTGCATTCCTAAGCACATACCAAATGGGGCATTATATTCAGTGACTGGCCTGATAAGAGGTAAGTACGGTGGAATTTATTTATTTATTGCATTTGATTACTGGGAAAGTCCAACTGGGTAAGAGCTCATTTTCAGTGGAGGCCCAGGGTGAAAAGCTTCAAGTACTACAAAACATTTTAAGAATAATACTTTTAGAGTATTTAAAAATAATAAAAAAAACACAAATACAGTTTAAATAATTATATCAAATTAGACATGATATGAAAACATTGGTTGAGTAGATACAATTTATATGACAATGATTTAACAGAGAAATGTTAGACCATTTAAAGAGAAATTGAAGGTAAGTTAGTATAAACAGAAACAGGAATTGAAAACAAAGTGAGAGAAAAGCAGGCTTATGGTATTTTTAGAAAGAAAGCCAGTGGAGAGAGAAGTTGCTATAAGTAAAGATGTGTAATTATGCATATGTATTGGTCCACTTTTTAGGATATAGTTTATCCTGGTGTTGAGCAAGAACAGAACCAGCTTTTGGCTGAGAAGTATTTCAGAATGATTTTGAAGGCTAGGGAGAAGGGTATTGACCTGAAGGATAGAGATAAGAAGTTCCAGGCCCTAGCAACATGGTATGAGTACAGACAATGCCCAGCAGATTTGATAGGTTTATGGACAGGAGATTTTGGTCATTGGCTCGTAATGCCCACCTAGAAATATGGTAGTTCTAACCAATTTATGTTTTTAGTGCTATACAGTGGTGGGTTCTGAAAGGGGTATTGCTGCAAATTTAGCAATGATTACATTCCTGGACTTTTACACCATAGGTGTAGATATCAGCTCTGCACTGAAAAATTATTTGTTACAATAGTGGATAAATGGTGATCAAATGATATTTTGTTGTTGACATGTTGACATAGGTTCTCTTAACTTTCCAGGAGGTGTTGTCAGTGTGATAGTTTACATGGGAAGTTATGCTTGTCAAAATATTCAGTTATACATTTTTTTTATATTTAGTTTTATTTCATGGATTTTCTTCCATCTATTTGTTTGGAAACATCTCTCTTGAGGACTTTTGGTCTCCTCTGGGGAGTTTAGGATGGCTCCAAGTTTCCGGTTATTTGCTAATGCGGTCTGGCATAAACTCTTAATGTTTGTTTTGAGCTCTGAGAAATAATGCCAGAAAGGAATGGCCCAGGGACTGAACCCTGGGGTACACTGCTAGTGAAAGGTATTTTGGAGGAGGTAGACCCACCCTCCCCACTTTTCTGAGCCAGTTTTCTATCCAGTGAGTTAGATTGGGATTTACATTTAACTGCTTATCTTGGATAGTTGTGTGTGGGATGGTATCGTATCGCTTTGCAATGTCTAGTTACTTGGTGTGTGCTGATTTGCCTTCTTCCATTGCTTTAGACTTCATCAAAGAAGTTAATCAGTTTAAGTAGTTACGATCTGCCCTTGATGAATTCAAACTGGCTTGGCTCAAGAGTTTGCAAATTATCCATGTCCTTACTTATTCATTTCATAACGATCTTTTCCATAGCCTTACAGATGAAGCTGGTCAGGCTTATGGGACAATAATTATTTGGGTCAGTTGATGCCCCGTTTTTGTGCAAATGAAAGACTGTTCCTGTCCTCCATTCATCTGGCTTGAAACCTGTTTGGAGGCTGATATTGAATGACCTCTGTAGAGGTCTGACAATTTATGCCTCAGGCTGACCAATAGGTAGCCCAGTATATTATCTGTCCCCATAGAATTAGTCTTCTTGGCCTTTGCTCCTTGAAGACTTGTTCTTGGGAGAATTGGGAGGGTGTAGATGCAGGTATGTAATCTGGGAATATGGCAAGGTTAAGGGGTAAAAGCTGAACTCAATTTGTCTGATTAGTAAATTGGCTATGTCTTTTGGGTCTGAGTAAGTGATATTTTTTACTAATAACTTTGTGAAGTGCTGAGCATTGTTTCTGACATTTCTAACATAGTTAAAGGCTTTATGTATCCAATGTTGTCTATTCCTTCTGCTGCAACCTGTGGATTATAAAATCTGAATAAATCTGAGGCCAGCACGTCAGACTTTTCACGCCAAAGCTCCAACTCCCCTACCATAGTGTTCTGCATTCCTAAGACTCTCCAGATCTCATTTGCCACTCTTCTGTGTTGGATGTAGTCCCCGAAGCTGCTTAGGAGATAAAGTGCTTTTTTGCACTATTTGCAGCTGTGTTTCTGTAAGTTTTTCTGCTAAGATCACTAGATGCAGGGTTTTTTCTCCTTTCCTTTGGAAAATAATCTTATTTGAGTATGTATTTGTGTGTGTGTGTAAATTTCAGTAGTTGTCCTTTGGGTGTGGGAGCTCTGTCGCTGGCCTAGGCTATCTCTCTCTGTCTTTATTGTCTTCTCACTGAGATTTCTAGCTGTAGTTGTTAAACTTTTGATCCAGTGTTGTCTATTCCATCCACCTCAGCCTGTGGGTTATTGGATCTAATAAGATCTGAAGCTGGGAGCTAACATTCTTCAACTATGAAGCCCCACCTCCTCTCCCATAATGCACTGTCCTCCCTAAATCTCCCGAGAACTCATTTGGCACTTCCAGCATCAGATGCTTTCTTTGAAGCTGCTGTATCCAAGTGTTTTTTTTTTTTTTGCAATATATTTCTTTTTGTATTTTCCCCTCCTTTCTCCTGTATTTTTAGGATTTTTCTAGTTGCTTCTAGAATCCTTACTGATAGGTTTATGGAGTAATTTCTTCCTTCTGACTGTATGTGCGCTGTGGGTGTGTGAGCTATCCTTGCCACCATGTTTTGAGCAGCGATTTTGCTTTTATATAATAATGTTCTTTATTTTTCTTTTTAGACTCTAGTTTCTAGATTTAAAGTGTGTTAGTGTTTAAGATTTTGAGATATTTGATGTTGTCTATGGTGTGGTGTTCTTGGTTCAGCACTGTGACATGGATAAGGCTTTGGGTTTCAAAAACTGTGTGGGGTGTGGGCACAAGCTGCTCCTCCATGTTTCTGATGAGAAGTGTGTTCACTGTTTGGGTCTCTCCCACCTTAATACAGAGTGTCAGGCATTTGCTGATTTGGGGGCCAGACACCTGGCTAATCATCATCGGGTCAAGCTGTTTCTCAGCTCACCTCTCTGTTTGGCTGCTAGTCAGGGAGCTATGTCTCCTTATCCTTTTATGAAAGAGAAAGACAAGGACAGAGAGAGAGGGATCATGCAGAAAAAGAAGATAGAAAGAATGGAAGAAAAGGCCAAACTTAGAGAGAGGCCATAAAATTTTACTCTTCTGTTAAGTGTCAGCTAGATCTGAAGTTTCCAAAGCATCAGCTTCTCTGGCTCCTAACCAGGACTCTGCAGTGGTAGCTCTATGGCTCCAATCTCCTTCTTTGACAGATATCAGAATTGTCAGATTCACCACTTTTAAGTATTCAAGCCCATTTGAAGCTGCAGCTCCAACTATGGATTGTGTCCTTTCCCCCTTCTTCCCTCTTACTCCTAGACTGGAGTCCTCCCCAGAGCTGTCCCCTCTTTGAGTCCAGGGGTTTTCCTTCATAGGTAGGTAGGTTCATAGGTAGGTACTATGCTATTGGCCCTGGGGCCTATATAAGCCTAGCCAGATGGTACCCTGGATTTTGCCACCCAAGAAAATTATTTTCCCATGCCCCTGTCGAGCAGAGCCACAGACGTGATCCCCGGGGTGAATTTCCTATCTCCCATCTAGTCATCAAGATTTTTCTTGAAGAGTGCTAATGAGGAGCTTTGTTTGATATAGCTAGGTAGTTTGTTCCTGAGTATGGGAAGTCTGTGGGACAGGAATCTATCCCACCGGCATTTTCTGTTTATTGTGGTGACAAGGTTTAGGTCCATAGAGCGTGTACCTCAGAGGGATTTGGGTTTCCTTAAGTGGAGCATGTCCAACAGCTCTGGGTTTGACATAGATTTGTGTGTTAGTCAGAGACTGTCTCTGAGTAGCCGGTATGCGATGGAGTAAAGCTGGAGTTTTTTGAGACGGTCTTCATAGGGCATCTGTTTGAGGCCAGTAATCCTCTTTGTGAGTTATTTCTCTGGCCTCTCCAGTTGTTGTAGATGTCTTGTGAGGTACATACCAAAAGGGGTGCTGTACTCTATATTGGGTCTAATGAGTGACGAGTAGAGGGAAACAATGGCCTCTTTTTACCTGGATGAGAAACCATTTGTGACAAGGTGTGCCACATAGAAAGATTTCCTGACCACTGTGGCGATGCGATTATCAAAGGAGAAACTACTGTCCACCTGTGTCTCAAGGTCTCTTATCACACTTTCGGTGTTAAATAGACTACCACCTATGTGGTAGTTCATGGGTACAGAGTTTTTACAAAAGGGGATGACAATGCAGGCCATGGCTTTGACACCTGGCATCTGTCTCAGTGAGGCCCTTTTGTAGGATGCCCACATCATTAGGAGTTTCGATTATGGCTCCCAGTTTGCAGTCATCCGCAAACTTTGTTAGCCAAAGACCTTCTGTGATAGCCTGTACTTCAGAGAAGGAGATCCCAAACAGGAGAGGACCCAGGGCTGAACCCTGTGGTACTTCACTTGTCACTAGTCTGAAGTCGTATCTGGAGTATGTTACTTTCACAGTGTGGGTTCTGTTCATGAGCCAGTTGGCAACCCATCTTGTGACATAGGGATTTATACCTAGTTTAGTGAGTTTATCTATAATTCCAGAGTGGGGGATGGTATTAACAGCCTTGGCGAGATTTAGATAGGCTGTGTGAACCACCTTACCCTCATCTATGGCTTTGGTGACTGCTTCAAAGAAGTCTCTCAGGTTTAGGAGACATGATCTGCCTTTTACAAACCCGAACTGGGTGGGGTCCAGAGTTTGGAGATTACCAATGTCTTTGTTTATGAGTTCCATGATGATACGTTCCATGGCCTTGCAGACCAGGCTTGTCAGGTTAATGGGCCGGTAGTTCCCGGGGTCCATCATGGCTCCCCCTTTGTGGAGTGGGATAACCGTTGCGGTGCACCATTCAGTGGGCACAAAGCCTGAGGTGAGGCTATGATTGAACACGGTACTTAAGTGGGGTGCCAATTCGTTCTGTAGTTCGTGTAGAACACAGCCTGGGATATTGTCAGGTCCCATGGATGCTGTGTTCTTGGCTTTGAAGAGTGTGTTTTTTACCTGTGCAGCCATGATTACAGGAACTTTGCATTCTTCTGGTATAGAGATGGTCCTTCTAGGGGGTAAGAGGGGGGTAAAGTTAGCACTGAACCTATCTGCCAGGATGTTGGCAATATCAGTTGGTTCTGTATATTTAGTGCCATTGTGCTGTAACTCAGAGCAGATCTGAGTGTTGCCATTGAGATTCTTGACATAGCTATAGAATGCTTTGTGGTTGTCTTTAGAGTCAGTGGCAATTTTGTTTTCGTAATTAGCTTTGGAGGATTTTATGAGGGATCTCAGCTTCTTACTGAGGATGACCAGGGAGCTCTTCCAGTCATGGGATTTTACTCCTTTTTGCAACAGTTTCTTTCTTCTGTTGTAGAGTTTGTTTATAGCAGAGGACCACCAGATTGGCTTCCTTTCTTTGGAGGATAGCATGTTGGTTCTGTTAGAGATAGTATGATCCATGCACTCATGTAAGTGCTTATAAAGTGCATTTGTGTAGGATTCATCAGTTGTACCTCTATTGTCCGTCTGCATGGGTGTCATGAAGTTTGTCACTTCTGTCTTAAGAAGTGTGAAGTTGGCTTTGAAGAAGTTTTTTACGGTAGTTTCCCTAATGGGGGATGGAGGCGGGATGTGGATGTCTAGGGTGATTAGCTTGTGGTCGGATCTGACCAACAAGGAATTGACCTCTGGTGTGGAACACCATTCACCATGTTGGTGATGACCAGGTCTAGGATATTGCTGCCTCTGGTGGGGGTGTGAATAAGTTGATCCAAGGCATTGAAATTTATGAATTCCAGAAAACGTTGAGGGAAAGAGTTGGTACATGAGTAGTTTTCCCAGTTAATGGTGGGGAAGTTGAAATCGCCCATTGTTAGGATGTTGGGTTGTACCCTAATATTTTCCAGTGTATCAAGAAATAAGGAATGGGAATCCTGGGGCATGGTGGGGGGTCTGTAGCAAGCTATAATTTGGATTGTGGACTTGCCCAGAGTTAGTTGCACTTGGATAATCTCGGATGCATTATGCTGTGCAACTAGCCTGGAGGTGTGGATATCCTTATTAAATATGGACATGCCTCCACCTTTACTGCTTTGGTCCGGGTTAGGTGGCCGAAAGGTGTGGTATGAATTATAGCCTGGTAATGCAGGGGTGCTCTCTGGAGCTTTGAACCAGGTCTCTGTCACTGCACAGATGGCGATGTTCTCCATTTTAAGGAGTGCCTCGAGTGAGTGCATTTTGAGGTTTAGACTTCTAGCATTGAGCAGCGTTATCCTCAGATTTTGCTTTCTTGTACCTGTTACTGTGGTGAATTTGTCATTTGAACCTTGCCTAAAAGGGCACTATAGGGGTGGCAAGAGCCTTAGACAGTATCCGGAATCCCAAGGGTGACAGGTGCAAGCCATCTCTGGCAAAGCATTGTGGTCTGTCAATCATGTCATCCCAGACAGACAAATACTGGATCCCCTTAGAAAGACACCAGAAACTTACCAATTGTTGAAGTCAATCATTTTGTCCTTGTACTGTGGTATCATTCTGGGTGACGGCAGGATGCTACTGAGGGCTATGGTCATACCTACCTGGGCTACAAGATTGGAGAGCTTCTCCATGTCTCTTTTCATGTAGTCCAGGGAGGTACATCTCAGGTCATTCACACCAATGTGGACAATGACAGAGTCATATTTGTACTTGTTGTGGAGTGACCTGAGTGCGTGCATTATGTGGCAGATCCTGGCACCCGACAGCCAGCTGACAGTAACTTTCTCCTTGTTTAGCCTGGTGAGTGGAACATCAGTATGCCTGACTATAGAGTCACCTATGACTAAAGTGTTGGGTACATTGTTATGCCTTATGGGCTGTGGTTGAGTGGCACACAGAGATTGTGGGCTATGTGTCATTTGGGCTGTATTGGGGGGTGGAGTTTGCTTGCATTTCGGCTTTGGAGGCCCCTCTTGCTTGAGCAGGTTTTTATTGAGAGCCTCCGCGAATGCAGGTGTGTGTTTTGTGTTTCTATATGTGTTTTGGTGGTGTAGATTTTGAGGGTGAGTGTGGTGTAGTGCAAGTGTTTACCTTCTCCTCTTGACTGTCTATTCCAGTCTTGGTTGCAGAGAGCTTTGCTTCCAGTAAAGCTATATAAGTGCATCTCTCACAGGTTGTAGTGTTGGGTGGTAGAAGGAGAGGGTTGTCTGTGTACACGAGGCAATTGCTGCATTGCCCCAAGATGCTCAGATTCATCAGGTAGACAGGAGAAAACACTGGGAGCTGACCCTAAGACATGCCTGGATAGGTGCTTATTTATTAAGTACTAAAAACTGCTTTCCTCTAGACAAGTAAGGAAAGTTGAGTGCTGATCCTTTGGGATCCAGGAGTCTTTACTGCCTTTACCCCAACTCTCCAGGCCATTATCTACAGCTTCATATAAGTGTGATAAGTCCTCCAGCAGCATTATAGAATCAGATTTGGAGCAACTCATGCTTGAAGGCCCAGATGCACCTGGGAATCATTCCTTGGGAATCACTTTTGAATTTTGAAATGTCTAATTTGAAACTGGTTCAGGTTCTGGAATTTATCAGATGCAATTTGGACGCCACCAGTCAAATTGCCAAGTTGCCCTTTCTTAGAGGCCACCAGCTTCTCCAGTTCCACTGCATTTTGACTTGATGGCTGCCATTATCTTTCTTGTTCCTTTGGCCATATTTTTCATGAGAGCTCTTCAGTGGACCTTATTGATGAAATGGTCAATTATTTCTCATTCAGTGAAATTCCCAGCTCAGCTCACCAACATATGCTGTTAATACATTTTTTGGTAGCTAAAGTCAGATCAGTTTCCAGTGTTGTTCTTTTGTTTTTTCACAGCTGAAGGCCATGGTAACCATGGACGCTTTCCTCCTGGTGTGGGGGAGCATTTCATGGGGAAGATGTTCCAGACTGCCTGGTCCTCTTTAGATGTCCATCTTCACATCAGTGTTTTGGTGATGAAAGCAGTCCTAGCTTTGCAGGTCTTTCAGGGCTTCCTCCCCAAGGGTATGATAGCCATATGGATCATCAAAATGGCAGTGGTTTCATACATAAAAAATTAAGAGGAAATTAATCGTGTCCTGTGTGTTGAGAGGCCATGAGGGTGCAGCAATGGACAATGTCATCTCAAAGCTTTCTAATAACAATCCATCCTGGGGATATCCAACATACTGGTGGACACCTTGAGCAGGAGCATCCTTATGCCTCCCATGTGGACCCCTCAACCAATTAGGGTGTTTTGTGTTTTTAGTTGTTGTGCCTGCCCTGCTGTGACCATTTTGCTTCTGTCTGCAACACCAAATGCAGCAGCTTCTTCTTCCTGATCCCTCCAAAGGGACAGTGGCTGAGGGAAGTTCTACTCCATGCTTGGCTTCCAGGTCTTCTGCATGCATATCTTCCTTCAGCCCTGATAGTGAAGTTTAAACAGAAAGCAGCCTGTTGCAGAGTGGCCATGATTCTCGTAGTTCCCTTCTGGCTCAGACAAGTATGGCTCCCCGTATTGTGGCTTCATCTGTTGTACCTGCCTTGGGTTCTGGATCCAGTTCCAGACATGATATTACATCCTTCATGCTAGTGTCATCTGAATCTCAAATTCTTGATGATGGCCACTTAGTTCTTTCAATTCCAGTGATGGCCAGAGATTTCAAGCTTTCCAAGAGAGTTGTTTACACTCTCTCCTCCTCTGAAAACCCTCAACCAAAAGATTTACGCTGGCAAGTGGAATAGGTTTTGTTGCCTCTAAGGGCCTACACCTGTTTTCTTCTCCCTTAGTTGAAATTTTAGATTTTCTTCTTCTTCTTCTTCTTCCGGCTGTTCCCGTTAGGGGTCGCCACAGCAGATCATCTGTTTCCATTTCTTCCTGTCCTCTTCATCTTGCTCTGTAACACCAACCACCTGCATGTCCTCTCTCACCACATCCATAAACCTTATCTTAGGCCTTCCTGTTTTCCTGTTACCTGGTAGCTTCATCCTTAGCATCTTTTTCCCAATATACTCAGCATCCCTCCTCACCACATGTCCAAACCAACGTAATCTTGCCTCTCTGGCTTTGTCTCTAAAGCTTCCAACCTGGGCTGACCCTCTAATATACTTATTCCTAATTCTGTCCACCCTCAACACACCCAGAGAAAATCTTAACATCTTTAACTCTGCCACATCCAGCTGAAACCCCTGCCTTTTTGTCAATAAAATTTTAGATTTTCTGATTAATCTTTTTCAATCTTGACTCGGTTATGCCACTATCAAGATTCAGTTAGCAGCCATCTTGAATTTCCATATGGGTATGGATAACATGCCTATTGCATCTCTCAAACTGTCTAGGACATTTTTGAAGGGTGATTTCCTGCTTAGACCTCCCCTAGTTGTTGTTGTGTCTTTCGGCTTTTCCCGGTTAGGGGTCACCACAGCGGAACTCCGGTCCGCTAATGATTGGAAGTAAATTTTTTACGTGCCGAGTTGCCAGCCCTGACGCACAACCTTCAACGAAGGTACGCCCATTCACGCATGTCTCCACACAGAAGACGCTTTAGCTGAGAATCGAACAGGACAACGTCTTAGACCTCCCCTAGTAAGGACTCAAATTTCTCCTTAGGAATTGTCTTTTTTGCTCCAGTTGTGAACTAAACCTCCTTTCAAGCCAGCTGCTAGCTTAAATTTAAAGTTGCTATCTTTGAAAACTCAGTTCTTAATGGTAATTACATGAGCTAGAAGACTCGCAGAGCTTCAAACCTTGCCTTGCAGTCCTCCTTATATTATGTTCCACAAGGACAGTGTCTCCTTGTGGACAAATCTCCCTTCTTACTTAAAGTTGCTTCTGTGTGAAATTCAAAGAATTCAGTTAATTTGCCTATTTTTTCCCAAATTTCCGTAACAAAGGAGAATACATGCTTCATTTTTTCTATTTTCATCTGCAGTTCAGATTTTATTTAGATAAGACAAAATTTGTGAGAAAATCAGACCAACTTTTAATATCTTTTTCTAGGGCTAAATTAGGTAAGCCTGTCACTAAGGTAACTTATTTTATTTATTTACATTTGTTTACTGGGAAAGTCCAAATGGACACAGTCCTGTTTCAGCAGAGGTCTAGGGAGAAAAACTCAACATGCAACACATATTAATAAAGTACAATTTCACAAGTATAGAATCATACCACTATGACATTTTAAATGTAATCACATTACCATAAAATGCTTTAAGCATATACAATAGTTACTGTTAAGATGAATAAAGTACACTATACAGGAACAAAAGTTGATAACACTTTAAACTGTACAATCAAATAACCCCATTAAGATGAAGTTTACTACAAGTGACTATACTCAAAATAGGAGAACGTGTTGAGAGGAATATAGATGTAGGAAGACTGATGTTTGCAGGATAAAGTGTGGTTTCCTGCCTGTAACAAAGGAGAATTACCCGAGGTGAGCAAGCTGAAGATGGAGTTTGACTAGCCAGGGGTGACACAGTTACAAGTTGAATTGTCTTGAAGGTGTCTTTTTAGGGATTTTTTAAACTGAGTTAAGAATCTAGTAGCTGATATACGAGTGGGCAGAGTGCTCCATTTTTTGGCTATAATGTTTGAGTAAAGGGAGACACCTGCAGAGTTTTTGGCTTTAGTGACATGTAGGAGAGGTTTGTTATTGGAGTGTAGGACCCTATTACTGGAGTAGGCTTGAATTAGGTTTTGCAATGCAAGGGTTTTGTCGGGGGTGTATACAATTTTATGGGTTAGAGTAAGTTGGTGGTAGAGAAGAAGAGGAAATTCAAGCCAGCTGAGTTGTTTGAGGGCTGAGCAGTGGTGTGTTGGATGTGAGCTATTGGTGGCGAACTTTACCATTTTGTATAGCAGGCCGCAAGTTTAGTTATATCTCATTTTCTAATGTTGGTGAGGACTGGGGAGGCATAAAGCCATGTAACTATGATATGAGTGTGTGCTGTCTTAGATCTGGCACTATCTGTGAGGAATTGTTTGTTCCTTTATAATCCCCCAGTTTTGTGTACTTTCTTTATGGTGAGTGAAATGTGAGTGCCAAATTTCAGGTTGCAGTGTATTTCAACTCCTAGAAGTTTGGTGTGAGTGACAGGAGAGATAGTAGTTTTGTTGTTAGAAGTGATAGTGAATGTGGATATGGGGGTGGTGTGAGTAGTCAGCAGGAATATGAGACGTTGGGTTTTACTGGGGTTTAGTGTTAGATGAGAGTCGGTAATCCATTCTACTACAGAAAGGAAAGAGGCGTGTGTTTTTAATTGCAGCTCTTGGAGGGAAGGAGAGGAGCAGATTAGTGTTGAGTCGTCAGCGTATTGGATGACCGAGGCATGTAGAGCAGAGGTAGAGAAAAGTAAAGGACCAAGGATGGAGTCTTGGGGAACTCCCAGCATGACTCTTAATAAAGGAGACAGTTCTTGTCTCCACTGTACTGCTTGCTGTCTATTTGTTAAATAATGTTTAAACTAGGTTAAGGGGGTTGCTAAGGTTCAGTTCTGACAGGGATTTAATGAGGTTGTTGTGGTTAACCATATCAAACACCTTGGAGAGGTCAAGGAAGATGGCAGAGACATAGTTGCCATTATTTCTATGGTTGTTCACTGTATGAGTGAATGACTTAAGGTCTGTTGTGGTGCTGTGATGGGCCTGAGGCCATGGTGAGTGTCTGTAAGAAGGTTATGGATCAAGAGGTAGTCCATAACCTGAGTGTGTATACACCTCTCCGGTATTTTTGGAATAGGTGAGAGTGTTGCTATAGGCTGATAGTCGGTTAACTTTTTTACGTTCATAGATTCATAGGTAGGTACTAGGCTATCTGCCCGAAGGCATCTATAAGCCTAGCCAGAATGTGTTGGCTTTCACCACCCCCCTTAGATTAGTTACCTTTGCCTCTGTCCAGTAGAGCCACTGAAGTGATCCCCAGGGAAAACTTTCTGTTTCCTGAGTTACCCCCTTTGTGGAGTGGAATCATGTGTGAGATTTTCCAGATCTCAGGGTCTATTTCAGATATTGAATGGTTGATAAAAATGGAAACAGGGTATGCAATGGTGATGACAGCTGTTTTCAGAAATTCAGCTGGGAGTTTATCAGTGCCTAAGCTGGTAGGTTTTAACTTCTTAAGGAGTTTTTTTAATTACATCAGTAGAGACAGGATGGAAGGTAAAGCCATTTTTGTTATTATTGAAATCAGATGGTTGGTTGGAGGATGGACAGCTTTGAGTGTTAGCAAGTGTCAAAATAGATTCAGTGAAGAATTTGTTGAAATGAGTGGCAACACTGAGTGAGGTATCTGTTATGGTTGGGGGAAGAGTATTAGCTTTACCAGGGAGGAGAATGTTCTTAATGACTGACCAGAATTTTTGGGTTATTTTGATATCTGGTGGTAGTAGCTAGTTCTGTCTGTTTTTACACATTTATTTACCTTGTTATGGAGTTCAGGAAATGCCTGTTTGTCTGTATGGGATCTAGTTCTGTGCCAGTAGGCCCAGGCCTTATCTCTGGATCTCAGCAGAGATCTAGTGCCTTTGCTCATCCAGGGGGTGTAGTTGGATTTGATTCTTACAGTTCTAGGAGGGGCATGAGAGTTTAAGATACCTAAGAAGGTAGAGTTAAAATATAGAAAAGCTTCATCAAGGTTGAGGTTTTTGAGAGGGGAGCAGTTACAGACTTTGAGAGTATTAATAAAGTTAGCTGTATTTAATTTTTTCTTGTTTCTGATTGTTTGGTAATTGGTGGGCTCTCCTGATATGTGAGAAGTCTTATTACATAAGTAGGTAAATGGTCACTCAGGCTGTCAGGTCTTTAGATGGATTTCTAATTTTACTTCCTTTGTTTATTCTGTGAACGGTGTTCCTTTACTTAATAGATCTAAAGGCCAATCAGCCCTATTGATTGCTACTTTTAATTCCCTTTTTTTGCTTATAATATATGTGCAGGGGCTACTTGGTGTAGTAGTCCTCCCTTTGTAGTCCAATATAAGTTAGGAAACCAGACCAGATTCAGATCTGCCTTTAGCTCTACCATTTTACAGAATGTTATGTCCTGATGCCACCCATTTCAACAGTCTGGTGACTCTGTCCTACATTTTTGAGAGAGATGGAAGAGACAACATTGTATATGAAAGTTAAGTACTTACAATTACACTAGATCCATTTTGTCTTCGTCTGTCCATCTGCACCATCCCCCCTGCATTCCCCCTTCTAAATTGTCATCTCTATTATGTGTCACCTGATAGACTGTGCAGACCAACCCGAAGTCTAACTTTGGGGCCCTTTATCATGGTCCACTCTTTTTATTATGTTTGGGGTGCTTTCCAGTGTATAGCAAGGCAAACTCAAACTGAGGAGATTTAAAGAGTTTAGTACATTATTGGAAAGGAGACTGAGCCTTAGAGCTGAAGAATCTGACCTGGCGTCTTTGGATCCGATAACCCACATGTTAAGACAGGTGAGAAAGACAACACAGATTTAGCATTATAATAAGTACGTAACTTTCATTTCACTGCTTGTTAAATAGTTGTTATATTTTCATTTGATTGCAAATCTTTGTGGTTCTTTACTGTTAGCATAGTTTGGTGTGTATTGTTTCCTCTGTCTGAGGTTATCTTTCTTTTGCGCTGTGTTTTCTTTAAAGATACCAGAGTAGACTTCAAGCTTCCCCAAGTGCATTGATTGCATTCATTAACTGCTTCCTTAATATTCTCATGATACGTGTTTATTTCTTGTGGGTAACCCACTTACATCAAGACTGCCAGACCTGTGCCGCCTTCGGGGCCAGGGTGTTGGCTAGTGGACGGTCCCATGATGTTGGCCAGTAGATGGTCCCAGGGTGTTGGCCATTAGATGGTCCAAGTTACTGTTGAGCAGGCTCCTTCCTGTCTCTTCTCTGGCAAGAGCTCTGTCTCTTGTTTTTATGTCTTTCCATCCAAGAAGCCACAGGAGAAAGAAAAGGTATAAGGATAAAGATAAAGACAGGAAAGCAAGACACCTACCATCTGAGTTTGGCTTTCCACCCCTCGGAAATTCTTTTCAGGTACACAGAGGGCTGGGGAGCACTTAATCTCCTGTAAATCACAACAGATTATGGAGAGTACTCCAAGTGACAGTATCCCCCCAGGCAGAGGGAGTAAATTCAGAGGATGGCACCTCTGCAGAAACAGAGCTTCAGGGAGCCTTTTTCCAGTACGCCTTTCCAGCTTTCCAAACGTTTTGCTCAGCTGCTGCACTCTGTAGGCAGTCAGAGGAGCTGCTTGGTTCTCTATCCTCACATCAGATTCCTGGATGTTGAGAGTTAATAACAACTGCTACACCAGCCTCCTTCAGTTTTTCCCAATCTTACAACAAAGATCCCTTCCAGATGGTCCAGTCCATCACTGAATTGAGATAGCAGCATATACTCAAAAACGGCTCAGAAAGCTGATTATCCAAGAGGTCCCACTAAACCAGATTCTATTTGTTCCCTAAGAAAACATGGACCTTAGTCCCATTTTGGACTTAAGCAGGCTAAATGTGTTCATCAAACAGATTAAATTCCAGTTGGTAATGGTACAGTCCATTCTGCCCCCCCCATGCTACCCTAGTACTGCCCACCATCAGTATCATTTGGATGCTTGTCCCACCCTGGTGCTCATCATGTTACCCCAATACTTCCATCCTCAGTATCATCTGGATGCTCGTCCTTATCCCAACATGGTGCTTGTCATGGTACCCCAGTACTCCCCATCCTCACTAGCACCTGCATGCTTGTCCTTGTCCCAACATGGTGCTTGTCATGTTACCCCTGTACTCTCCATCCTCACGAGAACCTGCATGCTTGTCCTTGTCCCAACATGGTGCTTGTCATGTTACCTCTGTACTCCCCATCCTCATGAGCACCTGCATGCTTGTCCTTATCCCACCCTGGTGATCATCATCCTGCCCCAGTCAAAATGCAGTGGAGCATGATAAGGGATGTGCATCAGCTGTGATGCTCTGCTTAAGAACAGATTTAAATCTGAGGTCACATTTGGTCTTGTTGCTGTTATGACAGATTCATCACACTCTTACTACCGTGGTACTATTCATCCCAGCCCCAGTCGCATCAATGCCTCATAAATCTAGGCAGACTAGGTTTTATCTACTGTCCAGTAATGCTTGACCTTCATACAGACCTATCACAGAGAGTCACCAAAAATCAGATCACTTCAAATTTATTACTCCAAACAAATGTACTAAAAGTGTCTTTGTGATAGGTGGCTCTATACAGATTCTCCACTTACATGGCTGCGAGGGGATAGAGTCATGGAGAGTCATCTTTCAGGTGCCAGTATGTCTGACATTACCAGAGCTTTAAAGAACATTTCAACTGACATATATGACTAGACATATATGACTAGTTTGAGTGTGAATGACTTATTTATTTCTATTTATTTATTTGCTGACATTTGGTGAGCAGGAAAGTCCAACTGGGTCAGAAACCCATTTTCAGCAGAGGCCCGAGGAGAAAATCTCCAAACACTAACATAGAATAGTAGTAAATATATCATGCAAAAGTTGATATACTAGTAATTTTAAGACAAATACAGTAAATATGTCATCAGATTAATACAACAGTAAATTACTGAGTGGTGCACAGCTACAGTTATCCCACTCCACAAGGGGGGAACCACCTTGGATCCTGAGAACTACCGCCCCATCAGTCTGATGAGACTGATCTGCAAGGCCGTGGAACATATTATCATGGAACTTATAAACAAAGTCATTGGCAACCTTAAAACACTGGACCCCACCCAGTTTGGGTTTGTGAAGGGAAGATCATGTCTCCTGAACCTTATTGACTTCTTCGAATCAGTCTCCAGAGCCGTGGACAAGGGTAAGGCAGTCCACACAGCCTTTCCGGACCTCACCAAGGCCTTTGAAACCATCCCCCACTCTGGAATCATAGATAAACTTACTAAGCTGGGCATTAATCTCTATGTCACTCGATGGGTTGCCAAATGGCTTACTGACAGAACCCACACTGTAAAAGTAGCTGACTCCAAATCCAGCTCCAGACAAGTGACAAGTGGAGTACCTCAGGGTTAAGTCTTGGGATCTCTCTTGTTTGGCATCTACTTCTCTGAAGTACAGGCCAACACTAAGGGACTCTGGCTAACAAAGTTCACAGATGACTGCAAACTGGGAACCATTTTTGAATCCCCAAATGATGTGGATACCATACAAAAGGGCCTTACAGAAACAGATGCTTGGTGCCAGAGCCATGGGCTCAAGCTCAATGCCAAGAAATGTATAGTTATCCCCTTTGGGAAAAACATGTACCCGTGAATTATCACATAGGTGGCAGTACACTAAACACCGAAAGTGTGATAAGAGACTTAGGGACACAGGTGGACAGTAGTCTCACCTTCAATAACCACATTGCCACAACAGTCAGGAAATCCCTCTATGTGGCACACCTCATCACTAAGGGCTTTTCATCCAGTAAAAAGGAGGTCATTGTCCCACTGTACTCATCCCTCATTAGACCTTATTATAGGATACAATGCCCCGTTTAGTATGTACCTCTCAAGACATCTGCAACAACTGGAAAGGCTGCACAAATACCTCACTAAAAGAATCACCGGCCTAAAGCAGATGCCCTGTGCTGACTGCCTTAAAAAACTCCACCTATACTCTGTCACATATCGTCTACTCCGAGGCAATCTCTGCTTAACATACAAGGCCATGTCAAACCCAGAGCTGTTGTGCATGCTACACTTAAAGAAATCCCAATCCCTCAGAGCCACATGCTCCATGGATCTAAACCTTGTCATCACAATGAACAAAACATGCTGGAGGGATAGGTTCCTGACACAGAGACTCCCCAGACTCTGGAATAGACTGCCCATACATGTCATGCAGAGCGCCTCTTTGGCCCTCTTCAAAAGGAACCTTGATGATTGGATGGGAGAAAGGAAATTCACCCCGGGGATCACATCAGTCGCCCTGCTAGACAGGGGTCCAGAGAAGTAAATACTGTGGGAAGAAATAGCCAGGGAATTGTTATGGCTAGGCTTGTATAGGCCCTAGGACTGATAGCCTAGTACCAACCTATGAACATCCCCAAAAAATTGAAGGGCATGTCGTCGTTGAGTTACCTTCACCCCTTAAAAGCCCTCTCATTCTTTTCCATTTCCTATTGATTGGTGCCTAGAGAGCCTTGGCAAAACCTCCTACACATTCAGACAACTACCAACCAAGACACCCACTCAAGAAACCTACATTTCCACATAAATAAGACCTGATGGTAGGATAGATATCTTACACAGAGTGAATAGCTCTTTATGGAATAATCTTTACTTATATGTTAACCAGAGTTGCTACATAACCCTTTTTAAGTGTAATCTGGATAACTGGATGGATAATTGTAAGTACATTCCCAGTGTGGCCCCCCTGGCCTTATGGAAAAGGGCCAAAACTAGGTTAGGGTCTGGTTTTGATTCATGTCTTGGTACATGGGTGAGCTTGTTGACAAGGCTACAAATGGTCTATTCGATCAACAGCCAAGTATGAACCTATGTGTTATCTTTTAGAGTCTATATAAAAAGCTTGGCAAGTTGTAATGCTTGCTGATTCATTCAGCTGTCCTCTTCTTAAGGAGGAAGATTTGGACACGTGTGTTAGAATGACACAACAAAACTCACTTCACTCTTCTAGAGGCATTCTCCTCTGTAGGAATAGCAAAAGGAAAGAACACAGTATAAATCTTTTAATAAATCATAAAAGATAAAAAAACTTCACTTAAATAATCAAGCATTGAGTAGGACTGTTTTTGACAATTGAGTGAATTTATTTTTAATTGTATTAAATGTGCTGTCCTGAATTCTTGCCTTTTGTCATTTATATGAATATGACATTCTCTTTTATAATTGATTATCTCTAGAATACTTTATTCAGAGAAAGTAGATTTTATGGAGAATGGTGTTCCACCATTTAGGACTATTCATGAGAAACAATTATTGGAGGTCAGAGTACCATGAATTACAGTTCACTTTAATTTGCAGTATGGTTTCCCTAAATAGGAATGATTTTAAGTTTTAATTTGTATTGCCAGGGTGTTTAAAGAGCATGAAAAAATACACTCCATGTTTGACATTTACCAGTTTATCTGGGGACATCACAACTCTCTTCCATTTAACTATATATTTTTAATAATAGTGTTTTGTTTGTGCTAAATTAGGGATGATTTTTAAGGAACAGTATGCAATTCATGTTATTATGAGCATTTGTTCACATATAATATTTCAGGATGAAAAAGTGGGAATAGTTTATTTATTTTTGTCTGTTTATTTGACACGATTTACTCAAGAATTATGTTAACATTTTCCTTTATATTATTAGAAATATGAACATCTATGAAACTGAAACTGTTTTCTGTCCAACATAAGTGGATACTGTTTGCATATTTGTTTAGTGTTAGAAATGATACTGTTATTTTGCACTGTCTTTTCTGCATTCCTTTTGTATCTTGTGAGATGACAGAATCTGTTAAACTGTTCACAACCTCTGTAAGAAAATGATTTTGATTTGATAAATAAACTTAAATGTCATATGCAGATATTGGAAGTTTATGTAATTTCAAATGCTAATTGCAGGATTACCTAAGCAAGGGGTCCTAGGTAGCAGAGAAAGATACGTGTTAAAGTAGGTGATCCTTCATTTTTCACCTGATCAAGCAGAAGAACACAGATCGTTTACCTGATAATATCTCAACTTTGCTTTTCTACTTTGCATTTGCGTTGATGACTTTGAATAGATCCATTTAATAAGAAAGGAGAGATTAGCATAATGGTTAAGGTATTTACCTTATAGACCCACTGTACAGGGTTTGATTCTTACATGGGGTGATTGGCTAGGCTTAAAATAGTCTATAAAAACAGTTAGCCTAGTAATAATCTATGAACCTATAATACAGATAGTAGCAAATGACACATAAACATCTCCACCTGTCGTATCTGCATTTAGAAATTAAATGGGTTTATTATTTGAAATGACAAAATGTTAAGTCTTTTCCTAGTTTACTTGTAACAGAAATTAAGACCTCTTTCTGGAATTTTAGAGGGTTTGCAAATTAATGTTCATTATTTAATTCTTTAACAAAGGGACAAAGTGTATTAAAAAGTGAAAATAGATTTCAGATAATATGCATTGAGGTTCTGGGGTTTGCCATTGGGGCAGTTTTTAATCACTTCTGTTACTGTCTGTTTTGAAATTGGTTTTGCAGACATTTTCTTGACTAGGTAATAAAGGCTTAGAAAGAAAAAAGAGTTGTAAAAACTGGATGGTTGTCATTACAATGCCAAAGAATTTTGGAAGGTATAAATTGTAACAGCTTAGAGTCAGTAAATCCTTAAAACTCAGTAAATGAAGGTTAGTTCTTTAACTTTAAGAAGCAAATTGAATTCTGTAAAAGAGTCATGATTGTGACAATATACTCATGCACTAAAAATGGACATTGCTGTCATAAGAAAGACTCATAAGATTAAGGAAGGCGTACTCCACAGATTCTGGCAAATTCTTTACATTGAATTAAGTCCTGTGAGGCTCAGCATTTTTTTTTATTTTCTAAATCCATAATTTTTCCTGGTGTGGGTTGTTGTGGTAGCAGAACAGGCTAGATCGTGCTTCCCTTTCCCCCAGCAGTGGTTTCCAGCTTGTACAGAGGGGATCACATGTTTGCCGACAAGTTGAGAAATAGAATTCCAGCAATATGTCCTGGGTCTGTATCATCTTCCCAGTGCATGGTGCCCTGTATACTACTTGTGGGAGATGCCTACAAGGTGCCCAAACCACCCAACTCCTCTTTATTATTTTTATTTATTTAATATTTGTTTACCAGGAATGACTGACTCGGAACCAAGCCAATTTTCAGCTGAGGTCCAGGGAGAAACATTCTAGATGCATGTCTTTGTAATATGGGAGGAAACATGTAATATGGAGAAAACCCACAAGGATGAAGGGAGGACATGCAGACTCCACACAGAAGGCGGAGAATCCAAGCTCAGATTCGAACCGGAGAACCTCTTGCTGTGAGGCGACAACGCTACTGCTGCACCACTGCTCTGTCCAACTCCTCTCTGCATCAAGAAGCAGTACTTACACTTTGACATCTACCTGGGCTGCTATATTCCTCATATTATCATGGAGACAAAGCCCAACTGCCCTGTGAAAAGAACTCATTCCTGCTGCTCATATCTGCAGTCTCATCCTTTTAGTCACTAACCAAAGCTCATGCCCATGTGCGAAGATGGCGACACAAACAGATTAGTAAGTTGTGAGCTTTGTCCTATGACTCTGTCCTTGTTTTACCAACACAGTATGGTACAATGCCTGCAGTACTCTTACTAGCACACCCCTCTGCTGGTCACTCTCCTGATGTCCTCCTACCTTCATTCCTGAACAAGATTCCAAGACACACAAACTTCTCCACCTGCAGTATCCGTTCATCCATCATCTGCAGACAGCAATCTACTCTTTTCTGGGACAGAACCACAACCCCATGATTTGGATGGCTGATTTTGATCCCATCTGTTTTATATTCAGTACTGATTTGTCCTACTGTACATAGAAAAGCAAAGTCATTTTACCCTAAGACACAAGTTCATCTGGAAAAACAAAAATGCAACCCTTACATCACCAAAATGGATGATTCCACATTTTGGCTGTACTTTGATATGTTGTCTTTTAAGATGACAACAGGATTAGAGGCAAGACACATGCCTGGCAGAGTTTTATTCCCACATTTATTTATTTATTTATTTGTATTTATTTATTTATATTTTTTACTGGGGCAGTGCACTGATATCAATGAACCATTTGCAGACACAGCCTGGGTGAACAGAATAACATGAGAAATGGACAAAACATATTTACAGATACAAGGATATGCTAAACCGCATATACATGTGGTAAAGATGTAAAACCTGATTGGACGCATGTTTATGGATCGTGAAAAATGAAATGTATAATGGGAAGAGATAAGTATGTTTTTAAGGAGTTATGGTCTGATAATTGTTCTTTAACTAGATCAGTAATAATAATAATGAATGTTTCATCCTGTATCTGTAAAAGGTAAAGTGCAATCAGCTGTGAGGTAGACCAACATGTCATCATGGACCTTTTCTAAATGGACACTAGTATTATCCCGAATGTGTGCAACAGACATGTGTGAATTGCTAATGCTTCATCCTTGTCTGTTACATTTGTTAGATGTCCTGAAAGAGATCATTGAGGGCATGCATGATGGCAACACTATCATCCCGTGGAATTTCACCAGGCAAAGGCATTTGACAAAAATTTGCATACTGTCAGATGTGGCCATAAACACCTATATCATCAAGTGGGTAGATCACTGGATCACATACATGGCATCGCAATATGTTGAAATGTGTGAAGAGACCTATAGCTCAGGTCCAGTGATGAGGTCTGTCTATCAGGGCTGTCTGCTAGACCCTTTCCTGTCCATTATTTAAATCTCAAATGTCAAGAATGACATTCCCATACTGTGTCCAAACAGCTGCCTGAAGGACTACAGACTGGGGGGCAGTCATTGACTCCAACTGTGATATTAATACAGATAGTGTCAACAGACACCAAAGATTGCTGCCACAGCCATGAGATCACATGAGATGAAACAAAAATATGTGGGGATATGTTTTATATATATATATATATATATATATATATATATATATATATATATATAGAGAGAGAGAGAGAGAGAGAGATCTAGATATATAGATATAGACATACATATAACTATATATATGCCATACACACCAGTCAACTAGCCTGTAGTGATCATAATGTCACATGTCCCTCCTAACACCTCCAGCAGATGTTATATTGTCTGGATGGTGTACTCGATTGCCTACATAGATTGCTGACATGTCATCATAGATGTACAAGTGTGTTTGTACAGAACCATCAGTGATCACTCAGAATCACATATGTTGTGTTAGAGACATGGGATCACTGGTGGTATTATTCTGATATTATCCATGATTGTGTGTGTTTATTTGTTGTTTCCCATGAGCCTATAACTGTGTCTTACTTGTTGGAGACCTCTGCTGACATTACAGTCATATTCAGGCAAATCAGTTTGCACAGCTTCACAATATGCATCAAACCCCAGCTGTATATAACATTCCTGATAGATGTCCTCTCCATTGTTCATGTTAGGATTCTTATATCACAAAGAAATCTTCTCCATTATTCTGTCTCCTTGTCTGACAGTCACATAATACACATTTTCACTGTCCAGTCAGTACTGTACCATGTCAATATGTGATTAGTGTTTCTGGTTTATCTGTCATCCATTGACATGCCCTCATCTGCTGTACATTACAATGTTTCACCTGTCCTCTTTCCCTGTGTTCATTCCTACAATTCATCTGTGTGTCCGTATTCAACACACACTTCCCCTGACAGTTTATTTTAAATGGCAGTCCATGTACCCTTACAGATCATTTACACACCTTTTGTACAGAATGCCTGGGATGGGATTACACAGTACTCTGCACTGTATACACTGTCCTGTACTGTGCTTGGACCATATTCATTACTGTATCATAAACCCCTGGTAATCATTGTGGCATTCTGCTCAATGCTACTAAACTAGTCTGCTTGAAGGTAAACAGGTTTGCTGTCCATGTTGCTTTACATGATTTCCTGGCAGGCAAAACTGTTGCTAGCCATAAAACCTCAGTTGTTTGCATTTACATGTGGTGCACACATTTAAACACAGTGCACAGCATGCATATGTGATTAGCGCTGCTATGCACTCTGCAAACACATAAACAGAAGCCTACATGGAGTCTATTGAATCCCACTGATAGTAATCTGATGAGGAAATGCATATGATATTAATATCAGCATTATGATCTGTGTACTTTACCCAGCAAAAGCATATAAGCACACAATAAGAGGTATAAAACATATTCAGCACATATAAAATTGGTGGAAATATATGGGAAGCTTGAAACATTTTTTTGCTGTATATAAAGTCTTTTATAAAGCTTTTGCTGTTTCCTAGAAAGTAGTCTGTTCACTTGTTCCTTAGTTTTTATCTCTTTTTATCTGTATACATTTGATTTATCTTCTGTTTTATTTTAATCCTGCTTAACTTTCTTAATTTTCTTACAGCCCCTTCTCCTAACCTGTTTATTATTATTTTATTTTATTTTTTGCTTTTATTTTCTTTCCCTCAATACCTAGGTAATATGATGAAAGACATTTAATTCTAGTTTTACTGTTCACTAGTCTTTGTGAACATTTTTCCCTTGTATATCAAATGCATAACTGACTTATTCAAAAGCAAAAAAAAAAAAAAACTCCAGGTTTAATGTACACAGAGACACCTTAGATTTACAGACAATGGCAGAGATCAGTGAGAAGAGATATTTATTAATGCTGATAAATATTCACAGGTAAAAATCAAATATATATTTAACTGCATTGTTGTCAATTTTCAACTTGGCACCTTGAGCAAAACTTATTTCTAGCTCTCTAGAATGTTCAGCGTTGATGACACAACCAGAACATCTTCTGACATCTTCACATCCTGACATCAGTCACTCAGAAAGCCCCACCCACAATTATAAACAGCATCTAACACTGAGCATGTGTGACAGACGTTACTGAGATGATGTGGGTTATGGTCCCAAAATAAGTCATCTTAGGCATACAAACTCTTTGTACCACCACTTTATTTCCTCATGCCATTGCCTCGAATTTCACAGAAAGAATAATGATTTTAATGTCTTTCTTTTTTATTTTAAAAAATGTTGCATTTTATGCCATTGTAGATACACTCTAGGAGGAAAAGTTGTACAGTACTTATAAAAAAACAGAATGAGAAAGACAGAAAGCTATAGCTCTATTAGTAAAACCGTTTTCAAAAACTGGTAATTAGGATCCAAACCAAAGGAAAAAAGGTAATACAGACAAATCACTCCACATAAGCTGCAAGAAAGACCCAGCCAGTCTTGAATCTTTACTGTATAAAACCTTAAACCTTCTGTCGTGGAGACTAATGGGATGTATGCAAATGACATACCAGTGTTTCAGCTAAATGGCTTCTGAATGTCGTTATGGGTACATTCAGACCAACTAAGCTAAACCCCACTCACTTCCTGTAGACATGGTATCAGGCTTGGCTTCAAGCTCTGTATTTTTTAATTATTACCAGAATCTACTTTTTTTTTAAGCTGTGTGTGTTTCTTAAGTGCAGCCAAACAATTCACTTATGCTTTATTGATGAGGTCATAAAATCAGGTTTGTCTTTAAGCTCTGTGTTTCTTAAGTATAGCCAAACAGTCCATTTAAGCTGTACTGGCGAGTTCAGAAAAAAGGCCAAAACATAGCATAACTTTATAACCCAAGTAGACAGCTGAGATCCACTGAAACACATTATTAACTGTTATATAAGCAACTCATTTGGTGACTCCACTTTCCTAGCCAAACTCTGGGACTCTCTTCCTCTTTCTCTGTACAAAACACAGTAAACACCAACCCTTTTAAGGCGCAAATGAGGGGATGCCTAAATGATATTGATTATGTACATGCACAACTCCTGGATGATGAATGTCCTGCCCTTTCTGTCTCCTATTCTTTAAGCTATATCCTTTGGTAATGGTCCAATATCTCCTTCTTGTCCTGACTCTCTCTTGTCTTCTTCCTTCTACCTGTCCTAAAACATCCTCTCTCACCTCTTAATACTAATCCTGCATTTCCTGTTCTCTCCTAAAAACATATTTCATAGCTCTTTAGATGCTGCTGCTATTAATTAGTGGCACTTTGTTTAGATGTTGCATATTTGTTGATTATTTGAATAACTCTGTTGATTACTTGTATACCTGTGTTTACTGTATTCTTTTTGTATTTTTTTCAGAGCTTTTAAATATTATGCATTTGTTGATTACTTGTGTATTTCTTTTTATTGTTTTCTTTGGTAATGTTGCAATTTTTCTGGAGCTTTTCTCATCAACCTCCTCTGAAAAGCAGTAGCTTTCTACCAGTCAGACAGGTCTATATTATATATTCAGTTTCAAAACTTCGAATCCCATATGTTCGACAACATATGATTGAAGTTTGAAACTTCGAATATATAATAAAACATAAAAAAAAACTTAACACTCCGATGCACCCCCACACCCCCATACTTAAATATACCAACTCCGAGATCGCACTTCAGTGCAGAAAAGGGAATCTCCCATTCTGCACCGTACGGCGCCATTATGTTTAACCTTTGAACTTTTCAAAGTTCGATCTTATGGTGTCGACCAAATGACATTCGAAGTTTGAAACGATCATTCATCTAATAGGAACCCCAGTCAGACTATCCCAGGAAACAAATGCAATAAATAAATACATGTCTGAGCTTTACCATGGGGTTTTTATTTACTTATTTTATTTATTTATATTTGTTTACTCGGGTAGTGCACTGATTAATGCTGATCAATTTCAGGCTCAGCCTCTACAAATTACAGGATATTTCTTCCACACAAAATACAGAAATGTAAGCAATAATAAAGTTCAGACTGGTTACATATAAAAACATATATATACATTCTACTGAACAAACAGAGTATGTATTATATTTGGATACATCCTACCGCCATCCACTGCTGAAGGTTTAAGGTTTTACACACTGAAGATTCTAGATTGGCTGATATTTTCTTGCAGTTTTTACAGAATGGTTTGCCTGTGTGACCTTATTACCCTTTAGTTTGGATGTTATTTGTGATCTTTTGCAGGCACCGTAATGCTGATGAGCATCAGGCGTGGTTTTAAACTCAGTGTTGCTAATGTTTAGACAGATAATCCACTTATGCTGTACTGACATACATGGTATTACTCTAGCAAGTGGGGGAGGTTTTATTGGTGTGAATACACCCACAAAGAATTAAACATCATGCTTATTTAGAAGCAATGTAACTGAAAATCTATTATGTTCTTAAGGGGCCATATATCCCATGGGCTTCCACTACATGAGACTTAAAGGTTTTCACAGTGAAGATACTAGTTTGTCTGGATAGTCCTTGCAGTTTTTACTGAGTTGGTATTTAGGATCAGAACATAACCCTTAAAGAATGTGTCATTTGAATTATGAAGTTATGTATGAAGCACGTGGATGAACTGGTCCAGGTACCCTTTTAAGCCATGATTATGATTATGTTTGTAAAGGGTTGCAAGAATTATTACCAGAACTGGAAGGGAGACATTGTGACCAGAACCTAGAATGTGTTCTAATTACATGTATTTTAAGGTTCTGAAGGAAAGCTTCTCTTCATTACACAGTGGTGCAGTGGTAGAATTGTTGCTTCACAGCGAGAGGTTCTCGGTTCGATTCTCAGCTGGAATGCATTCTGTGCAGAGTTTGTATGTCCTCTCTGTGTTTGTGTGAATTTTCTCCATGTACTCTGGTTTCCTCCCACATTATTTATTTTATTTTATTTATTTTACATTTGTTTACAGGGAAGGTCCGACTGGACACAGGTCCATTTTCAGTGAAGGCCCAGGGAGAAAAGCTCCAAGTATAGCAAAATACACTTACAGTACACAACAATACTATATAATACAATACAGTGTTGTACAAAAACAGTGGCTGAATATTCACTGAGGTTCGGTAGTAGCAGAATATAATACAGTGATAAACTTATTTACAAGATAAGACATAAATTAGCTTGGCAAGGTTGAACATACTTAGGAAACAGTGTAGTAGAATATAGTACAGTGAGAAACTTATTTACAGGATAAAACAAAAAGTAGCTAGATGTAGTTGAGCATACATAGCAAATAATATAAAAAAATTAACATTGCTGACTAAATGAGGGTTAGTATAAGGTTAGATTATAAGGTTATAGGTTGCATTACAAAGATGTTCATCTGGAGCATTTCTTCCTGGGCCTCCATTGAAAATTGACTTTGTTCCAAGTTGGACTTTTCCAGTAAGCAAATGTTATATAAATAAATAAATTCATTAATGTAATTGTTGGTCTTCCCATCATGGTAGAGAACTAGGACAGTGTTCTAATTACATGTGTATTAAAGTTCTGAAGGAAAGCTGCACTTCATTAATGTAAGTGGTGATCTCCTCCCATCTGACACACCAGTATGCCTGAAGGAAGCAGACACTCTGTGATGCTCTCCTCCCATCCAGAACACTAGTATACCTGAAAGGAACACACTCCATTGTGACCTACTCCCATCCAATACACCACTATTTCTGAAGGGAACAGACGCTAAGTGTTTCTCTCTTCCCATCCAGCACACCAGTGTGCCTGAAAGGAGCACACACTACATTGCACTCTCCTCCCATCTGACACACCAGTATGGCTGAAGGGAACACACTCTGAGCTGCTTTCTTCCCATTTGACACACCAGTAAGTCTGAAAGGAACACAGTCTGCTGAGGTGTCCTCTCAACCGACACACCAGTATGCCTAAAGGGAATGCACACTGTTTGGTTCTCTCCTCCCATCGGACACCGGTATACCTGAATGGAAACAGCCTTTGTGATGCTCTCCTCCCATTCAGGCATAGCAGTTTGCCTGAAAGGAAGACACTTTGTGGTTTTCTCCACCCCCCCCATCCAACATTCCAGTGTGCCTGAAGGAAACACATGCTATGTGGTGTTCTCCTTGTAACGAACACACCGGGAAGCCTGAAGAAAGTAAAAACACTGTGGTGATGAGTTGCCATCCAGCACACCAGTGTACCTGAAGGGAACGCACATTGTGTGGTGCTGTCCTCCCATCTGGCACACCAATGTGCCTGAAGGGAGCATGCAGTGTGTGGTGCTGTCCTCTCATCTGTCACACCAGTGTGTCTAAAGGGAACACACACTGTGTGGTTTTGTCCTCCCATCTGGCACACCAGTGTGCCTGAAAGAAACACAAACTGTGTGGTGTTGTCCTCCCTTCTGATACACCAGTGTGCATGAAGGGAACACACACTTTGTGTTGCTTTCCTCCCTTCTGATAGACCAGTGTGCCTGAAGGGAACACACAGTGTGTGGTGCTGGCCTCCTGTTTGTCACACCAGTGTGCCTGAAGGAAACACACTATGTGGTGCTGTCAACCCATCTGTCACACCAGTGTGCCCAAAGGGAATGCACACTGTGTGGTGCTGCCCTCCCATTTGTCACACCAGTGTGCCCGAGGGGAATGCACACTTTATGGTGCTGTCCTTCGATCTGACACACCAGTGTGCCTGAAGGGAACACACAGTGTGCATTGCTGGCCTCCCATCTGTCACACCAGTGTGCCTGAAGGAAATGTACACTATGTGGTGCTGTCCACCCATCTGTCACATCAGTGTGTCTGAAGGGAATGCACACTGTGTGGTGTTGTCCTCTGATCTGTCACACCAGTGTGCCCAAAGGGAATACACACTGTGTGGTGCTGTCCTTCCATCTGTCACACTAGTGTGCCTGAGGAGAGTGCACGCTTTATGGTGCTGTCCTCTGATCTGACACACCAGTGTGCCTGAAGTGAACACACAATGTGTGCTGTTGTCCTCCCATCTGTCACACCAGTGTGCCTGAAGGGAATGCACATTGTGTGGTGCTGTCCTCCCATCTGTCACACCAGTGTGCCTGAAGGGAACGCACACTGTGTGGTGCTGTTCTCCCATCTGTCACACTATTGTGCCTGAAGGGAATGCACACTGTGTGGTGCTGTCCTCCCTTCTGTCACACCAGTGTGCCTGAGGGGAACACACACTTTATGGTGCTGTCCTCCGATCTGACATACCAGTGTGCTTGAAGGGAACACACAATGTGTGGTGTTGCCCTCCCATCTGTCACACCAGTGCTCCTGAAGGGAATGCACATTGTGTGGTGCTGTCCTCCCATCTGTCACACCAGTGTGCCTGAAGGGAATGCACTCTGTGTGGTGCTGTCCTCCCATTTGTCACACCAGTGTGCCTGAAGGGAATGCACACTGTGTGGTGCTGTCCTCCCATCTGTCACACCAGTGTGCCTGAAGGGAACACACACTGTGTGGTGCTGTCATTCCATCTGTCACACCAGTGTGCCTAAAGAGAACACACACACCGTGTGGTACTGTCCTCCCATCTGACAGACTAGTGTGTTTGAAGGGAAGATACATTGTGTGATGCTGTCCTCCCATCTGACTGACCAGTGTGCCTGAAGGGAACACACGCTGTGTGGTGCTGTCCTCCCATGTATCACACCAGTGCACCTGAAGGGAACATACATTAGGGAACATACACTGTGTGGTACTGTCCTCCCATCTGTCACACCAGTGTGCTTGAAGGGAATGTGCACTGTGTGGTACTGTCCTCCCATCTGTCACACCAGTGTGCCTGAAGGGAATGCACACTGTGTGGTGCTGTCCTTCCATCTGTCTCAACAGTGTGCCTGAAGGGAATGCACAGTGTGTGGTGATGTCATCTCATCTGACAGACCAGTGTGCCTAAAAGGAATGCACACTATGTGGTACTGTCTTCCCATCTGACAGGCCAGTATGCCTGAAGGGAATATACATTGTATGGTGCTGTCCTCCCATCTGACACACCCTTGTGCCTGATGAGAACACTCACTATGGGGTGCTCTCCTCCCAACTGACACACACATGTGCCTGACTGGAACACTCACTGCGAGGCACTCTCCTCCCATCTGACCCACCAGTGTGCCTGATGGGAACACTCACTGTGGGGCACTCTCCTCTCATATGACACATCTGTGTGCCTGATGTGAACATTCATTGTGGGGCGCTCTCCTCCAATCTGACACACTTGTGTGCATGATGGGAATGCTCACTTTGGGGCACTCTCCTCCCACCTGACACACCCGTGTGACTGAAGAGAACACACTGTGGGGTGCTGTCCTCCCACTTGTCACACCCATGTGCCAGAAGGGAACCCACACTGTGTGGTGCTGTCCTCCCCTCTGTCATACCAGTGTGCCTGAAGGGAGCACATGCTGTATGGTGCTGTCCTCTCATCTGAGTGACCACTGTGTGGTGCTGTCCTCCCATATGAGAGACCATTGTGCCTGAAGGTGGTGCCACAGTGTGTGGTGCTGTTCTCTCATCAGTTACACCTGTGTGCCTGAAGGGAACACACACTTTGTGATGAGAGAATGCACAGTGTGTGGTCCTGTCCTCCTAACAATCACACCAGCATGGTGCTGTCCTCCCATCTGACACATCAGTGTGCCTGAAGGGAATGCCCAGTGTTTGGTGCCATCCATCCATATGTCACACTGGTGTGCCTGAAGGGAATGCCCAGTGTGTGGTGCAGCCTCCCATCTGTCATACCGGTGTGCCTGAGGGGAACACCTAGTTTGTGGTGCCTTCCTCCCATCTGTCACACTGGTGTGCCTGAAGGGAACACCCAATTTGTGGTGCCATCTTCCCATCATTCACACCCATGTGCCTAAAGGGAACATACACTGTAGTGTGCCTGCTGGGAACACACACTGTATGGTGCTGTCCATGTGGTGCTGTCCTCCTTTCTATCACATCTGTGTGCCTGAAGGGAATGCACACTGCATGGCGCTGTCCTCCCATCTGACAAACTGGTGTGCTTGAAGAGAATGCACACTGTGTGGTGCTGTCTTCCCATCTGTCACACCAGTGTGCCTGAAGGGAACACACACTGTGTGGCACTGTCCTTCCATCTGTCACACCACTGTGTCTGAAGGGAACACACACTGTGTGGCACTGTCCTCCCATCTGTCACACTGGTGTGTCTGAAGGGAATGCACACTGTGTGGCACTGTCCTCCCATCTGTCACACTGGTGTGCCTGTCTGGCACCTGCCATCTGGCACACCAGTGTGCCTGAAGGGAACATGCACTGTGTGGCATTGTCCTCCTGTCTAGTCTGATACACTCGTGTGCCTGATGGGAACACGAACGGTGCAGAGCTGTCCTCTTGTTTGACATACCAGAATATCTGAAGGGAACAGGCACTGTGTGGGGTTGTCCTCCCTTCTGACATAACCCAGTGTGCCTGATGGGAACAGACACTGTGCAGAGCTGTCCTCCCATCTGACACACCGGTGTGCCTGAAGGCAACAGACACTGTGCGGTGCTGTCCTTCCATTTGACATACCGGTGTGCCTGAAGTGAACTAACAGTGTGTGGTTCTCTGCCCACAACCAGTACAGCAGTAGCCTGAAGGGAGAAAACACTGTGTGATACTCTGCACCCAACAAACACACCAGTATATTAGTTTGACTTTCCTTTACTTTTTGCATTCATTTCTTTGATGAACATACAGCTCTCCACTCAAGCAACCTTCTTAATCACATTTGTTGGATACACAGACTGGCTTATAGAAGCAGTGTTGTTACACTGTAACAAGCCTCTGCATCACATAATGGTAGCTAGTCACACTACAGAGACATAGAAATTACTTACATTGCCTTCCATTTAAATGAATAGTAGTTATATAAATATAAGTACATATAGATGTATGTGAGTGTAGCTGAGGCTCATCCTGTCAGCTTGGGGATGTTTATCTTTGTACCATCAAATCCAAAAACAAACGAAACAGAGTCCAAACTGGCCATAATCTTTTATTGTAAAACGTAAGCGCTTTCAGGTTAAAAAAACCTTCATCAGACAAACTTCACATATTCTGCATTCTGTACATTTTACAATAAAATATTACGGCCAGTTTGGACTATGTTTCATTGGTTTTTGGATCTCTTTTTAAAAGAGGATCAAGAGGAGTCCTTAAGGTAACCTAAGAGGTTTGTGTCTTGCTACATTTTGGTTTGTTGTTGCATCTTCTTTCCACATGGCTGAAGCAGAATGAAGAGGTTGAACTGGAGTGTCTGCCACAAAAATGTTCACTGGGCTCTGTAAGAGAGAAGTTTAAAAGCAATGTATTTTCTTGTTTAAATCCTTTACTTGGGATGGATTTGGTGAAGAACTATATACAGGAAAATGCTCTATCCTCAGGTGAGCAATTAAATGAGACTTTTTTTGAGCTTCTGACATGTTTAGATAATACCACAAGGAAATTGAAATGCCTGCAATGGCAGAGGTTTCACATGGAAGCATGTTTGGAATATAAAATAGTGCCTAGGGGGATGAGAGTACTGTGTATACCAGCACAAGGAGAAATATGTCCTGATTTATTAGCGTGCTGGCAGCAGATAAATATAGACACCAGCTTTCATTATATGAATTTGCTAATTGAATATTATTTACCTGTTGAAGAGAAACTTTGTAATGAGGTAAAAGACATGCAGAGTAATTTACAAATGCACTACAACACAGACTGACATCTGTGTAAAATTACTTGTGTACTGAATAATATAGCCTTGTTTGAAAATAAATTGCAGCAACCAAAGATGAAAAAGCTGCAAAGGGACTATCAGGACTTCATAACAGGCTGTATTTTTACATGGCCTTGAGAACAGGCTAGAACTGAATCTAATCCAGCAGTAGCAAATAACTTTACTGTGTCCAGTATTGTAAATGATAAACAAAATGTGAACAATGCTTCTGTGGCTACAACCACGACTGCAGAAAATTCCATGGTTGCCATGGACTCTAACAGCAATATTTCTACCATGGCTTAAGATGATGACATCACACAGGGAACCAAACAGCCCAGTGTCAGTTTGGGAGTGAGACCGAAAACTTCACTTCCTTCTTCTTCATCTTCTTTTTTTGCAGCAAGGAGCAGCTCCATGACTTTTCCAACTTTCCCAGTACCTGTAAGGAAGAAAACAGAAAACAGGCAAGGCTGCTCTACACAGAGGGATGTGAAACAGCGGACGATCATGAACTGACTGATTTTAATGACTGTAATGTCTTTAATATGTCTAGTGTTCAACTGACCAAAGAACAAATTAATGTTTTCGGAAAAGGATTATCATTTGTACCCAGCAGGGCATCAGTATTAAATGAAGTTATATTGGATTTGCACGTTTGGGCGAAAAGTTATTCTGAACGTGTTTAAGGGAAATAGTCATTATTCTAATGCTATGAAACATCCAAGTATCTTTGTACCAGTTATGCACCCCACAGTTCATACTTTTTTAAAAACTTGTGAGGATGAAATAAGATTTTATCTTGACAATGCAGCATGCAGGTTTAATAATTTAACTTATTTGGAAAGGCAAGCATTGCTAAATTTAATGAATGATGATAGACTGGTTATAAAACCAGCTGATAAGGGTGGCGCTGTTGCAGTTATGGATACTACAGCATGCATACAATCTTTGGATGCCCTAACTAAGGATATTAGTACCTATAGAAATATCTCACCTTTGATGGTTGAGCAATATATATATGCAATGTTGGTAAGAAGATAAAGGCTTTGAGAATAAATGGAGTGCTGGATGATGATTTGTATGTATTCTTAAGTATTATACCATGACCCTCCCATTAATATTCCAAAACGTGCACGCTGATTGGCCAGCGTGCATGTTGTAAATCGACTTATACTAATGGAAAAAGGTTCAGTCGCCCGGACTTTTTCTATTAGTATAAGTCTTTTTTAAAACACTGTCTTGCTATGTTAAAGGAGTTTAACATAGCGAGACAGGTTTAAAAAAAGCCTCCTGAGTTCTCTGTTGCTTTTTAAAAAGCTGTCTCGCTATATTAAACTCCTTTAACATAGCAACACAGTGTGTAAAAAGCAACGGAGATCTTGCTTTCTCCGTTGCTTTTTTCAAAACTGTCTCGCTATGTTAAATGGGTTTAACATAGCAAGGCAGCTTTAAAATAAGCAACGGAGATTCTCCGTTGCTTATTTTAAAGCTGTCTCACTATGTTAAACCCATTTAACATAGCGAAACAGTAAAAAGCAACAGAGATCTTGCTTTCTCTGTTGCTTTTGCCCACAGCTCTGATGTACTGCGTAGGCATGCGCAGTACATCAGAACTGCCACAGAATACCAGACAGCTGCGGCAGGGCAGCAAGGAGGAATTATACAATGCCATTATTTAAGAAAAGTAATTATTTTTTTTCTTAAATAAGGTCATTGTATAATAGCAATAACCCACTTCTGGGTGTGGGTAATGCTGGATTTACCCACGGTTGGCTTTGTTTGGTCCCTCGGGCTTTGCCCTCATGACCAAACCACACCAACCGTGGGTAAATCCAGCATTACCCACACCCAGGCATGGGTTATTGCTATACTGAACATCCAGTAATTCCTGTTTTTAAAGCACTACCAAAAATGCATAAAAATACCCTACCCCCACTGATGAGACCCATAGTTTCAGGGAGTGAATGGGTTACTGAACATTTATCTATGTGGGTAGAACTAGAGTTGAAAAATCTGCTTGCTCATTTTCCTAGGATTTTGAAAGATACTGCACAATTTTTATGAAAATTGTATGGTGCTTGCCATACTCTAGATATGAAGAATCTGTTGATGGTAACTATGGACATCAACAGTCTGTTCACGGTCATCACAAATGAATTTGGAATAAAGGCAGTGAAAGAGGTACTGCATACAGTTAATATTTATGATGAGAACACCAACACTTTAATTCTGGAAGCATTAGCATTGGTGTTAGAAAATAACATCTTTCTTTGCAATGGAACACACTATAGGCAGGTACAGGGTGTTGCCATGGGCACACCCTGTGCCTTTAGTGCTGGCTTTCTGGGAAGACAAATATATTTTTAAATGTGAGCACCAATGGAAGACTTCAATCATTTTTTATGCCAGATTTGTTGATGGTATTTATTTGCTGTGGGCACAGGGCAGTGAGGAACTGTTGTGCTTTGTTAATTACCTGGAGAAAACCACTGATTTTCTCAGGTTTTCAATGGAGCACAACAATGAGACCATTGCCTTTCTTGATGTCACATTAAATAAAAATGCAGCTGGTAAACTAGATACTACTCTGCATAGGAAACAATGTTGGAGAAATCATTATTTGAATGCACATAGTATCCATCACAGGCATACTTTTCATAATATTATGCAAAGGCAAGGGTACAGAGTCTCTCAGCTGTGCACAGATAAGAATGAGTTTCATAAATAATTTAATGTATTAAATGAACATCTCAAGGAAAAGGGATACTCAGAGGAAAACTTAGAAAAAACTAAGGACAGTATAATATCTAGTGGGGAAGCCTGGGCTAGAACATGGTTCTCTGATGATAAAGAACAGCAGGGAGATAAGGTGAAGTCATTTGATAAATATGATAAAAAAACCCAAAGTAATGCTATGTTACAGTAATAATGTGTATATAAGGCAAAACTGGAAGATACTAAGAAGTGATAATCACCTGAAGGGTATTCTAGATGAGAAATTCCCTGCAGACATTGTAACGCATGTTCAAATGTGAATGGTTTAAATTATTTTATACATCCTGTTACAAACAAAAAATATACATCTGAGTTCTATGCAGATTTGCATACAGAGAATGTGGTTTACTTAGCATGCTGCAAGTCATGTCTGAGTTTTTATGTTGGAAAAACTAATTGTAAGTTAAAAACAAAAATATTGGACCACTTGTCATCTATTAGACAAAAGGACAAACATAATGCATTATGCCAGCATGTTTCTAGCTTTCCAGATCATACTTTTGTTTTTATGGTCCTGCATGTTGCACAGATAAAAAAAAGGGGGGCAGTGTCAATGATACAAAGTATGCATAATTCAGATGGATTATACAGTTGGCTGCTGACAACCCACCTGGGTTAAATAGTTCTGTACCTTTAAAATCAGCCTAAAATAAAAGGTGGATCAAGTATATAAAGTGACTGGTTGCTTTTACAATTATTTTAGTATTTAAAACTGCTGTGGTTATGTGAAGTTTGTCTGATGAAGGGTTTTTTAACCTGAAAGCATTTATGTTTTACAATAAAAGAGTACGGCCAGTCTGGACTCTGTTTTTGGATCTGTTTTCACAAGAGGTTCGAGAGGATTCCTTAAGGGAAGCTAAGAGGCTTATGTCTTGCTACATCTTTGCACCATCAGGACATGTTTTATTTATATATTCAACATTTGTTTACCAGGACTTGGAATAAGTCCATTTTTAGCAGAGGCCCAGGGAGAAACGCTCCAGATGCATGTGTTTATAACATGGGAGAAGAAATGGAGCATCAGAAGGAAACCCACATGAATGCAGGAAGGACATGCAGACCCCACACAGAAGACACCTCAGCCAGGAACTGAACCACAGAACCTCTTGCTGTGAGGTGACAATGCAAACTGCTACACCACTACATCATCAGATCCTTCACCTATTCTGGTTGCCTTCATCCTAGTGTTGTTGGGCAGAATAAGGGGGTACATCACTCTTCATGGGACGTGTTTCTGATAAGATGCTGAATTAGGGTCCCATCTGACCACGGTGGTATTTGAAGTACAACAAACTCTTGCCGTTGTTTAGTTTGTGCTGCTCATTCCACAGTGGAGCTTGACACCCTTGTCACATGTCATGTCCATGATAAAAGAAGGGGCTGTGGACCCAAGGTACTATCCTTAGGGTGCCATGTTAATCTGAGTGCCTGTCTGTCCAGGTGTGCAGTAGGACAAGTAAAAGAAACACTCACCAGTGGGTAGCTTGTGCTCCTTGTCTCATTGTGGAGCTTTACACCCTTGTCACATGTCACATTCAGGATGAAAGAAGGTGCTGAGTTCCTGAAGTACTGTTCTTTGAATATAATGTTAACCTGAGCGCCTATCTGTCCAGGTGTGCAGTAGGACAAATACAACAAACAAGCAAAAAACAAAGAAAAGCACCCAAAGTCACCACAAACACTAATAATCCAGAAAAGGCACTTCAGGAGGACAGTCAACACTTGATCCAGCTAAAAATGTTATTCAACAAACAAAATAAAACATTAATGCATTTACATACCACAGCTTTTTTGTCTCAGATCCAGACTTTTTCAGCTGTATCAACAACAATTAAAAATTCATCAATTTATTCAGGAAACCTTACAAGAACCACCAATGAAATAACAATAGTAAACTTTCAATTAACTTTAAAAATGATGTCCAAGACGCAGGTGTAGAACAGCTATACATACTGGTGAACCAACACGAAATTAAATCCAGTAACAAAAAGGCAAATCACGACCATCTATGTAAAACAGGGTTTATTACATCAAGCTTTCGAGTTGAAACTCTTTTTCAAGAATGAATCAGTACATTAAAACCATAGAATAAATATAAAACACCAGCCAATTACACAACATATCTCATGAACACATTATATAATTATACAATTTACATAAGGGTTTCCTCCGGGTGCTCCAGTTTCCTCCCACATCCCAAAGATAAGCTGTAGGTGGATTGGACACCCTAAATTGGCCCTAGGTGTGAGTGTGTCCTTGTGTGTGCCTTCTGTGGAAGGTTGGGCGGCAGGCTGGCAACTTGACACTGTAAAACTGCACTGCCAATCATTAGCGGACAGGTGATCCATTGTGGCAACCCCTAACCGGGAAAAAGCCAAAAGAAGAAGAAGAAGAATATAGCTGACTAAGCCTAGTTCACTAAAAAACTTCATTAAAAACAATGGTCAACTTGACAATATACCAAAACATTTCATTACTGCCTAAAGAACTTCACAGGACAACTGTAATATTCTAACTGATATATGCTTGTCTTAATTTCAAAATGGGTTTAATACTATTAGTTTTATTAAGCCCTCTATAGACATCAGATCTAAAAAAAGTTTATCCATTTGTATTCTGATCTCTCTGTAGCATTCACAATGCCCCCCTCTTATTTTTACAAACTCTCTGCAATTTAAATCCATGCTCATTTACAGCTTTAGACCCTTTTGCAAGTGAACCTACAGACCAAGAACTGCTGGTTCACAAAAAATATACTGGTGAGGTTCATAACAGTAACATTTCTACCACTGAGACAACAAGTAGTTTTTTAGGCAAAACAAATTTAAAAATAAATCTACAGCTTCCAATACAGGTGCAGCAGATGGAGTGAGACCAAAGCAGGCAAAGAGGAACACCACAAAGGAAAGACTTGGGGGCGAGACTGAAGATATGCCCTGTAACAAGAAGCAGAAAGACTTAGCAGGACATACTGTTGTTAACTTGTCTGGCTTTGAATTTTCTGAAATGGAACTGAGATTACTAGACAGGGGTTTAACTTTTATTCCATCTGGTAATGGTTTACTGAATGACAGCATTACAGAGTTAAGAATGTTTGTTAGGAATTTAGATTTGAAAATGTTATTTGGGAATAATAATGCCAATACTGAAAATGCCTTAAAAAGAAGTGTTATTTAGAGATAATATAGAGAAAGTTGATTTAAGATGGATAAAATTTTGGGGAGGAAAAAGCTTAGTTTTCTTAGGGTTTAGGATAAGCTGGTTGTTAGTGAGGCACGTTTCTACTGAGTTGATGGAAGTCTGGGTGGCATTGAGGAGGTCAGTGGGGGTATCAGCAGTAGTGATAACTGTAGAGTCATCTGCATATTGAACAAGGGATGACAGAGCTCAGGACATATACTTCTATCTATAGGTTCATAGGTAGGTACTAGGCTATCTTCCCAAGGGCATTTATAAGCCTAGCCAGAATGTGCTGGCTTTCGCCTCCCTTTTAAATTAGTTTCCTGGGCCTCTGTCTAGCAGGGCCACTGAAGTGATCCCAGGGGTAAAGTTCCGATTTCCCATCCACTCGTCAAGATTTTTGTTGAAGAGAGTCAGCAAGGGGCTCCGCCTAACATAAACTGGGATTCTATTCCAGAGCGAGGGAAGTCTCTGGGACAGGAATCTATCCCTCCAGCATGTTCATAGGTTCATAGGTTCATAGGTTCATAGGTTCATACTAGGCTATCTGCCCTAGGGCATTTATAAGCCTAGCCAGAGTATGTTTGGCTTTCACCGCCCATTTTAAATTAATTTTGCTATGCCCTTTTTCAAGGTTAGTATACTGTGCCTCTGTCTAACAGTGACACAGAAGTGATACCCGGGGTAAACCTACGATCTCCCATCCACTCATCAAGATTCCTCTTGAAGAGAGTCAATGAGGGACTCTGCATAACCTGGACTGGGATTTTATTCCAGAGTGAAGGGAGCCTCTGGGTTATGAATCTGTCCCTCCAGCATGTCCTATTTATTTCTGTGCTGAGGTTCAAGTCTCTCGAGTGCATAGCTCGATGGGATTTGGATTTTCTGAGGTGCAGCATGTCCATTAATTCCGGGTTGGACATGGCTTTATACATCAGGCACAGATCGCCTCTGAGCAGGCGGTATGCCACTGAGTAGAGCTGGAGTTTCTTTAACCGGGCAGCATATGGCATCTGTTTGAGCCCTATGATCCTCTTGGTGAGGTACTTTTGGGGTCTTTCCAGTTGCTGCAGGTGTCTGGTAAGGTACATCCCAAAAGGGGCATTGTACTTAATTATGGGCCTGATGAGGGATGAGTAAAGAGGCACGATGACCTCCCCTGATCTAGATGTGAATCCCTTCATGATTAGGTGGGCTATATAAAATGTTTTTCTAACCACTTTGGCCACGTGGTTGTCAAATGAGAGATTGCTATCAACTTGGGTCCCTAATTACTTCTTCTGTACTTATTGGATTACCACCAATGTGGTAATTTGTGGGCACTTTGTTTTTGACAAAGGGGATGACTATACACTTTTTGGCATTTAGCTTGAGGCCATGGCTCTGGCACCAGTTGTCTGTTTCTATGAGGCCCTTTTGGAGGATGCTTGTGTTGGCTGGAGAGTCGATTATGGCGCCCAGTTTGCAGTCATCTGTGAACTTAGTCAGCCTCAGTCCTTCCGTGTTGGCCTGTACCTCCGAGAAATATATACCGAACAAGAGAGGTCCCAGGACTGAGCCTTGGGGGACGCCACTTGTAACTGGTTTGGAGTCTGACATGGCTCCAGCAATTCTAACCACGTGGGTTCTGTCCTTGAGCCAGTTTGCAACCCATCTAGTGACATAGGGGTTTATATTTAAGCTGGTGAGCTTATCTATAATGCTCGAGTGGGGTATTGTATCGAAGGCTTTTGCGAGGTCCAGGTAGGCTGTGTGGACCACCTTCCCCTCGTCAATGGCCTTGGTGACTGTTTCAAAGAAATCAACCATGTTTAAGAGGCAGGATCTGCCTTAACAAAGCCGAACTGGGAAGGATCCAGTGTCTGTAGGTCCCCAATATCTTTATTTATGAGGTCCATGATGATCCTCTCCATAGCTTTGCAGACCAAGCTAGTCAGGCTTATGGGGCGATAGTTTCCAGGATCCGTTGAGGCACCACCTTTGTGGAGAGGGACCACTGTTGCTGTACGCCACTCTTTGGGTACATATCCTGTAGTAAGGCTGAGATTGAACAGTAGTTTTATGTTTGGGTTTAGCTCTTCTTGGAGTTCATGTAGGACGCAGCCCGGGACACCATCTGGTCCCATTGTTGCTGTGTTTTTTGCTTTGGAGAGGGCAGCTCTTACCTGAGCATCTGAGATGTCAGGGGGGCAGCACGCTGCTGGGATAAATATTTGCCCTTTTGGTGGGAGGGGAGTTTGCGCTGAACCTGTCAGCTAGGATGTTGGCAATGTCTGTGGGTTCGGTGTATTTTTTGTCATTTTGGACTAATTCTGAGCATATCTGGGAATTCCCACCCAGGTTCCTAACATAACTAAAGAAAGCCTTGTGATTATCCTTAGTGTCCTGTGTAATTTTTCTCTCAAAGCTGGCCTTAGATGATTTTATGAGTGCCTGTAGTTTTTTGCTAATACTGATCAGAGATGCCTTCCCTTTTTGGGATTTTGCTCTATCATGTAGTAGCTTCCTCCTTCTATTGTATAGTTTGTTTATGGCTGGGGTCCACCAGACAGGATGTCTGCCTTTGGAGGATTGGGTCTTGGTTTTATTTGGGATTGCATGATCCATGCATTCCTGAAGGTGTTCATAGAATGCATTTATAAAGGATTCTGTGGTCTGGGCCATATTTTTCACAGGCCCAGGGGCTTTGAAGGATTCCGCCTCGGTTTTGAGGAGTGTGAAATTTGCTTTGATTTAGTTCACTGGAGCATGTGACTCTAAGAGATTTGGTTTTCTTGAGGTGGAGCATGTCCATTAATTCCAGGTTGGACATGGCCTTATACATCAGGCAGAGATCACCTCTGAGCAGGTGGTAAGCAACTGAGTAGAGCTAGAATTTCTTTAGTCTAGCTGGATAGGGCATCTCTTTGAGGCCCATGATCCTCTTGGTGAGGTACTTCTGTGATCTTTCCAGCTGTTGCAGGTGTCGAGTAAGGTACATTCCAAATGGGGCATTGTACTCTATTATGGGCCTAATGAGTGATGAGTAGAGGGGCACAATGACCTCTCTTGATCTAGAGGCGAAACCTTTCGTGATTAGGTGGGCTACATAGAAGGAATTTCTAATCACTTTGGCAATGTGATTATCAAAGGAGAAGTTTCTATCTACCTGGGTCCCCAAGTCCCTAACTGCATCTTCCGTACTTAGTGGATTACCAACTATATGATAATTTGTGGGCACTTTGTTTTCCCAAAGGGGATGACTATGCATTTTTTGGCATTCAGCTTGAGGCCATGGTTTTGACACCAGGTATCTGTCTCTGTAAGACCCTTCTGGAGGATGTCTGTGTCAGCCGGGGAGTTGATTATGGCCCCCAGTTTCCAGTCATCTGCGAACTTGGTCAGCCATAGTCCTCCCATGCTTGCCTGTACCTCGGAGAAGTATATACCAAACAGGAGGGGTCCCAGGACTGAGCCCTGTGGGATGCCACTTGTAACTGGTTTAGAGTCAGACATGGCACCCGCAAGTCTGACCATGTGTGTTCTATCCATGAGCCAGTTGACCACCCATCTCGTGACATAGGAGTTAATGTTCAAGCTGGTGAGCTTATCTATGATGCCAGAGTGGGGAATGGTGTCGAAGGCCTTAGTGAGGTCCAGGTAGGCTGAGTGGACTACCTTTCCTTCATCTATGGCCTTGGTAACAGTTTCAAAGAAGGCAACTAGGTTTAGGAGGCAGGATCTGCCTTTAACAAAGCCGATTTGGGTAGGGTCCAGTGTCTGGAGGTTCCCAATGTCTCTGTTTATGAGTTCCATGATGATTTGTTCCATAGCTTTGCAGACCAGGCTAATCAGGCTTATAGGGTGATAGTTCCCAGGTTCTGTTGTGGCACCACCTTTGTGGAGTGGGATGACTGTTGCTGTACACCATGTAGGACAGTATAGTCCTAACAAACACAGTTCTACAAATTTTGTTACTTTACTGAATGATATGGAATTTTTATTAATTAAATATAAAACCCTAGAAATTGACAATGATTATTTAAAATATTGTATTTCTTTGAACATTGTGCCAAAAGGGTTAAGGGTTTGTAAATACCCTAACAATGTTGTTGTATTTGGTGTCTTCTTGTATTTCACATTTCCTGGCTTGCGGTGAAGTGGTTGCAACTGTGCACATTAAAGCAATTTTATCCTTTGGAGCCGAGATTTATTTGTGCTTGGTCGAGTTGGAATTACTATTATTGGTTTGTTGTTTTTTGGCTCTTCACTGTTTCTTAGTTTGTGTTCATGGAGCCATTACCGAGTGCAGATCCAGCTCCACGGAGTTCAGAGACTGGGGAACTGCGCAAGTTAATCGGACAACTTACGCAATTGGTTGCCCTTCTGACATCACTGAGCCAGTCAATTGTTTCCTTTGCTTCGTTTACACAACTGCCAGGGAACCAGGAAGTGAATCGCAAACAGACGGTTTCGGATGAACGTGTTTGCGACAATAGGAACATTATTATCCCTTGCGAAGAAGCTGAAAGCTGTGAAAACAGCTTGGATGGATTTCCACATATAACAGTCGATCAAGAGAACACTATAAATGCTAGAAAAGAAGAAGTTTCTGTGAGGCCGAAAAGCCAAAGAAGGCAGCACCAAGGGTGCATGGACAAACAAGATTTTCCTTCAGGTACACAGAAACTTTACTCAGACTGTTTAAAGGCAAAATACAATTTTGATTTACAGTATAGTCCTAACAAACACAGTTCTACAAATTTTGTTACTTTACTGAATGATATGGAATTTTTATTAATTAAATATAAAACCCTAGAAATTGACAATGATTATTTAAAATATTGTATTTCTTTGAACATTGTGCCAAAAGGGTTAAGGGTTTGTAAATACCCTAACAATGTTGTTGTATTTGGTGTCTTCTTGTATTTCACATTTCCTGGCTTGCGGTGAAGTGGTTGCAACTGTGCACATTAAAGCAATTTTATCCTTTGGAGCCGAGATTTATTTGTGCTTGGTCGAGTTGGAATTACTATTATAGGGTGATAGTTCCCAGGTTCTGTTGTGGCACCACCTTTGTGGAGCGGGATGACTGTTGCTGTACACCATTCTTTGGGTACATAGCCTGTGGTAAGGCTGAGTCTGAACAGTGAATTTAGGTTTGAGTTTAGTTCCTTTTGGAGCTTGTGTAAGACACAGCCTGGGACACCATCCGGTCCCATTGATGCTGTGTTCTTAGCTTTGGAGAGGGCTGTTTTTACCTGTGTGTCCATGATGTCTGGGGCTCTGCATTCTTCTGGGATGGACACGGGCCCTTTTGGGAGTGAGGGGGGGGGTAAAGTTTGCACTGAACTTGTCAGCCAGGATGTTGGCGATGTCAGTTGGTTCAGTGTATTTTTTGCCATTTTGCACTAGCTCAGAGCATATCTGAGAGTTACCACCTAGATTTTTGACATAGCTAAAGAGAGCTTTGTGGTTATCTTTAGAGTTCTTGGCAATTTTTCTTTCAAAACTGGCCTTGGATGATTTTATGAGGGATCATAGTTTCTTGCTAATATTGATCAGTGATGCCTTCACTTTTTGGGATTTTGCTCTATCATGTAGTAGTTTCCTCCTTCTGTTGTATAGCTTATTTATGGCCAGGCACCACCAGACTGGTTTCCTCTTTTTGGGGGAGTGAGTCTTGGTTTTACTTGGGATGGCTCGATCCATGCATCCCTGTAGATGCTCATAGAATGCACCTGTAAAGGATTCTGTGGTTTGGGTAGCATTATCCTTTAGCAAGGGGGCTTTGAAATTTTCCAGCTTGGTCTTGAGAAGTGTGAAGTTGGCTTTTGAAAAGTTTTTCACAGTGGTTTCCTTGACTGGGGGTGGGATAGGGATGTGGATGTCCAGTGTGATTAGTTTATGATCCGATCTTCCAGTGAGGGGTTTACCTCTGGTGTGGAGCACTGATCCCCCATGTTGGTGATGATCAGGTCCAGTATGTTGTCACCTCTTGTGGGTGTGGTGACCAGCTGTTCCAGGGTGTTTGAGTTTATAAACTCTAGGAAGCATTGGGCAAAGGAGTTTGTACTTGAGTAGTTATCCCAGTCAATGTTTGGGTAGTTGAAATCTCCCAATATCATGGTGTTAGGTAGGACCTTTATATTTTCCAATGTTCTCTGGAATGCTGAGTGGGGGTCCTGAGACAAGGTAGGTGATCTGTAGCAGGCTACAATCTGAAATGCAGCTTTGCCCACTGTTAGTTGCAAATGGATGGTCTCCGAGGCCTCGTGCCATGCTACTAACCTGGAGGAGTGGTTATCCTTTATGAAAATGGATACACCCCCTCCTTTTGTATTTTGGTATGGGTTCTTGGGCCAAAAATTATGGTATGAGTTGTTGCCTGGTAGTACTGGGGTGCTCTCTGGATATTTGCACCAGGTTTCTGTTACTGCACAGATATCGATTTGCTCCATGCTAAGGAGTGCCTCGAGTGCATGCATTTTGAGGTTTAGACTTCTGGCATTGAGTAGCATTACCCTCAGTTTCTGGTTTCTTGTGTTGTTTATGGAGGTGGGTTTGTCTTTTGAGCCTTGCCTAAAAAAGGCACTATGGGGTGGCAAGAGCCTTGACCAGTATTCGAAAGCCTAAGGGCTACAGGTGCAAGCCATCTCTGGTGAAGCAGCGTAGCTTGTCGAGCATGTCGTCCCAGGCTGACAGACACTGGGTCCCCTTTGAACGACACCAATAGCTTAGCCAAGTGTTAAAACTGATTATTTTTTCTTTGTACTGTGGCATCATTCTTGGTGAGGGCAAGATGCTACTCATGGTCAGGGTCATACTAGCCTGGGCTACATGATCAAAGAGCTCCTCTATGTCTCTATTCATGTAGTCCAGGGAGGTATGTCTCAGGTCATTCACACCAACATGTACAATGACAGAGTCATATTTGTACTTGTTTTGGAGTGACTTGAGTGCTTGTGTTATGTGGCGGATCCTGGCACCCGATAGGCAGCTCACAGTAATCTTCTCCTTGTTCAGTCTAGTGAGTGGGACGTCAGTGTGCCTGACAATAGAGTCACCTATTACTAGTGTATTGGGTGTGTTGTTGTGTCTTATGGGCTGTGGTTGCGTGGCACACTGACTTTGTGAAGTATGTGATACGTGGTTGTTGTTTGAGGGTGGAGGTTGCCTGGATGTCTGCTTTGGAGGTCTCTGCTGCTTAGGCAGATTTTTATTTAGCGCCTCTGAGTATGTTTTTGTGTATTTATGTGTGTTGTTTGCTGGTGCATGTATGATTGTTTTATGTGAGACTGGAAGTGTGGTGCAAGTGTTTCCCTTCTCCTCCTGGCTGGCTGTTCCAGCTTTGGGTTGAGAGAGCTTGGCCTCCAGTTTGGCTATATAGTTGCATCTCTCACATACCTTTGTATTTGTTGGAAGGAGGAGATTGTTGTCCGTGTACATGAGGCAATTGTAACATTGCCTCAAGATTCCCAGATTCACCAGCTGGACTGGAGAGTAAACCTGAAACTGCCCTTTGGACATGCCTGTATGAGTAACTGAACTGTTTTACTGATTGCCCGGTAGGTACGAAATAGGGAGCCTTGTACTATTGTATAGTAAAGGGGGAAGTGTGTTAGCATTTATTAGTGCTTGCTGAGAGCTTGGAGCAAGTACTGGGCTGTAAAAGGAAAGTTAGAGTGCTTAATTTGAGCTTTTGACTAGTTCTAAGGGAAAAATTGAAGAGCAGACTTCGTGGAGCCTGGAATAGTTTAACCCTAGCTAACCGGCACTGCGCAGTGCGCAAAACCACGCAAAACCATGCAAATGCGGGTTTTAAGGCAGGGAGATGAAAGAGATAGGAATTAGCCCAAAACAGCCAATAAACTACAAGTTGCTGGGCTGTGACCACTCCTCCAGGGACAGATAGGCTGCTCAAAGCTCCCCACTCTCACTGGTGAACAGAGAAACTTCCTCCTATCCAAGTAAGGATATGGGCAACACAGGAACTTATACCACAGCTCTGAATTCAGCAGAACCTGAAAACTGGACCAGACTAGCTTAGAAAAGGCGGGAAACAAGAATATATATATATATATATATATATATATATATATTTTTTTTTTTTTTTTAACTTTTCTCAAAAATCAACTCTAAAAACTCCATTTTGGCAAATGATTTTTCCAAACAAATGGCTTTTGAAGGTGATTCAGGAGGGTTACAGATGGCAATAGATAGAAGCAAAAAACATTGCTTTCAGGGGAAGGCCTCCTCATCTGCCTAATCAAACAGATCTGTTTCCTCTAGTGCTCCAACAACACATGACAGGAGTCATAGAGCATGGCCTCACAGATCAAATAGCAATAGGCTTTTGTTCCAAAATGTTTCTGGTGCCAAAGAAGGCACACTCTTCGAGTTAAGGTTTGGATCTTTCTTCTCTCAGTCTTTTTGCAAAGATTCAAAAGTTCAGGATGCTGTCTCTTCAAAAAGTATTAGCTCTACTCCTAAATCAGAGATTTATGGTAACTTTAGAGCTCAAAGATGGTTTCCATCACATCCTAACAGCAAGAAACATCAAGAGATTTCTAAAATGTTGTTTGTCTTGGTCATATTATCAGTTCTCTGCACTACCCCTTGGGCTGTCCACTGCACCAAGAGTGTTTACAAAGTGTCTAGCCCCAGTACTGGCTCACTGCAGTTTGCTGGGTATCTGCATTTTTCTTATTTAGATAACATCTCTGTAGATAAATAAACAGAGATCTCTCAGGGTAAGGTACCTGCTATGTCCCCAAATGAAAAATATCAATATCAAGGTGCAGGTACTCCACGACTATCGAAGCCAACCATCAACCAAAAAAAAGCAAAAAAATCAAATATTTTCCACTTGATCAGCAAAATCTTTATTCTATGGGTTGTTAGCGCTTTCGCGTCTACTCTGGAAGCTTCTTCAGACTTTAATAAAACACTTCATCACTTTTGTAATTAAATACAAATCAATTAAACAGTTAACCAATGAAAGCCTTTGTGTGAAAACATAACTATAAAAAGTCAGAAACTTCTAAATAGATAAAAAGTCAGAAACTTACATTGTGAAAATTAAAAATTCAAAAATCAACATTGACACTAAAATGAATATAGTAATAGATTATTACTGTTATTAACATTTCAGATGGTAAATAGCATATGAATATTTATTAAAAACACAAGAGCATATAAAAACAGCATGTGATAAAAAACATTTCAAATAAATGAAACTACTGAAAAACTTCTAAAAATACATGTCCCTACTAACACCAAGAGACATGAAAAAGTCAAATGTATAGCAATAAATAACTGCTAATGCTTCAGGTGACGACTGACTAGAAATCCTCCATTACTCCATCACAAAGAATATTGTTTCTGGGCCGCCTAATAGACAATGAGTCTCAAAAGGATTTCCTTCCCCAGAAGAGGGTGAATTTCTAATTGGAAGTTTTCCTTGATTACACTCTACAGTCTTAAGCTGCACCCTGAGTATTCTTCAGCATATTAGGCTTGATGACGTCTATAATTTTCAGAAATCCCTGTGCCAGATTACACACATGACAGAGACTCACTGGTAACTCAGAAACATGTGGTCTCAATATTCTCATCTCCTGGAGTTGTGTGTTCCAGCCGTGGGCTGTACAAAGTTGGAACCTCATTGTTAGAGGGGTCAGATGCTTCACAATCCAGGTCTCCTTTTTTCCCACCAATCTCAACATAATCTGCCCTGACTAATTCTTCTGATTTTTGCTTGTCAAGCACTTTCAGTGTGGGTATAAGTGCAAGGACTGTGTAACATTTCAAACATATCAAAGCAGATTAATGTTAAAGAAATGTTGGCAGTGATTCATGCCATAATGTCTCTGTATTATCTCTAGGACCCAGGTCCATTACAGATAATGACAAACAACACCACATTAATCAAAGCCAAAGAAAAAACAGAAAAACTAAAAAATCCAAAAGGTGTACAGAGATTGAAGTACCAAACAACTTTAATCCTGGTACCTCGGTATTTTGCCTTCAAGGGATATCAACATATCAAATTATAAATCTTAAATATACTAAACAATTAAACAATTGTGTTTCAAAATTTGTCTATACATTCCACTTTTAAAGTGACCAGTGCACATTATACATAAACACATCTCTTAGTCATGAAAAATTACTACATTTCCCATAGAACTTCAGCAGCAGCAAAATTACAACAACAAATTTACCATGAATTCTGCAGCAACATCATCAAAAAAATGTAACCAAGTTTACATAAAAAATACACAACCACCTTCTCATAATGTGTGTATGCACTCATATGAAAAATACACACACACACACACACACACACACACACACACACACACACACACATACATTTATGGACATATTGTTAATAACATTTCTTCCAAAATGTAACAACACCTCTTGGTTTAATCCATGTGGGACCAAGGTTCCAAAATTAAAAATGAAAGAAGTCTCCAGCAGTTTTAACTTATTAACAAATAGAGTACCACTACCACAGCTGCCAGATGTTTGGGCTAATACACTAAAAAAACTGGGAATTAAAATTTCCTGAATGGGCTTCAATAAAATGTTCTGCCATGGACTGAAGTCTATATCACCCCCTTCTAATATTTCCCAAATGTTCCAAAATTCTAATCTTAACTTTTCTTTTGGTCTGACCTATATACCATATAACCTCATCACGCCCACAACCCAGAATATATATAACACCACATGATTGACAAGTAAACCTTGCTTGAAAGGCAAATCTGTGCCCATTGATCATAGTATTAGATACATTTCTAATTCTATGGCACACACTGCATCTCCCACAAGGAAAAGACCCTAAAGAACTATTCTGGGTCTGACTGGAAATTGGGTAGTTCAACAATTCCTTTAGGTTTAAAAATCTACCAAAAGAAAAAGTCACATGTTGTGAAAATAAAGTGCTGAATTTATCATCAGTTGTTATCATTGGTCATAACCTTGTAACGACCTGTCTAAGTGTGTCTGAAAAGGGACTAAACCTAGTAACATAAAATATTTTATTTTCTGTCCCCTCCTCTCTTGAAGTAAATTGAATTCTATGTCCAAACTTACTATTCTCATGCAATTGTTCCCTGCTTATCACATTCTACATTTTATTCTTTGCTTCATTAAGAATAGATCTAGAATACCATCTGGCCGATTAAGAATAGATCTAGAATACCCTCTGGCTGATAATCTCTCCTCTATTTCAGCCAGAGATTTCTCTTTAGAAGCCATCTCAGAAGTATTCATCCATACTCTTCTAAATTCACCAAAAGGCAATGACTTAATGAGATGTTCAGGGTGCATGCTGGGAACATGCCCAAAATTATTAACAGCAGTACTCTTCCTAAATGGAACATACTGAATAACTCCCATCTCA